>NC_048274.1:13602671-13912565 GCF_009762535.1 Notolabrus celidotus | reverse complement strand
AAGCCTCAGCAAGGTGAAAGCCAGTTAGAATTCAGATCATTCTGAGTAAAAGTTGAATGGGTAAAGACAGGTGTTACATGAGGAGAATCTGAGGTTGAGACATTTTTAAAACGAGGAAAGTGATCAAAGAAGAACCAGCAGTGACATAGAAGCTAGGGTGATACTCTGTGAATTTGACACAAACTGAGAAACAGGTTTTTAGATTTCCAGCTTTTAACATTTTTTTCCAACAGATTAGATCTTAGCTACATTAGATGGTAATCTTTCTTTGTGTTTTGGGGAGTTTGAGCAGGTGAATTGTTCCGGGCAACGTTTTTTGGACAGAAGAACTCTGATAAGTCAGTCTGAGAGAGAAAAACCAAGCAGCAGTGTTAGGGCCCTGTGATCTGTTACACGAACACCTCCATGTTCCTGAAAACACAGATCCAGACTAGAGTTAAACCAAAAAAAAAAAGAAACACACACATGCACACACACTGGTGTATCTCTCTACATCATCTGGAGCTGATAACAGATGGTAGTGCAGGGAGGGAAACCACACTACTCACCTGGCGAGCACAGACACAGAGAAGGAGAGCAGCTCTGCTAAACAGTGCACGGTCTACACCTGCCTCTTTCCCCCAGTGCAAACACCATGCCCCCCTTTCTTCTCTTGCTTTATCATTGAGGGGAGAAACACACACATCTATATATTTATTTATAGTTTTCCAAGCCTCAATATTGGGTTGAGCTCATATAAATGCTGTCGTTTATAAATGTCAGGAAGAATATTCCACAGCACAGAATCTTAACTCATAAATCTCTCCCCATCACACCTTACTGTATAGTGGTATTTAAACAAAAGAAGACCAGAGCTGCTAGCAGCATCACAGTGGACTTATATTTGTTTGGCCTTTTCCTGGTGTGTTTTAAAGGGTATGGCATTACTGCCAGTGTAAAGAATTATGTGGTACATATTTTTAAATGACAAGTTGTTTTAAATATAGCCTCAATTAATACATCACATCATACAGCAGCCTTGTAAATATAAGAAAAAGCACAAATCATACAGTAATGGATCACTGCTAAAACAGCAAAATGTGGAGAGTAAGGAAAAGCAAGCTTATAAAATGAGTCCAGGGTGGTGAACTTAAACAATGACCAATGTGATGAGGTAATGGTAAAACATAATTCATTTTGTGCAAAAATGTTAATTAAAAATATATCAGAAACTACAAATAGCAAACCTACCTTTTTACCATGTTAAGTCAGTCTTTAAACGTTACCATGAAAAATAAACTATAATGTTGTTGCGTAGAGGGAGCATTGTTTTGGTGGGGCAGAATTAAAAAGATACATTTTTCTCTCATGTTGGACAAAAAAGGCATTGTATTTGGGGACTGTCACAATATGAGTTAATACATATCAGTATAAAAGTGTATTTTCTAGGGGGTTACTGTTGAAACCAATGCACAAATATACAAAATATTTTATATATATAAATAATCTGATTGGTTCTTAAAATTGAAACACCAATGTATCGTGAACAGACCTGGTTTTGTAATATAAAATCCTGACAGGGTGAGCAGAATGTCAATGTGTAGTGGAGGGATCTTAGCTCACTTTTCCTAACAGAGATTTTCAGGTTACATCATAGCCGCATATCTGTCATTATATCCTGACTCTTTAGACCAGACTGAGATGGAAGCTAACTTTTTGCCACAGTGTAAACAGGCAGGAGAATGTGTTGGACTCCTTTCCAATTATCAATTTGACACCACATGTGATCAGGTTGTTTCTGTCATCACTTTTGCTATTGAGTATAAATGACAGTTTTCATGGTGTTTTGACCAATCAGAATTCAATATTTAACGCAGCCGGTTAATCAGAGGAAATAAAGAAGGGAAATTGCATGTATAACAGTACTTTGAATGTTGGCGAATGCTTAGGATTTGATATAGAGCCAGCAGAGGCAGCTGCAGCCTTCTTGTGCTCTGCAGAGACCCCAGACTGATTCTACATGTAGGTGCGGCTGTGACAGAGCAGGCCCACCCTGGTCCCCCTGTGGATCTGTGTGGTAGCAGCCCCCAGGTTTCAGGGCTCTACAGAAGGGATTACGCCTGGCAGTGGTGAGAGGCAGACTGGTGGCCTGTGTTCTTAACGTAGGAGGTGTTCTCTCCTTGGGTGGCTGCTCAGAGTGGATTCTAGCTCCCTCACAGCCCTACACACTGAATCCCACACTATCTATGCCCTGCAGTTAGTCCGGAACTGTTTCTAGGTGCTTAATAGCTTTTATTCTTACTTTTATAGCACCTTAAAAAGCGCCCCTGAAATCTACAAATCATGCTTCAGTCACTGCCGTTAAATGGCTGTGCACTGTTCAAATGCTCTGCCTCCATTTTTTGAGCAGTATCAGTAATGTGGTTATGATGGCACAATTGAGTTCAAAGTGAATTGAAAGTGCCAAGCCCACAAACATGGAGCGACTGGAGGAGCACTGTGCCAGGCCCCTGCACGTTCCATAAAAACCTTAATTGGTCTGTTAAACATCAGAGTGTAATCACATGTGGCGAGCCTGGAGAGATCTGTAAACACCCTGTATGTGGTGTTCTTCTCCGCCCTCTCTTTTGCTTCTTTCCGCCCTACATCAACAAAACAGAACCACGTGCTGATTACAAAGCCAGTGAGTAGACTTGGGTTGTCTTTGTTTTTTTTGTACAGTGGAGAAAGGAAAGGAAAACATCACATATAGTTTGTTTACTGGATTTGCTTATGGGGCAAAAATACTGCATTGTTCAGACACTAAACACAGACGATAAGATATTAAATGCACACACATGTAACAGTGACTGCCTGTTCCACTTTTGCACACAAAGGCTCTGCAGCAACACATCGGACCTGTCACAGTTTTCTGCAAACATTCAGTCCGCACTATGTTGTAGTAGAATTGTAAAGTTAATTTTAGTGTGCTGCTATATGAAGGTCTTAGTCTTCTGAAGGTGTTATGCAGAAGATAGAAGAAAATCTGCTGCAGAAAGTAAAACCTGTCAGCGTTCAGGACAGTCAACTTTTTCCTTCTCCCTCCCATCCCTCTGCTCCCTCACGAGCTCCATCTTTATTTTTCTCTGGATGGAGTTCACAGAAGTACCAAGGGTATGTTCAACCTCCCATGGCAGCTAAGATATCTATTTTCACATTTCCTTGATTATTGATCTGAACTGAGTTAACAGACAGGTGCTAAAAAGCTCTTTAGCCTAGATTAGACCCTGCTGATTCCCCTTATTTCATCCAATGGATTCTGTTGTTGGTCCATCAAAGGTGACTGAGGGGAACTAAAAAGAATCCCTCTTTTGCCCTCATCCTCCCATCTTTAAAAATGTAAATGAAGCAAATTCAGTCCTTCTGAAAAAGCAGTCTACATGAGGCTACAGTGAGGGTGATAATCAGCATCTTGAAGACTTCAGCTTTTTTTTTTTTTACTTAGCTAACCTTTAACTTCAACTTAATTGTCCTCAGAGTGGAATTTCTGTTGTAGCCAGATAAAAACCAAAACCATAAAGTAAACACAGGCACATAGACTCAGGTACAAAACAATATAAAACACAAATAATATAAGAGTACATCAAGTGACAACAGGACACAGAGGGGCCAGGACACACGTCGACATACTGATAAATAAAACAACAAGAAACACTAAATCTGTGACCAATCCTTCAGAAAGGTCCTGCTACAGGCGCCTCTCCGTCAGGATCAGATTCTGGATCAGATTCAGAGGGTTGAAGAAACGTGATCTCTGAGCAGCCGTGTATATTCAGCCAACATGTAAACATTAGATCAACATGCTGGACAGCCGAGGCACATCCACTTCCTGAGGGGGCGTGGTCAGAGAGAAAACAGAGTGTTCTGAGGAGGACTGAAGAAGAGGGCTTTTCAGGCTTGCCAAAATCTGATTTCAAAGTGTTTTTTTGAGCATAAACTTTAAAGACATGTTTTGGGGACCTCTTAGACCAATATATATTGATGAAAAAAGCGTGATATGTCACCTTTAAAGCTAGAATTAAAACCTTCATCGGTCATCAGAAATTGACTGAAAAATGCCCAATCTACTGGGTCACCATTTGAATATAGTTCTTCAATGGCTTGAGTTTTTAAAAACGCTTTCACCTGTTGGACTTTGCTTTTGGTACTCTGTATCTCCTTCATGAGGATAGAAACTCAACTCCACCAAAGAGAGGACGTGGAGGACACCTCAAATGTCTCAAGCCTGAGATGTTGCTTTCTCACCAACAATGAGAGACAGAACTGGGAATCTTATGCCAATGATATCACAGGCAACTTTAATGATATGTTGCAACCTGATCTTGTCTCCTGCTGAGAGATTACCAAATCAGATGGAACCTCTGTAGGTAACATGTAAGCTTAGCAGCCCAGCAAAGCTGTTATAGAATGAAATAAGAGTTTAGTCTTACTTTTTTTTTTTCTTAACTGTTTTTCTTCAACTTGAAATCTTCTTTTGGCTAGATTTGGAGTTGGAGCTTTTTTGTAGATTTTGGAACAGTTCAGCCAAATACAAAGGACTGTTGGACTTTGTCACATTGTCATATCTTCATTGCACAACTATGTCATAATGATATCCATAGGTGTTTTGTGTTTAAATTGAAGATATTAATTTATGTTGGTTTATTATATGGATTGCCTGTTTTGTGATATAATGCTTGTGTGGACTTTGGTTGCATCCAAATTGCTCAACAACAAGGCAAATCTTGGTTACTAAAGCAGTACCACAACATTAGATTGCAGAGAAATAGAAAAAATTGACATATTTTAAAATAGAAAAAAAGCAGATATAGAAAAATAAAAAATGTAACCATTGTCATCGAAGTATATTGTGCATATTAGTCTGTCCCCTTGAATATTTTTTTTATAGATCGGACATTTCATCTCTATGAAACCTGAATTTAAATCACTCCAGGACTTGTTACCTCTACGCGGCTACTTGAGAAAAATGCCGTTTCTTTGATTCCACATGATAGTATGTTTGAAGCTATGAGCTGCATATTTTAGCTTTAACCACCTCACAGCCCTAAGGTTAGCTGAATTAGCGATTTTTTTGTCTACCTGTATTGTTTGAAAGATCATAAAAAATTCAGACTTCAATCTTCCGCCATTATTAATGTGCAAACACTCAAGTCAGACATCAGAATTGGCCGCAGAACAGCGTCATTGCAGCTTGTACCGATCCAGTGTGCCGATCAAACACGCAGCAGCAGCAGCAGCAGCTCATATGCTGCCTGACATCGAACACTGAATTAAGATCTTTCAGTTAAAGGGTGTTCTCCCAACTCACTGCTCCTCCCTGCAGTCCTATCTGCTTAGTGGTGCACTTGGGGATGTGAGATCTGCGTGTCTTGTGATGTGTGTAGTATATCTTCATGTCTCTTTGCTGAGGCGTAATCCCCCCTTATGTCTTTACCACTGTATTAAATGTGATTGCTGTGACATTTTCATGAAAAGATTGCCATAATATGGATAGTATGTAATTACGAAGATGGACCACTGATGCATTTTTTAAAAATTATTTCTCTTGAGGTTTTTCTTCTGATGCAGGTTAGGTGGTGTCCTCTGTTATTACACCCAGAGAGCTGATAGCCAATGCAGATCTCCACTGATAGAACAGGTTTATCAAAACACAGCTTAGTTGCATTGATGGCTGCACTCTCCCAGAGGGTAGAGGTGCTTATTATGCATCCCATATGAAGGCACAGTGTTTGCTCATAAAAGCCCAGTCTGGATAACGATGCTTGAACACTCCCTCTCATCTGATTTCACTTGAAGACTAATGACGAGTTTGTCTTCAAACTTCATTTCCTCCCTTACAGAGCAGCTGTTTTTTTTTTTTTTCTGCTCATTGATGAAGTGTTAGAAAACTGTGGACAAAGTGTCTGAGGTACATTTGTGAAATGAGGCATCACAAGTCCAGCTTTTTCCGGAGGATGGAATGAATTCTTTAAAGTAAGCTGTTGAGTGTAATGCAGAGTGGCGGTGTCCTTTTTTCCCCCTCTGTGTTCTTGTTCTTCCACTTCCTGTATTAAGTGAGCCCACGCAGACATGGTGCTGCTGGTGACAGCATGAGTCCTCACTTACCACCTGGGCCATGACGTTGTGCTGCATTCAGGCTCCATTGTTCACGCTGGAAATGAATGAAATGGAGACTGTTATTTTGCACATTGAAGGAGCTGTGAAAATGCGCTTGATAACAAGTTTTGATCCGCATAATGAAGCTCAATCTTACATTTCTTAATTCAGCAATCTTTAAGGTCTTTAGCTATCAATTCTTTTGTTGCACTTACATGTTACAATACAATGGTAGATGTTGAGTGAACAAACATGCTTATTTCAAGGAAAATGCGCTTCAAGGAAATGTATGAGGCATTCAAATGCGAGAAAATACTTTAAAACCTTACAGTGCAAACAAAGATTCACACAAATCTCACTCATATTAAGAAATATCAATGTGTGATTATCAATTTTGTTATCAAAATGGCAATTATGTGACATTAATTATGATTAAGATCTCAGTGAATGTAATAGTTTGAGCTTTAAATCCTATTCATGAAAGCAACATTTAAAGAGAATTCAGAATACAAAACATTTTTTGTCACTGACAGTTTTAACAGAAGTATCCTCAACAATCTTAAAATCTGAACACTAACGAGTTCATGAAATCTGACTTCTTCTATAGCCTTCTTTTATAAATACATGCAGCTGGCAAAACATTATATACAGTACAGTCTGTGCCTGTGCTAATGTGTGCCGCAGGAAAGGCCTGCTATGCATTAGATACGGCCAAGTGGAGGCAGCATTCTCCTCTCAGGCATAAAAGTGTTTGGAAAGACATCCACACTTAATGCACATATTATATACCCTAATACACGCCCTCCTTCATGCTTATTATACACAAAGATGTTTTAATAAAGATATCTCATGTTGAGTCTGTTATTGTGTCAGCAGTACTCTGACATACCAGATATCAATGAGTAATTACATCATTTTAATGAGTGTTTGCAAATGTTAAGGTATTAAAATGCTAAACAGCAGCTTTAAGTGAACAATTAAACACATGCACTTCTTGCATCTTTAAATGCCTCAGTGAGTTTCTAGCAGCGGTGTTGGATTCTCTTTATTATTCAGCTTCAATGTTGTTTAGATTTGTATGTTCATGTGCAGATTACTGACATTACCACGCTGAGATTACAACTAAAGACAGCTGCCTTAGTGGAATTTATTATCAGTGAAATATTTGCATTAAATTCATGTTCTATTTTAGAAACTGAATCAAGATATATTCAGTTAGTTACACGTTCTGTCTGCTCTTTAATTTATTTAATGTTTTTTTCGAATTAGCTGACTCTTTTCAACTTGTACACATTTTTTGGAGAAGTGAAGTTTAAAATATCTTGTTCTGTTATGTGTTATAATTATAGACTAATTATAGACCTCCTAGCCAACAGCTACAGTGTTCCCGCCTGTCAATCAAGTCAGCTGTGCCTTTCATTGGAAGACTCGTAATCTCAATATCTTCGAAATGGCTGCGTTAGAAGAAAATTCACGCCCCGTACAGTGTGTGCCAATCGAGAAATGAGCTATCCAGACTACAATCGTCTTTAGTATCAGGCTGTAAACATGTTTATTTCTGCTATAAAGATTGTCTTTTTTTAATTGGTGTGTATGTACTTTCCGGTACTTCCGGAGCCAGCCTCAAGCGGACACTCGATGAACTGCAGTTTCTAGCACTTCCACATTGGCCTCATATTTTTAGACTGGAGGTTGCCGCTTGGATATAATGTTTAAAAGGCTTCAACACTAAAGTCCTTACAGAGCTGCTTCATGTGGAAAAAGGTGAGCTGTGTTACGCTAAATACTGTGGTAACAAGGTGAAAAGCCACCAGCCATGAAATCTGTGTTGATCACATGCTTTCCTGTTCTTCTCAAAGTGGAACACTCGTTTTCTCTGCAGCCTGTATCCACCTTTCCATAAACACTGACCTTATGCTTAAAATAAATCAATTCCCTGTCTGAAATCCTACACTTCACATCACAGGCTGCTGTAGATACATCGAAAAAACTACAAAATATAATTTATTCCTTTCTTCTTTAAACTTACATGTATCAAAGATTAAGAATGAAACTAGTCTACCATTAGTGCGATTACTAAGACTACATCTGGATTCATATCTTTGTGATTGATATTTACAGCAGCTGCATTCAAATCAAAGGTTTTGCCATAAAAGCTTATTTTAAAGATGATCAGTTTGGAGTTAAAAGAAAAATCAAAGGATTTGCTTTATTAATTTTTAATTCAATTTCTTTTATGTGTTATCTGTTTTCATGGACACTGCAGACAAGGTGAGACATGACTCCATGTTTTTATAGGTATCTCCTTTCTTGAAGTCTTTGAGTTTCTGCAGAGTAGATATTTGATCTGTGGTCATACACATGTATAAAGCACGTCGAAACACATTGTGTATAGAAGCTATACAGTCCAAAAGCAAATCCTGTATCTAGGTCTGTTTGTTTGCTGCAGAATTGAAGGGCTGCAGGCCTGCAGACGCTTCACTGAAGCTTCATGATATGTCCCTTCCCCCTCTTCAGCACCTTTGAGCCACATTTAAATTTAATATTCCATGAAATAAGGCAGCCCATCAGGCTATTGTAATCACGTCAGGTTAATAGAAGGAGTAAAATTACTCTTACTTACTCCTCTCTCCCTCTCTTTGACACTTTCTCATCCCTTTTTTTCCTCAATCATGAGCGTATTTGAAGCCAAACTGTGCCATAGAATACTTCTTTTCCTCCTTAAACTCTTTATACTTCTCTTCAAGTGTTCTGATTATTATTAGAATCCATCCTGAATGGCTGATGCAGATCCTTTTGAGAGTGAGACCACTGATTTTCCAGTCCTAATAGGATGTTCATTTTTGTGGGAAATAAATGTGGACCTTCATTCTCTCTTCAATTTCTTTTTTTTTTTTTTTTAGCTCTATCTTTTTTTTTCATTTTGTTTTTCCATTGCTAGCTCTTAACACGCCCACACACACACACACATACACTCATGGCCTCAGTCTGTGGGGTGTAAGCCTGTCAGGGTGCTAGATGTCATGTAATTGTATGTATCACCTGCAGCATTCTTTCAGAGTAAAAGCATTCTCCTGCAGCACCGAGGCCTGCTGTTCCATATAGCGATACAGCAATGCCACACATGTGACACCCATGCATTGCTCCCTGGGGATCACTCTTTATTACTCCCATCTCACCTCCATCAAGGCCTGGTCTGCCACCATTATGACACCTGAGGAGAGAAGCAGGCAAAGGAAAAGAGGGAGAGCAGTCACACTAGAGGCAATACACGGCTGACAGACTGTCTTTTGGACAGGCTGGGGACAAAGAGAGTTTCCAGGCAGACGGCTCCATAAGTAGGATCTTTCCTCTTTTATGGCACACCTTTTCCAAATAAAGACGGTCTCTAAGGCTGCAATTCGGAGCTCTCTGACTTAAATCATGCACGGTTCTTCAGACAAGTCAAAAAGTGGAAGCTAATCAAACCCAAATTTGGTGCCTAACTTTGATTTTGAATGAGGTCTCTAAACTCAAAATGAGCATTCAATTCTCACTAGAAATGTTTCAGTAAATGGAGGTTTTCATGCTGTTTTGAAATACCAATTAAAAAGAGCTTTGGCTTGTAGTTACAGGAGACCAGTATTAGCCAGTTTATATTTTTTTTATTCCCCCTCCTCCTCCAAAGCCAACGTCTTGTTGAACATCTGAATGCCTTCATTTACGCCGTCAGAAGTGTTTTTTGCCTTGCTTCTAGCGATCATAAAGATTCCATAAACGTCACAGCTTTGAATTGATACATAATAAAATAATCAAATTGATTTTGGCAGTTTTCAATTGGCCTCAAAGGATGCCAATACTCTTTCCCAGTATTTTTGATAATTTTCAAAAAACCCATCCACGGTCCTCCTGACCAAAATATCTCACCACTGGAATCCTCACACAGAAGATCATTAAAGGCAACGTGCAGTCTCTCTCTTTCTAAACGACTTTTCACAGGAGAAGTGACTCTGTCATATTAGGGATGAAAAAATTATACAGCAGGCAGAGGGGCAGACAGAAAGTGACAGGATTTCTGGCATCATGCCTCCTCTTAAACCTACATCTGGTTGTCAAAACTGAAACAAAGAGGAAGTGGGAATGAGGTATCAATTATTTACATTTCTTTTTTTCTTTTTACGCCAAGAAAGATGGGTTTGCAATCCATGTCAGGGCTGCACACTTCTTTTCATCGACTTTTCACCCACAGCAAATGTTGGCATTTTGGGCTCTATTTTTGGGTAAGTGGAACTTCTGTTAGCCGTGTGCACACTTTGCACATGAGGTTTTCTTACCAATGCCCATCTGGTGTTGTAATGATTCAGTGTGAACTTGTGCAGAAGTGTGTCAGAAGCAATCTAGTGAAACTGTGTAATTTTACTGTCAATCATTGCAGGGATAGGTATTGCATGTAGTGCTAGTGTCACTGCTATATTTAAAACTTTAATTCTCTTTCTTAATCTTTCTTTGAACATATCACAGAGCAACAGGCCGAGTCCAGTGTGCACTTTCTTAGTTTAAGTGTTTCAACTATTACTACAACCAAGGGACACTACAATGCATCCAAACCATAGACTGTATAAATAATGGACGTAGTATCCATGACGTCACAAATCTGTTCCTGAGCGCTGTTTTGAAGCCAATCGTTGGCGGGAGTCATATTGGTAATTCTGAACTCAACCAAACTTAGTGTGAGGGAAAGAGGCGGGCTTTGAGCCTCCTAGCCAACAGCTATGTGTTCCCCCATGCCAGTCAAGTCAGTCATGTCCTTATTTGGGCAAAACTCGTACCATACCATACCATACCATACCATACCATACCATACCATACCATACCATACCATACCATACCATCTTCCTCCGCTTATCTGGGTCCAGGTCGCAGGGGCAGCAGTCTCAGCAGTCTCAGCAGTCTCAGCAGGGAAGCCCAGACACTCTTCTCCCCGTCAAGTTCCGCCAGCTCTTCTGGGAGGATACTGAGGTGTTCCTAGGCCAGCTGAGAGATATAATCTCGCCAGTGTGTCCTGGGTCTTCCCCGTGGCCTCCTCTCAGACCACCTCATCTGGCTCCTCTGGATGCGGAGGAGCAACGGCTCTACTCTGAGCCTCTCCCGGATGTCTGAGCGAAACTCGTAATCTTAATATCTTCTGAATCGTCGTGTTAGAAAAAAAATTCACCCCCGTACAGTGTATGCTGAAAGAGAAATTAGATACTTAGACACAAGCTGTTTTTTTTAACCGGGCTGTAAACATGTTTATTAATGCTGCAAAGATCGTCTTTTTTTAATTGGTGTGTATGTGGTTTCCGGTGTTTCTGCAGCCAGCCTCAAGCGGATGCTCGATGAATTGCAGTTTATAACACTTCCGCATGGTCTTCATATTTTGAGACCAGAGGTTTACGCTTGATCCAAACATAGCCCTTCAGGTTCAATTCAATACATGTTCTTTCTTTTTTTAACTTTTTTTTTATCACAATTTCTGTTTAACAAATAAATAAATAATCAAAAGGGAGGTTGTTCCAGGCCATTCAATGGTACAAAACAGTATATATCATCTACACAGGTAAAGGGTTACAAACTCTGGTGCATGAGTTCCATTTTGCCAAAACTTCATACAACCATCAGCTCGTAGTCTTAAAAAGAAGGTGAGTTTTTCCATGGAATATATTTTGTTGACAATTGTAGTCCTGTCTTCCTTTGTTGGTCATTATCAAGATCAAGATAAAAAAAAATTTGAAAATAAAACAAGTTAAAATGAAATGAAAATAAAAAAGGGAGAGGAGAGACAAAAACACAAACAAAAAAGAAAAGAAGAAAAACAAGAAAAGAAAAGAAAAGTACAAATTGCACCATACGATTAAAAATGACCAAAAGCTACATAAGGAGATGACATGACAGTCTTTGAGAAAGTGGCCATGGACATAAAATACACGGAGCAAGACAATCAGGAAGCAGCAATAAGGAAATGTTAAAGAAGACACAAGCAGACACAACAGGACAACATTTAACAGTACTGTACACATGGCTTTCTTGCTTGCAGCCAAGATGATTTTCTAAAGATGTTTGTCCTGAATCTTAAGTCCATTCAGCATTTGGCTCAGGTATAATGTGACAAAGCAGGAAACAACTTCAAAACCAAAAATTACCCATATTTCTGTTGCCAGTTCTTGCCAGTAAGAATGAATTAGAGGGGAGTCCCAAAATATATGAAAATGATTTGCCATAGATGATTCAAACTTTCTCCAACATTCATCAAATATACGTGCTTTATATAGAAGTATTTTTCAATGTTTTATGGATTCCAAAATAAAGTTTGGAATGTTTTTTTAGTAAGTTCAATAAAAAATTCTATATAAACTTTTTGATATTGATTGAAAGCTATCAGTTGTGTATTTCTCAGCGTTGGCTTCTCTTGCTCTGCAGGATTTCACTTCTTTTAATATGTAATGTAGGACGTAAAGTAAAGGGGAGGGATTTAGAGGAAAAAACGAAGCAATGGGGTTAGATGGTATATGCTGATTTATAGCAAGGCCAGAGAGCAAAGCCCTGAAGCAGCAAATGCAGTGCTTCAAATAGAGATTGCCGGTGGCCTTTGGTGTGATCGGTGACCCAAGGTGAGGCACTTAGTGATTTATCTCTTGCACATCCCCTCATCTCTCTTGCGCTGTGGTGGGGCAGGGCAGGCTAAAACACGTAGCACCTCTCTCTGAGCTCTGGCCCTGGCCTTGACTCCTTAACTGGTCCAGGGAACGCAGCCTAGTATGGACTTGAAAGCATATAGGACACACAGCCCAGCACCTCTGGCAGTCAAGGGTTAGCAACACATGAATGACGGGTCAGAGATGCGGGGTCAAGCTGGCAGACCTTTCACCACTTCTGGGGCGCTGAAACTCTGGTACTGTGATTAGATTGTGTTTTTTTTTTATCTACTTCTTTTGAGCAAACGTCGGCCTCTGTCTTCTTTTTTCTTGCCTCTATTCTTTTGCAAATACACTATGCTATGATCCTTGCTCTCTAACACACACAAACTTGTTCTGCACACCTTCATATATGCAATCATGAACACTCTGTGAGCCCCAAAGCTGTCTAAAGCTGAAGTTGGGTAATGAGGAAATGTCTTCTCAGTTGAGTGGACTTGATGCCAAGAGGAAAAAACCTGCAGAATCAGCCCTACAGCTTCATCTGTCCTCTCTCTCTGATAAATGCGTGTATCTACTGTATCCACGTGCATACACAATGTACATATGTGCTCCCTGAGAATGTGGGTGCTTGTGAGCTGTGAGTATTTGTGCATGCAGGCCAAAAAGGAGAGAAAGAGAAAGTGTGTGTAAAGCTCGACTCCACTCTTAACATATTTCACTGCATGGGACTGGGGCTGACATCTCCCATGCCCTGGGATCCTTTAGGAGCAGATTTAGAGTGATTTTCAGTGCAATTATACCTGCCAGCTCTGACTGGTAGAGTTGCCCCCTTCTCTGCTCATGTCTTCATGCTGGAGAACA
Source organism: Notolabrus celidotus (assembly GCF_009762535.1). Taxonomy (NCBI): domain Eukaryota; kingdom Metazoa; phylum Chordata; class Actinopteri; order Labriformes; family Labridae; genus Notolabrus; species Notolabrus celidotus. Next base: position 13,898,934 of record NC_048274.1, on the reverse strand, counting down.
GTCGCAGTAATGCTTAGAGTGGGCTGGTGCTTTGGGCCAAGGCCTACCAGCTAACGAAAACCAGAGGAAGAGAGCCTCCCTTCTCTGCTCCTGGCTGCAGGAGGAGCCCACAGCCCGGGTCCTACGTGATGCTCTGGACAGGAAGGCATTCACAACATAAGGAAGGTGATAATGAGCTCCTGCACTGAGTGTCAGTTACCATCACGCCCTGTCCTTGCAATATGCTGGGCTGTGTGGGTGTGTTCAGGGTGGGTTTGGTGGCATAATTGGAGAGCTTACAAAGGGTGATTAGTGACCTCTGCACCTCCAAATAGCCTCTGCTCGTGTGTTATGAGCGAGCAAATGTAATTTTTGAAGCTCAATTGTTAAATTAGATCAAATGGCTGGTCTTAAGCAATCAATACTGCTGTAATAGACATTTAAAGATATTTGACGTTTTTATGAATATTACAAAGCTTATGATGTGTTCAATTACATAGACTGTTTGTGAAATCCCCGCCCATGTTGTGTGCGTGTGCATGTTTATGTGTGTGTATGTGTACGTGTGTGTCATTCCTGAGACCAGGACCCCGGTGACCTCTGTCTGTATCCCTGTCTGGGGCCAGTCTGCAGTGTCCTCAGCACCATATATCAGATTAGCCATAAAAACCTGCCCTGGCCCCTCTCTGCTCCACACACTGGGAGCTAATGAGAGATGCACTATCAAGCGCACAATGAAGCCACTCACCACCTCTAGTGGAGGAGTCTCGGGTAATAAAGAAGGGAGGGGTGTTGAGGACAATTTGATCCCTTACAAAAAAGTATATTACCACTTCAGCTGCCGTGTCCACGCGGCGTCCATTTTACCTGTATCAAGGAAGAAGGGTTAATGCACAGACTCATTTTCCAGGTGAGAAGAGCTTCTGCACAGAGACTCGAGCACTTCTTGCTAATTTCACAGATATTTCACAGAAGCTCAGGAGAACATTTTTGTGTTGCAGTGGTGTTTCAGGAGATTAGGAGAAAAGAGTCTTGGGCTGGCTGTGGAAGAGCTTTCTTCACTGTCTGCAGGGAGAAAATGAGACAGGGACACGGCGTGGCAGGGACAGGCACATTAAACCAAGGTGCTGGATTGTAGAGGGAGCTAATCAGAGCTTGCCTGGTCTGGGAGGGTAAGACCTGCACATACAGATTCAATCACTCATCTTTTATGCTTCCATTAGCATCAGTTAGCTATTGCACACATTTTTAGTCCAGCTAAAGCCCCTTACCTGGATTCACTAACGTTTTGACAATACAAGAATGTCTGCTCTCATTGATACTTTGATTTAGAGCCTTAACCATAGACTGTATAATAAATGGACATAGTATCCGGGATGTCGCCCATCTGTTCCTGAAGCCCTGTTTTAAAGTCTATCGTCAGTTGGCGCCATATTGGAAATGCTGAACTTCACATGACTTGTGCCGAGCTAGTGTGAGGTAAAGACGTGGGCTTTGAGCCTCTACAGTGTTCCCATCTGTCACTCAAGTCAGCTGTGAATCTCATTACGGAAAACTTGTAATCTTAATATCTTCGAATCTACTGCGTAATGAAAAAATTCACACCCCCTACAGTGTGTGTCGGAAGGGAAATTAGCTATTAAGACTAAAATCGTTTTTTGTACAAGGCTGTAAACATGTTTATTTCTGCTGTAAAGATCAGATTTTTTGAATTGATGTGTATGTGGTTTCTGGTACTTCTGGAGCCAGTCTCAAGTGGACACTTGAGGAACTGCAGTTTTTAACACTTCCGTATTGGCTTCAATTGTTGCGGCTGGTGGTTTCTGCTTGGCCTAAACTAAGGTATTAAAAATTATATCAAACAAATCATAACAACTCTGACAGCTGTGAGTTGCCCTGTTTATATGAATTTAGACTTAGACTTTAGACTTAATTGTTCCCTAGGGGAAATTCTTTTCCACAGCACCTTTCTGCATTTCCACAGACATAGACAAACACAAGAACATACACTGTACAAACAACAATCTGTCCACAAAGACATCAACACTCAGAGTTGTATAATTCAGCGAGGCCTTTTGTTCAGGCTCGCTATAACAGCAGGGATCAGGCTCTTGCCGAGGTGAGCCCTTCTGCACCTCAGTGCTCTGTACCTACGTCCTGAGAGGAGTGGGATGAGGTGGGTGTTTAGTGGATGTGTGATGTCCTGTTTTGTTGAGGTTGCGATGCGTATAATGGCCTTGTTGTTTAAGTCTGTGAAGTTTGGTGTGGGGAGACTGATTACCGAATTTGAATTTCCTGTCTCTCTCCAGCTTTCATATTAAACTTAAAAATGCTCAAAAAATCTCAAAAATGTCATCAAAAACAAACAAAAAAACAACAACATTCTTATAGACATCTCGCTACCCCCCCACTGGGGTTCCACTTTGGAACCACTGGTTTCCACTTTGCAACCCATGTGTTAAAACATAGAATAAGACCACTTGGCCCCTCTAACATCTCTCTTTGTCCTTCTTTGACTGTAAAGGACACAGCACAAAGGCACCTGACATCCATTGATGGTATTTTCCAAATACCGATACCAATACCTGGTCTATAGGTAGTATTAGTAAGTATCAGATCAACTCTGGTATTGTTATCAGGAACTCTATTTATCTATCAATGTAGTGATTAGGATAAACTGTGTTGGGGTTGAAAGTCTTTTTGCCACCTCCTGTCCTCACCAGGTTAGGGACCCCCACCCACACACACCGTCCCTCTGTCACTCTCCTGAATCGCTCCTCCAGTCAACAAAACCATGCAGCAGCAGGATGTTTGATTCCCCTGCTCTCTGTCACTATTTATTCTAATATCTCTTGGCATTATAGCAGTAGCTCATAATGAGTTCTGATAAATTAAAGGTTGTATTGTTCAGCTGCCATGCCTGTCCTTGATCAGGATACCAATTACAGAGGGTAATTTTCCCACTCTCCTCTTTTCTTCCATATGGTGCTAACAAAAGGAGGTTTCTGCAGAGTGGATCAACCTGACACATGGTGACAGATTCTTTCTCAAATCATTTCACCCCCATAATATTTCAATGTTATGATGGCATTTTCTGCATTTTTATTAAATCCTACCCCCATGTTATGTTCTTTCTTAAGGGGTAAAGTACAAAATACCGCTTTCTGATTCAATTGGAGATGTCACCAGAGAATCTTTACAGTGAATTGAATAGTTTTGACTCTCCTTATGAGAAATGACAGATGAGGACACGGTCTGACTTTATTTGTATAGATGTAGTCAGACAAGTATGCCTCTTCCTAACTAGAGCAGGACTAAAAATAAGTAAATAAAACTAACATGCTCGGAGGCAGGTGAAGGGAGGGAACCTCTGCTTTTTTTTTCATAAACAATATATGAGGTGCTTTTTGCAAGTCAAATCCTTAAAGATTTACTGCTGGCTTCCACTCTCAGTGCTTTTTAAAGAGCAAAGATGGCATGCAACGGAAATGGTGCAGAATCCCAGGATGGGGTTGGTAAACAGGAAATACAGCAATAAATAATATTAAATGGACAACATGAAGATTGCACACCATCTTTTGTGTCGTCTACAGTTTTTTTGGGGGGGGATTAGCTAAGGGATGTTCCACTCCTCATCATCCTCTGTGGGCAATCTGAAACCTGTGTTGCCACTGCCTTCGGTGAACAAACTCACCCACAATCTGCGTAAGATCCCCAATTGAGAGTGACCAGCAATTAAGGTCCTCAGACTCCCACTGCATGTTATCGCTGTAACAGTCTCCAGGGTAAGATGCTTTTTGACTGCTGGTTGTGCAGTGACCTGTACACATCAAGCTTTTCTCTGCTTATTTGCTTGTCTTCTTTCCACACTAATGGCCATAGGGGGCTGAGTCCAGGCTTCACCTGACCACTGCTCACAAAGCCAGGTCTCTGGAACCGACAGGCGGAACAGAAATCACATTAACCCAGCTCGAACCAAAAGAAAAGCCTCCATACTCTTGCGCATAGATTCTAAACAAAAGCAGGAGAATCTCACTGTTTTCGCCCTTCATCAGCAGCATGTGTCAGTTCGGCTCATTGTTGTTTACTGGTGTTTCATGAAGGCCGTCTGCCACCCACACCTCCTTCCAGAGGGCAGCCGACAGGCACCTTGCGAGGACACAATGGGGCTGAACATGTAAAACACCCTGTGGGTGAAGGCAGGACCTGACCTCCTTATTCAACGGATCAGAATTTTGTGATAGTGAGGGGACAATTTACAAGCTTTGCTGCCAATTAGTGTGTCTTTACTCTAACTCTGTTTGGCTTTTCAAACAGGTCAGGCAACCTGATGGCTGTTTCCACGTTCCTTGTCCGTCCCACGAATCTAGGCCACTGCTGTCTGGCACATCACCTCCTGCCTGTAGGCTTGAAGGGAAGGAATTGAAGGTGATTTAAAGTTAAATTAGTTATCATAGCAGTCATCTACCCGCAAGAATTTTTTTCTTGTAAAGATTGTGGTTGATTTTTTAGGTGAGTCTCGGTGTCTCTCATCTTTCATCTGCGTTTGCTGCTCTGTGTCCAGAAGGCATCCAGACTCATTTCTTTTCTCCCCTTTACATTGCACCTCATCATAAACTCCCCCCACCTCCACAATGCTGTGGAGAATAAATCGACCATATTTCAGCCCTGATGCTCCCTGCCCATTTCCCAGTCCTTCAGAGGGGAGGGCAGGAGCCCTGGCAGTTTGTTGTTTTTATTTAATGCGCTCCTACTTCCACGTCATATTTTCTGTCTTTAATTGATGCCCATGCCTGTGTTGTTGCCCAGTGCACCATTGAGAGGATGCTTTCTCCAAACAGGCCCTTATCTTGCTCTAATAGGCCTGGCACTCCTCTGAGGCCTTCAGCTGTGTCAGGCCACTGCTGCCTCGCTGCGCCTCGGGTTTGAACTGTTGCCGTGTTGCCCATTAGTTCTCTCTCCAGGCCTCACTATTCCCCGTGCTCATCCCTCTACCACCCCACCTCCCCTTACCCCACAGCCCCTCAGCCTCCACAGTCCTATCTTTCACCTCTGCCTGCTCTGCTCCCTGCTCCCCACAATGTTTCATCAGCTATAATATGAGCATGCTCTCACTGTAAACATTTTTCTTCTTATTTTCTTTGCAGTTCCTCTCCGCAGGTCTGGTCCTGTCTAGGTAATGTGTTTGTTTTTGAGATACTTTAGACCCTGTGCCACCCATCACAACCTGCACCCTAAAGGAGGGCCAGTGCGTACAGGGTGCATGATTGGGTCCTACATTTTGGTGGCACAAGATTTGTCTTTGATGCCTTGGTTTTGGTGTATGTAGTGCCTCTCTATGTGTGTGTTCTATGTATGAAAGAGAGGCCTCAGTTTAAACAACAGCAGAGACAAAGATAGACATTGATACTGAAAGTGTAAAATATATGGTTCTGAACTTGTAGGCCATCTCTGAATCAGAGCCTCTGCATGCATTGATGGATTGGCAAAGCAGTTTGTTCTACCAAATTTAACAATGATATATCATTATCACAACTTTGGGGGAAATCTATAAAATCAATGGGCCTGCCGGAGGAGCAGGATTAGTATTACTAACACGCTGAGAGAGTGTTAAAGTGCCTGAGTATGGATCCCAGTTGTGGCTTGGATCAATGGCATTTGTGGACACTAAGCTCAATAACAAGCCATCCAAGAACTGGTTAGAAGAAGAAAGAAATAGATGTGAAAAGCAAATTTGCTGGTAGAGAAGCTAATATCCTGTGCGCGCCTGGCTGAACATGAGCTGTGGAGCTGCTGGCGGCTGAAGAGGGAGTAGAGGGCAGGGGAGGAATAGATTCCACTGCTAAAATGATACAGATACAAATGTAGCTGTCATTATTGATGTTCTTCCATCATTGATATTGGCAGACAGGGATGAAGAATGTAAAATACATTGATCTCAAAGGGTGGGGAAATGTATTGAGTGACACAATTTGATTTAGTTGTTGAGTGTTTTCAAAGACACAAGCGATGCTGGAGAGGTTATTGAGAAAACTCTACACTGAATATCTTTGAGATTTTCTTTTTTATTGAGGGAGAGATTCTCCTTCAGATAAGAATAATCATTGACATTCCTGTTTGAACAGGGCCCAGTGAGATGTAAAGCTCTGTTTGCATAGCTTCTGCATTGTACAGCAGTAAGAGGTGAAGGAAAGCCATTGTAATTGGATCTGTAAAAGTCAAACTTTTGGTCTTGTTCTCCCATCTGGAAAAAATGACAGTGTGTTGTTTATAAAGGACAGAGATGTCTGACCAAAAGAACTGTTATTTCATAAAAGTAATGGCTCAGGCTCATTGAAAATACACACTTTCCTCTACAGCCAATAACGGGGAACAAAATCTCCCGTTAGCTCTCAAATTATCACTCACTTTAGGATCAGAGCTTCAAATGTGCTTTTGGCCTTTTTCCAGCTTCACTGATTGAAACAGACGTGAGTTAAACATTAATTTACTGAGAGTAGGGTGATGATTGTGAAGATGACGAGTCTATTATATGGTCACAGGTGACAAATACAAGGAAAAGCCAACACAGAGTTGGTGAGATGTTTGGGGCACCAAGTCAGCTGTCAGAACAGCTTCAGTGCCTCTTGGCAGTGATTCTACACCTCGTCTCAGGAGCTCTATCGCTGGGTCCTTCAAATCTGGTGTTAAATGATGGCGATGATGGGAGCTGTCTAACTTATCAGTCTAAAATCTCCCAGAGATCTTTAATAGGGTTGTGATGTTGTGGTCATGAAAGCCAAGGCTAAATACTCAAATGATTTTTATACCAATCAACCCATTTGGTGCCCAATGTCTGGAGACATTTTCATCGTTGAGGAGCTCTAAGTCATCAGGATTAAAACCTGACAGTGTACTTTTTTCTTAGTGTAGCCAAGTAGTTCCCAAAGTGTGATGGCAGGGGGGCGCCTGGAACAAGGAGTACTGAACCGTTGTCTCGACGTTGGAATCTTTTTCACAGCAGAATGATAAACAAACCAGGCATGCATACTAGCTATGGGTTTCAAACACAGCCGACAGAATGTACAGATCTCTGACGAGGTCGACAAGAAAAACAGCTGAAGCTCTCGATACAAACGAGACAGGTGATGAAGCCTGTATTACTTTTAGATTCACAATGATTGCGGTGGATGAGGTGAGACCGGTGTTTCGGTTCTAATAGTGACCCTGTTAACTGGGGATGGTCAGCCAGTTGCATCTGTGGTTGTCGTAGCAGATGATGAATCTCAAGAAATCTTCGTCACATTTTTACACAAGATTTTAAAGATGTATCTTACAAGCATATCATTATAAAAATGAACAAGGAGACATTCGTGACTGAATTTTTTCCCTCTTCAGGGGCAGCCATGACTGAAAAAGTTTAGGAACCACTGGTGTAACCCAATGTTGTGGTCTCCCACTTATGGAGAGTATAGGTGACGGAAGACTTGTCTGACCATGAGAGAGTCTGCAAACTGTGTGTAGCGCCTGTAGTTTTGCACTTATTGACTCTTGAATGTGAATACACCTTTGAATTTAGTTTTTATAAGTTTTTCCTTTTATAAAAAAAGAAGAAATATAGACCTAGAGGCCACTTGATTAGGTTCATGTGTCCATTGGAGACACTGCTGGATGTGTTAATTGACCTTTCTTTATATATTTTAGAAGCCAAAATTCAAGCATGTGGTGTACTGGACTACATTATGCATAATCTTTTTACATTATAATCATCCTGCCAAGTTTAATATGAGAGAGCTAGAATTTTAGAAACATATCTGAATATAATCCAGTCTATTACTACACTGTAACCTCAATGTCTAACCAAACACATTATTAATAAAAAAACAGGATAGATTTTATTTTGACGGTGTCTGATTTTAGAAAGTGAAGATGAAAAAGATGAAATTTAAGCAAATAATTAATACAATAGCAAGTACCATAACAGTTTGAAATGCATTGTTTCTGAAACTCCAACGACCAATTATGGGGACATCAGCAGGGCATGTTAAGTTTGTTGAAACCTGTAATTGTTCATAAAACATACAAACCTTTTGAAGATATCTTACTTCCACTACAGTCCACTATAACTGCACAGTAATCTCAAAAATTGAGGAACTGAAATGTTGTTAACAACATGTACTTGGTCCAATCTGATGTGTCATTACAAGGAAAAGTATAAAACATGTAAAATTCAAAGCAATTTTCATATAAAACTGCTCAAAAATAATTCTCCAACTTCCAGTAACCCTCCTATACACTTATCAAACTATACATGCATGTTTTTGCAAACATCACCACACATGAACTATAGTTCTTATTTGCAGGTAGAATCCATTTTCTTCATCTGTCAGGACACTCTGAGAGATAAACGGGACATTTTCGTTCTGTCGCTGAATCTGATTGCATATGTGCTGCTTTTTCTGCGATTGTACATCCACTAGCAGCTCCAGAAGTCACTGTTGGTGAGCGTGGGGAGAGGCAGCAAGTGAACTGTGGTCAAACAACATCACTTCCCAAAGAACACAAGTGGCCCATCTATACAAAGGGGCTGAGGATAACAGCGAGGCAACAACCTAACTTATTGGTTCGGAGGAAAATACAAAAGAGAGAGTGATAGAATGAGCAGAAGGAGGGGAAGAGAAGAGATTGTTCTTGGAGGCACAAAATAACGCCAGGTACAAGAAGGAAGAGACGAGGTAAAAGGCAGATGAGATATTGTGGAGAGTGAAATAGAAAGCTGTGATGAGAGCGAGGTCTATTTGCGATGGGGCCAGTTTGTTTTCACCTCTGTTTTGACAGAGATGAGAGATAGACGGGGAGAGACGAGAAAAAGGGCGTAATTAAACAACCTAATGAGTTTGTGGCTCTTTTCAAGCCTGGTTTTTAAATGGAGCCCAGGTTTTGTAGCAGAAAATCTTCTCTTTCAGAGATGTCAAAGAAGTTTCTGACAGAGCAGTTATCACAGCATGTCAAATTGCTCCAGCTCAAGAAATGATTTGGATTTTTTTTTTTTCTTTCTCACAGAGTGCTTCGAAACAAAAGCCCCCCCCTCCCTCTCTAATTTGCCTTGGCAGGGTCCCGCTGGGTGGGGGGTCCGCGTGGACAGAGAGGGCTTTGCTAGAGGATTATAGGATGAGAGGGGGTGAGATGAGTGAGTGTATATGTGTGTGTGTACATCTGCGTGTGATGGACATGGGGGTGCAGTGAGAGGAGGGGGTTTCAAGCAATTTTTTCCCAAAATGCTGCAATTGTCCCAGAGATTGAACAGTGCAGAGCGGTAACACTCATTTTCCAGTCTATTCATTATCTCCTCTGTATTTACTTATCTTTGTCTCACAAGGAAAAAAAAAACGTGTGTTAAAAGAGGCCTTTCATGTGGAGAGGGTTTTAACAGAGCTCTACACGTTGACACGGTTGAGTTAAACTAAACTGTAGTTATGTTATGAAAGCAGGATGAATAGCAAATTAGCACTTTCTGCTTTCCAGTGCTATTATAAACCGTATTAGATCCCTGATTTCTTCAAATTACATTTCCCTGCAGTCTCATATAATGCCTTCTTTTGGATGAAATTCCCAATTTTGTGGTGTCAAATTAGCACAGAGAAAATGACACCATATTCTTGGCCAGAAATAATTATATAGTGTTTTTACAACCTGTGCCATAGGAGTTTATGATTTTATCTCTCTTTGAAATAAATCCCTCATAAATGATTCATTCTTGGTGAGAGATCATCTGACAAGGAATAATAAAAACCAGTACCGACTGAGTCGTATTTACATTCAAATAAATGCAGACAAAGGAAGTTCATATGAAAAGATATTCTTCTGTGTTTGCGACACAATGAAACATAGTTGTCATTGTCCCTCTCAATGACTGTCAAAGCTGATTTACAGGTTTGTTTTTCTTGCATCTCAGAGTTTGACACAACATCACTGCAGCAGAATCACAGAGGGTTTTCTTCTTCTGTGTCACTTTACTGAACATGTAGATACCATGTCTGCTTCTACAACTGGGGTGAGGAAAGGGCTTTTTCCATTCAGCTTGTTATGTGTAAATGCAGTGGTTCAGTGGTATTTACACAGTTTGCCAGCTGGTAGTGTTTAACCAAATAATGTAATAAAAACAAATCATTGAAAACATCTTACCTTTACAATTAGATTAGATTAGATTTAATTTGCAGTCGGAGCTTGCACGGACTTGACAGACTTAGCCTTAACTTTAAATATCGGACTAATAAGTTACCCTATCAGGATAAAAACTAGCTAATGATGAAAAATAAGGAAACACAGCATGAAACAAGCAGAAAAGCATCAGTTAAAAAAAACACAATTTTGGCAACTTTTACTCTTACAGTAATCAACTATGAATGTAGTCGGGTCTTGATAACATTAACAAATCTTGTAAATTAAAGCTCCTGTGAGTGACTTTTGGTTTGTGTCGTCCCCTGTAGAGGAACCAATAGCAAACGTATTTACTAATCCAAAGCACCCATGTCTGCTTCTGTGAGGAAAGTGCTCTCGGAGGTTGTGTTTTCTCATCCTACTCTTTATCAGTTGAACGTATCACATAATGTGAATATTTGTCATGGAAAATGTAAAACAAGGGCTGTTTCTGCACCCTGCTATTGAAAATGTTGACACCTACCCTGCGGCAGTGGTTTGTAGACAAAATAAAAAACTATAGAAATAATCAATCTTCTCAAGTCTATAAATTTCAGTCTGTTTTTTGAACCCAGCTGAAAAAACTCCTCACCGGAGCTTTAATGGAATCCATAAATCTGTAATCTGACTGATACTGTGTAAAGTTCAAAGAGTTCGAATTTAGTTTAGCGATGAATAAAGTTTATAAAATAATTTAAAAGATACTCAAAGACAGTAAACTGTGATAGCTGCTTTGTGATGTGTTGACACAGCTCTCCAGGAATAAGCTCCCATGTCAGAGGCTGTTGCAGTGTGGTTAGAGGCCCTTTATAAAGTAATAGTGCTGCACTGCAGATACAGTAAAGTGTGAGATAGAAATAGCTTAAAGAAACATCTCCTCAGGGCACACCTACAGCTCTTACCCATCTCCTCAAGAGAGAGAGGAGGCCTATAAAGAATCCTCAAACAATAAGCTATTTTTTTCCTCTTTCAACTTAATTACTGATATTTCTGTGTTATAGGTGCCTGATTTGAGGAAGATAATTAGGTGGGATATTGAAGTGGGCCTCCAGGGGGCTCAGGTCTGATGGATCAGGAGCATGGAGATGAGAGGAGACACCATCTTTTCAAATTATTCTGGGGGGCCAGTGATCCCAAGCAGCTTATGCAGCTAAGGCTTGGTAATTAAATTATAATTTAACCTGCTGAGGGTGGAGTGGCAGGACTGGACCGGGCTGGGGGCTGTGTGGCATTGACAGGATTTACACTTAATGAAATAATAAAGCAACAGCAGCAGCGAGGCAGCTGGCAGTGAAGAAACAGACACACAGCCACTTGGCTCTCTGTTTATCTACTTTCCAGCGTTGGGGGAAGGTTCAAAGATAACGAGGAGCTTTCTCTACTTCTCAGTTTCTCTCGCTGTGTTCTGTTGTTGAGTGCAACTTAGAGTAGTGGGTGGCAATGCAGTTCAGTCAATAGGGCCCTTTTTATAGTTTTGTTTTTAGGTTTTATGCATTTACTGTATATGCTTTGTGTGAGGTTAAATGTGTTCTGTTTGCTTGCCAAAAGTGTTATCTTCTCAAGTTCAAGGCTTGATTATGATATAAATAATTGTGCAATGTGCATCTTGGAGATAAAGATGGTAAACCACACTATTAAATCTTCTCCATTTACACATCTTTATTTAGTAAAGAAAAGTTAAAGATTACAAACAGTCTTCACGGGTTATAATGACTGCACTGTTTATGTGCTTCATTTGGCTAAGGGCTCATGTTTCTTGTTGCTTATGCTAATTCTCTGTTGATTCATTAAAGTCTCCCTGTGGGGAACCTTAAAGTGCATGTAATTAAAACCCTCAGAGAAAATAGCTGACTCTTGAACATAAACATTGCAAATAACTCACATTGAGAACAGATTTGGACTCTTATAAAAAGCTGTCAGTGATTGAATCCTTGATACTCTAAATTAAACGTGTTTCTTTATTTTACGCCATGCTTTCATCTCAAAGGAAGGCGAAAACAAACAGTTGTTCAACTACTTTTTTACTTCGTATTTGTTAAGCAGTTTTATTCTCCTAGCATCATGATTGCCACCACATTCAGACTTAGTACAGGCTTATAGACACCATCAGTCTGTCAGCTTGATGTATCAATATAAGGCACTGCTTAGGTTCACAGTATTCCTCCTGAAACAGGAGAAGAAGCCTGAGAAAGACTGAAACAGGAGAAAGTGAGTGAGAGTGAAACAGACAAAAAGATTTAAAGTGCGATGAGGTACAGAGAAATATGGAATCCAGCACATCTGTTTTGGATCACTGCATCTATTCCCTCTCCTTCTCTCCTCTTCTTCGGTCTCTGCAGCTGCTAAGATGGATGCCTCACAGCGGAGAGAAGAAGAACCACGCAGTGTTCCTATAGCCCTGCATTGCTGCAAGCTCATTACAACCCTCCCCTCCAAATAAAGAAAAAAATCACTCCCGCCCGCCCTCGCCTGCCCGACTCTCGCCACTCACCCGAACCTAAATCTGCCCCCACCCTGGCCTCAAATTCAGCCTCAGCCCCAGCCAGCATGACAGACAGGCCCAGTTAACAGTCCCTGTAAGCGGAGAAAGAAAGCCGAGCAGAGAGGTAAAATGACTGGACCGCAAATGACAGGTGTAGTTAAAATAGTGAGGCGCAGAAAGGCTGGAGGACAGAGAGCCGGGGCGGCGTTGTAATAAGCAGGATGAAGGAGCTCAAGCATTGCCTGAGTTTTTCCTCTCTCTTCCACTAACATCCTTCCTCAGGAAAACAAAAGGGAAATAAGAGAAAGTTAACTTTCTCCGTTCGACACTTCCTCCCTTCATTGAGTTATTTATCTCATGTCAGCCCTGTTTTGCACTGCTTCTTTCAACAGCGGTAAAGAAGGGTTATTGACAATACACTGGGCATTTCTAAAATTTAAGACTTTTAATAAGATGCTGTGTGACAGGGCTACTTGAATTGTAAATGGGCAGGGGGGGGGGGACATTTTGTTTGGTCCCCTTTGGACTCATTTAGATGGACACAGACGGGATTTGCCTCCACTGCTGATCTGCATCTATTTTCTATGCCTTTCATCCATTTTCTATGTTGGCTTTTTTATCACCACCTTTCCATCAAATCCCGTCCAGCCTCATGTTTAAAATTATCAGGTTTTTGCAGCATCTCTTTGCTGGACAGGGGGGCAGATTGAGGGATGGGGTGTGGAGTGAATAGATTGTGTGTGTGTAAACAGCAGTCTTAGTTTAGGGGGACAAAACAGTTCTTAAACAAGAGGACATCACCTACTTGTCATTTTAACTGGCCTTGTAACTCCTGTTTTGTTTCCTGTCTACCTAAAGAAAGAAGAAAATATACTTATTAAGATCTAAAAATTAAAAAAAATAGTATAAAGTAAATACTGCCTGCAGCCAAGCTTGGGTTCTGTGTGCTTCATCATTCTAGCTAAGATTAGCCAACTATAACTGAACTCAAATACTTGAAGCTAGGGCCGACTTACATATCATCAGCTGAGCCAAAATTCAGTCTGTTTGAATGAACCAAGTATATAATGTGTTATAATGGTGTAAACATGAAAGTAAGAGACAGAAGTCATGGCTGCTCATCCAATACTTGGAATGATATTTTGCTTACAGACTCAAACAACCTCACATTGGAACTATAGGAAAATTCAGGGCATTACCAAGAGGATGCATTGATGTATCTCTTGAATAATGATACTGACTGGTTTTTGCTCCTTTGACAGTCATCAGTGCATCGTTTAAAAAAGAGCAGATTTCAGCAGTTGTTTTATCTGTTGTTTCCAAGCAGCAACCTCTGGTCTGAAAATATGAAGCCCATGTGAGATGTTATAAACTGCAATGCATCGAGCATCCTCTTGAGGCTGGCTGCAGAAACACCGGAAACCACATACACACCCATTCAAAAAGACGATCTTTGCAGCATTAATAAACATGTTTACAGCCTGGTTCAAAAAATGGCTTGGCTATACATAGCTAATTTCTCTATCGGCACACACTGTACGGGGGGTGAAGTTTTTTCTAACGCAACAGTACAGAAGATATTAAGATTACCAGTTTTGCCCAAATAAGGACATGACTGACTTGACTGACCGGCAGGAACACATAGCTGTTGGCTAGGAGGCTCAAACCCCGCCTCTTTACCTCACACTAAGTTTGGTTGAGTTCCGCATTACTAATATGGCTGCTACGGACGATTGGCTTCAAAACAGCGCTCAGGAACAGATGGGTGACATCACGGATAATACGTCCATTATTTATACAGCCTATGATTGTGTCCAATCAATTCAAGTCTTCAGCTAGTTTAACCAACTGCTGGTTAAGAAATCACCCGTTGGACACACTCTCATTTGTTCTCAAACATGACAGAAAATATTGGTAGTGTGAAAGTATTACTCCATCTCTGCGTCGGATCAGATTGTTGGACATTTATTTATTCATTTAATTTAACCTTTATTCAACCAGATAATACCCGCCCGCTGAGATTAAGACCTCTATAACAAGGGTGACCTGGCCAAGAGGTCAGCAGCACACATCATAGTAAATATTACAGAACCGATTCCAGACAATATGTTAAACAAACAAGCAATAATGTAAAAGGTTGAACTAGTTTGACACATGACATTTTAAGAGAAGAGACTTTTAAATACTTCAAATCTCACAGCTCATTAGACAAAAAGACACATAATTACAAACAATAATGCAAGAAAAAAAAGCTGTATCGAGATCGATGATTAACCATATTATTTGAAAAATCAGTGTCAGTTTCTGCCCTTATTTTCACAATCAGTGCTTATCAAAAATCTTGAATGACACCATTGAACCTTTATGTCTCCAATATGACTGCTGCAATCAATCAAGAGCTTGATTTCCAATATTTTATACAACAGATTACAGCCCATTATCACATCCTAAAGTAGTGTAAATAGCCTTCAAATAATTAATTAGGATCATTGCTATAACCGTCATGTAAACCATTCAGTCCCTACACTGATAGAATTCCCATTGCTGTTGAAAATAATAGTTTTCTCCCTCCTTCTCTTCCTTCTCTTCCTCCTCTCGCTCGCCTCCATGACTCCGCCTGCTCTGCCTATCTGATTGGTATTAACAGGATTATCAATGCTGCTGCCATAATTAGAAGTAACGCACCACATTTACTGACATAGATCACAGGGATTAAACTTCATTATGTGGAGCTTGCTTCAAGGCAATGAGTCTGATATGTTTTTAACATATGGACTCTGTTGATACTCACATGTTATAAAACACTTCCACTTTTTAACACTTCTAGTAGCTGATAATTGCTGATTCTCGACCTGTGTTAATCTTGGCAGATATACTTTTCATACATATCATCTGCTCGAGTCTCCAGACTGTGCGGACCTGAATGACTGTGAATCCTGCTATTGAGGGAGCTTCCTTGTATTACTGACATATACAGAGATTAAAGAGTATGGCCATCTGGAGGAGCTATATTTAGCTGGTCCCTGTGCAGAAGAGGAACATCTGTCTTTATCAGCGGTGGTTAACTGGCTACAGGAAACCCTGCACATGTAATTCATGCAATATTTAGATGAGAGGGTCAGAGTGCTCCTGTGGGGATGGAGGCAGTCTCTGATGCACAGACTGCATGATTGACCTGAACCTGCTCCGTGCAGAGAGGTGCCAGCTCTGATCTCTTTAAAGGACGAGGAGACGTACAGGAAAGTCATGAAGCAACTGCCCCCATCTGCTGATGTTGTGCCTCTGACTGATAAAGCGATGATACAGCGGGACAGAAAATAAGAGTTCAGAGGCTAAATGATAGAAACAGTGATGATAAGGATCAGCTGTGATTTAGATATACATGTGGTGCAATCATGGTCTTTAGGTAGAAACTGACTGAATACATTTGTTATAGCTCTGTAGTTTAGCACGTATTAGGCCGTGCAACTAGATCTTCACTTTAGTGCTGAAACTTAATGCTAGTTTATACTTATATTTCAATAGGGAAATATTTGATTTTTAACTCAACACTTTCATCATTATTATTCTGCTTTTACAACTTAAATGCGCAAAACATTGGACCAGTTTGTAAAATACTATGCAGCACAGATTAATCATTAAAATGAAGTTTGCATGTTGATGTTTCAGTAATAAGTATTCCAGAGGCAAGTCTTATAAAAATATTTATTTAAATCCCTGAAGCTCATACATCTCTTTTATGGTCTTATTTTATTTGTTAGATAAGGCAATAAATACAGACCTTTTGCTTGTAACAGATAGTATTTGTATTTTGGTGTTTTTACTTTTTCCTGCACTAAATACAGATGCCCTTGGCAAAGAAGAACGATTCATGTGTTTTTTGGTGGGACTTTAAGTATGCAGTTTATGCAACTCTAGAGAAAGATTTTGGTTTTGTTGGGATGAATTCCTCTTTGCCAGTCCCATATTATAAAGTCCCATTAAGTAATCAAACCATTATACAACATTTTAGAATCAAACGTCCACTACAACTCAAAAAGGTGGGGATTTTGCACGTCTGTTTTAATAAAGCTTTTCTAGTAGCACATAACGGTTGCTGGGTGTACTGTGCTGTTCTTGTTTCAGTCTGACTGTGTTTGCAAAACTGTTATCTTCCATAGTAAACACTCAGTCAGTGTTTATCAGTATTTTTGGCGATGGACCTGTTTTTCTTAGTGATGCTAACACTGCTACATCCCTCAACTGAGGCAGAAAGAATGGCTGAACAGACCTGAATTTCCCATATTCCCATACCTCTCCTACACACACACACCTGTACACAAAAACACAGACGCAAACATGCACAAAAATGTACTACGGTCACAGAGGACATGTTAGAAATGCACAGCAGAAGTCGTCTTAAATTAGAACTTACTGCAGAGTCAGCACAGTGTCAGACTAACGACTCTTAACTAACGGCTTTGAGCTGCTAGGTTTTGAGTTTTCTGCCGCTCGTTTCAGCCGTGTTTACATTCCGCTCCAAACGTCTTTAAGCCCCGCCCTCCTCTCACCCTGCATCATGTTTGGCTCAAGCGGCAAACTCCGGTCTGAAACGATGAAGCCAATGCGGAAGTGATATAAACTGCAATACATCGAAAATCCGCTTGAGGCTGGCTGCAGAAACACCGGAAACCACATAGATATGAATGGGAAAAAGACGATCTTTGCAGCATTAATAAACATGTTTACAGCCTGGTCCAAAAAACGGCTTGGCCCTACAACGCTAATCTCTCTAATGGCACACACTGTACGGGGGGTGAATTTTTTTCTAACATGACGGTTAAGAAGATATTAAGATTATGAGTTTTGCCCAAATAAGGACATGACTGACGTGACTCCAGGTCGGGAACACACAGCCATTGGCTAAGAGACTCACACTTCGTCACACTCTGCCTAGTTGAGTTCCGCATTACCAATATGGCTGCTGCCGTCGATTTGCTTCAAAACAGCTCTCAGGAACAGATGGGTGACGTCACGGATACTACGTCCATATTTTATACAGTCTATGGTTTGGCTATACAATGCAGCATTCTTCTTCCGTCTAATGTTGGGTAGCAACTAGCTTTTAAGGCTTATTAGCACCCCCCTTTCCAGTGGTTGGGTTGTGTAATTACAGGTTTATTTATATCTAATTTTGATCGAACATTTGTTATATTTATATTGAGAAAAATTATATTGGGATTATTATTGTTATTGAATTATCGCCCTGCCCTACACACAACTTTATCTCTACTTAAAGGGTCAGAATAAAGTCACACTGTGTCGAACTACGATATGCCCCGTGACATCCGTGCTTGTTTACATCTGGGTAGTAGAGCATTGTGGCTGCAGCTATTAACCAGAGCTAGTGTTGACACAATATATGACCAGCTTTTTGGGCCTACAATAATAAAAATATGAATAACACTTTGAACTAGTAATTCTGCTGCTGGCTAATGAATAAGTTCATCTGTTCAGTCGATTAAACAGGCACATCCCCATCTATGAGCTTTTATCATTTAAGAAGTCGTCCAAACCACATGTTGGTCAGTACATATAGAGAAACTAGACCCTGATACTTTTATAAACATCTTCTTTTTTTATATACAGAAGTGAAAGCTTTATACTCTGAAGCTGATCAGCAAACAAAATGGCTGCAGTAACTTCATATAAGGCCTCACTGGGGACAGAGCCTCTACCTTGTTAGACTACATCCACTCAGAGATACTCAGTAATGATACCTGCCTAATGTCTTTAAAAAAAGGAGTAATCTCATACACAAGCTGGGCAGGCCATCTTTTTCCTCCTGCTAAGTTATCTGCCATTGTGCAGCAACAGCTCCATTCAAAATGTAACATTATTCAGAAATGAAGCCAATAACCCGTTAAGATATATGAACTCATTTGTGAAATGTTTGAAAAATTGCTGCCAGGGGGTTGTGGATGAATGCAGCCTCAGGAGCTGATGCTTAAGTCTCAGACATAGGAGGTAAATATTTCAAATAATAATATCACCATCAAATCATTTGCAAACTTAAAGGGCACACACACGCACACCCAATCTCCCAGGCTTTCAAATGACAGGATATAAAAATGCTGTCCTTCATGCTCTGCAGCTGACGTTTGATATTTCATCCTTGTTGTTTTATTAAAGATTTAAACCAGTTTACATCCCCAACAAATACAAATTAGCCAATTTCTCTGACACCAACTCTGATCTAATGGGTAAGATATGAAGAAGAGAGGAGAGAGGGACGGAAGGAAAAAAGCTGAGATTGAGATGCTTTATTATTTTTCTGTATGTGAATTTAATGCATTTAGAGAAAACATAATTCTATTTTATTGTTAGCTGTGGTTCGATATGACTTGCTGGAACAAAGAAAAGTAGGAATACGGTTAGTTCCCAAACTTTAAGAATAACTCATTTGTATGGAGAAGCTGAACGTATGCCTCTCTTTAATTATTATTTGTCTTTTAATGTAATGGGATTTGTGACAGTGCCTCCATTTTAAAACTGTATTATTAAACAGAGTGTACTTTCAATGTAAAAGTATGCTCCGTCTTAATTAGTAGGGGGCTTCCAGTTGTATAATCTCTCCACTTTTTTTATTACGTTTTTCAATTGACTTCTTGTCATGATATTGTTTTAAGACGACAAAACCCCAAGTTCAACAATACAATATATAACTTATTTTTAATATTGAGCTGTCCAAAATACTGCCTTCTTTTTTGTTTCTTAATGTAACCCATCAGTTTAAGCTTTTACGGTAAACTATATTGTCCCTATTTGGGAAAACCCTTGTTACTACAGCTTAAAAGGCTCAGTAAAGAAAATCAATGATAGTAAAAAAATGCAGAAAATGCAAAAAAAAAAAAAAAAGGATGAGGATGTCCCGATGAAGCAGAACACTGTCTAAATATATAGAGGTCTTCTGGTAGCACAACTTTTACTATCATGTTTTTCCTCAAACTTTTCCACTGACTCCTCGTCCTTTTTTTAATCTTCTGCACTCACTAATTTCTGTCTCTCGTTCTGTTGTCGGCTCTTATGTCTCCACATCCTCAAAGTCAATCGATTATCTCTATGGCTGAGGTTCTTGCTCTCATCTGACGTGCAGGGTATCTATCCATGGCTTTTCTGACCTGGGTCAACCCCTGCCGCCTCACCCTGTGGCTCCTTCCGAACTTTGATGGCAGCATCCATATCCATGTCACCGGTCTGACACACAGTGTCGGTCCTGCATCAATAAACATTTGGGGAGGGCAGATTTTTTGAGGCTGAATAATTTATAGTGCATGATTAGAAACTCTATCCTGAGTGGAGGATCTGGTTACTTGTATGTTTGTCTTGGATCTTTACAATAAAACATGACCCAGTCTGATTAGAAAGTCTGGTTGTGTGTGTGTGTGTATGATTGTGTGTTTGACAGGCAGTAAGAGAGAGTGAGAGAGAATTAGTCGGTTTTAGTTTTGTTCTGGAGAGACAGTTGAGCAGACATGGTAAAAAAAAACAACTCTATTAAGACTTCACGTTTTCATTAGGCATGCCTTGTTTGCTTCTTTCACTAAGGAACACGGAGAAAACTAGCAATTTTGGTGTGCTTAATCTAACATTTTTGTTGTCACTGCTCACTGAGACATCTTACCCTTAATTATAGTTGGAGAAAATTGTCAGATTGTAGAGCAGCAGCTCTGTGCAACTTAATGAATCACAAGCAGTCGTACTGAAGACTATTTCTTCAAAAATATGAATATTATAACCTTGCAGAAAAAAACATATTAGTGAGAAAAAACAAGAATTGCTGGTGACAGTGATCTGAAATATCTAATAAGCACATGTCTATGAAATATAATTGATATGTGAACTTTTTAACCACACTTTGAGATAAATTGTTTTAATACGTGCTGGAAACTACTTGTGCCTTTTAGTTGAGCAGATTTATTGTTTAGTTTATGTCAAGCAGTTTATTTCAACAACTTACTGAGGTTGATCTTCCAACAGCAAACTCACTCACCAGGGTGCCTGCAGTGAAAAATAAAAACATTTCTCCGGCAGGGAAAATAAAAACTTTAAGCCATTATCTTTATTCAAAATGTGCATCTGAACCAACAATTTCTGGTTATTTTTCTCCTCAATCTTCGGCATCAACATCTGAAAAGAAACCAAACTTTCACTTTCAAAGTGATGCATTCTTGCCCTCACAGCAGTGCGCTATCAGTGTAACAAATTGCAGAGGAATATTCTGCATGCTGAAAATTTGAATCCTTTCAGTTTGATGGAGGCAGATGTGAGGCGGCGTTCTGGCTGTCCTTCACTGCTTCTCTTTGTGTGTCAGAGGGACAGTAGGGAGAGCGCATCATAAACTTCTCATCATACAGTAGCGAGTACAAGAGTGTGTGTTCGGGGTGGGGAGGGGGTGTTATGTTCATTAGCACAGTCAAAGTGCCTGGAGGCATACGCAGAGAAGGAGTGAGTGAAGGAGGAGAGTGGTGGAGGGATGGAGGGAGGAAGGGATGGGGTGGGGGCTTGTATGGAAATTGACCAGTGTGCTGTAACTGTTCATCTGGTGTAGGCCCCTTTGAAGTGAGCTGTTCAACACTGCAGCCGGCCTTGTTCTTGATAATTGCCTAAATGATCTCCGTGGAGCGCGGGGTTGTGTTACAACTGAACTAATCCAGGGGCAACCCCACTGATTTGACAGAGAGCTCTTCGCTATGTCAGCCCCCCCCCCCCCCCCCCCCCCCCCCTTCTCCTCCCCCCTTCTCCCTCAGACAACAGCCTATCTTCCATTCTGTTTCGTCTGTTTATTGGACTAACACAGTGGGGGGTGTCATGGCAGTGATATGGGTTCTGGAGGCATGAAGTTGTTGGGGGGGGGGCGGTGGTGGGTGGGGGTGCTGTGGGGTTCTGTTTGTTGTAGGGATGATGGCCTCTGTGCTCCCCGAGCTTAGCCACACGCTTAACCCGCGCTCCTTGACATCATACCCTCAACTCGGCCTCCATTGATATGCAAATGAGCAGCAGCCCCATTTGCAAATGAGGGAGGAATAATTAGTCAGGAGCACTTAGCAACAACAACCATAATACACGCGTCTGATCCAGGCTGAGCTGCTTCTCTCTTTGTCATTTGAGCTGCTGCTGGCAATCAGACAAGTCAGCCCCCCCCCTCCCTCACCACCTCCAACCTCCTTCTTTTTTCCTCCACTGCAGCGCCAGAGACACTGGTGGGTGGTGGGGCATCCACAACAAGTACA
Source organism: Notolabrus celidotus (assembly GCF_009762535.1). Classification (NCBI taxonomy): domain Eukaryota; kingdom Metazoa; phylum Chordata; class Actinopteri; order Labriformes; family Labridae; genus Notolabrus; species Notolabrus celidotus. Next base: position 13,877,022 of record NC_048274.1, on the reverse strand, counting down.
GTGTTTGGCCTTTTGGAGCCTCAGCAGGGTTTAGGGAGCCAGTAGAGCATGGAGGCCAAGCAGAGCCCTAGGCCAAGAGCAGCGAGTACAGAGCACAGCCTGGGTTGGAGACCTCGATGGTATGCAGGGGGAGGTCAGAGCAGAGAACGAACCGGAGAGGAAGCAATGTGGATACCCTGAGACCTGAGCTTTACAGGTCCTGAAGGAAGAAAGAGAAACCGTCACACGCACGTCCGTGTAAGAAAGGCGAGGCTTAAGTGGAAGAATGAAAGTTCAAAATCAGCGAGGAAACTGCTGTGTTCATGTTTGAAGATGGAGAGTAAAAGAGAATACAAGGAACTAACGGAGAGAAAGTTGATAGAAACAAAATGGCCGCCTGGAGGAAAAAAAAACAGCATCCATTTCGGGAATATAACTCAGTACCTTGACTGGGAAAATATAGATTATTATGTCCAATTTACATACAGCGCCAGTGCTTCAAAGAAGGCGGGTGTCATGTTAGAAGTCCGGTGCCAGGCGTAATGAAGAGCCCCCCTCCCACTGTCCCAGGACAGGCCCGGTGGCAGGGTATCAGGTAGACTAAGGTCCCATATAAAAGCGGCCCCTATGAATTATAAATCATAGGCCACTGGAGCCACAGCCTGTGGGATACAGAGGGGGTAAGAGGGGACTGTATTCCCGGAACAAAGGACAATGATGGGAGGGGGGGAGTAAGGTAGAGAGGTGGTGGCTTACTGTCAAACAGGAAAAGTTCAAGGAGGAGAGTGAATTTGATGTTGAGATGCTGTACAAAGTAAAATATCTGCTGTAACAATATTCAAACTTAAAACAGTCAGCATTGTAGGGAGTCCGCATGGTGTGCTTTCATATTCTTTACACTTCTTAGTCTCTAAATGCAGAAATATTTTCCACATGTGTATTCTACCTCATGGCTAAGCAAAAGGAAAGGCTTAGGTTTCGGTATATTTTCTCCACCCTTTCTGTATTAACACACACACAGACACACAGACACACAGACACACAGACACACACACACACACACACACACACACACACACACACACACACACACACACACACACACACACACACACACACACACACACACACACACGAACAAGCAAGAACAAGCAGGAGTGCATGTGTTCTACTTTAAGCTTTCCTTCATGTCAAAAAATTTCTGAGCAGCTGGAGTTTCTGGTCCTCCCCATTGGTCAGTGGGTTGAAGGCCTGGCTCAGTCAGAGGTGATTGAATAGAAATATTGTTTTTTTTTTCTCTTTTTTTTGGGAGGGGGGGCATGCTGATGAAAGGTTGATTGATATGGTGTCAGGTGCTCTGTGATGGATTAAATTGTGTGTGCAGACGTGGCCCTGGCCAGTCATGGCTGTTGCTGCCTTTTCCGCCAGCCACTGCTGCGGCAGCTTTAAGAAAATTTGATTTTCGCAGCTCAGAAACACACGGCAGCCCCTTTCTCTCCGCTGCCTGACTTCCATTTAGTTTGAGAGTGCACAAGTGATTCTTTATTGGATGAAATCTGCGCCGGATTGGATAAAGTGTTAGAGCGCTGAGCCATCTATCACTATCACCGCCCCAGCTCCAGTTTCATTTTAAAAGAAAAGAATAAAAGCAGAATAAAAAAACAGAAAGGAAGAAGAGGAAAAACAGACAGCCATAGGATGTTGGAGATTTGAAAATTAACTGTGGCAAGGGAAAAAAAGATCTATCCTCCATCCACTAAGCCTGTTTCCTCGAGTGGAGGATACCAAGCTTTTCACTGTGGAGATGCCTCCATGACTCACTACACTCTTCAGCTCCCAGCTCTCATGTCTGCTGACCAGCACCAGCCCTCACCTGTTCACAGCAGGCTCTGTGGGCCTCGCCTGTCTCACATAGTTGATGCTTTCCACCTTGTATGATCCTTCATAGAACTCTGACGTCTTGTGATACTCTCAGACATGTGCACAAATATTTTGCCATCAGGCCAGGAGAGGCGATGCTATTTTGAGATGCTGATCTGGCCTTTCTGAGTTTTGAGTTGCAGTTTTAACCAGCATCAGCAAGTCTTTGATGGGCTCTGATTCTTTTGTTATATTTTCCTTTTTTTCAAGCAATTTTTTTCTAACTTTTCTTTAAATAGTGTGTGTTTGTACAGCTTAAAACTAAAATAACATATCCAATGCTTTTCGTCCAATCAAAGAAAGGCCTGAGGTTTAAATGCACGCCCCATATAAAAGGGCTATAGTCCTTGTCACAGTGGTCGCAGGTTCGACTCCTGGCCATGACTATTTTCTGCATTACTTCCCCCACTCTCCACTCCCCACATTTTCTGTCTCTCTCCAGCTGTCCTATCAATAAAGGCAAAAAACACGTAAAAACACAACTTAAAAAAAAAGAAATGTTCCTCCAAAAAGTTTTGTAGCACTTTAAATAAAAGCGTCTTTTAAAAGATGTAAAGGTCGTAATCTGCATCAAAAAATCTTCCTTTGCTCAGCTGTGACAGAAAACTGTCAGCTCTGGATGTTAAAGAGATTTTTTTTAAAAAAGGTTGTCAAACTGTTGGTCATTTTGCAGCCAAGTCGGCCTGGAAGCACTAAAAGTGTTGAAACAGCAGCATAACAGCCTCTGAACTTGCAAACCACCGGCCTACCCTGTATATGTAACTCATCAGGCCTGCATCTGCAGTCCATTTTCTCCCATTCCATCACAGCTCAGGCTGCACCTGTGAATTAGTCTGACTTGTTTGTTTGTGCACATCTGACCATCTCTTTTCCATCCATATTTAAACACTATCCCTCACGTCCCCCCGTCTGTCCATTAGTGCTCTGCGGCATAAAGCAAATGGCCGTGAATTTACCTCAGGGCAACGCAGACGAGAGCATCAGCAGGACAGAGAGAAGAAGAAGGAGGAGGAGGAGGAGGAGGAGGAATAGGAAAAGAGCTGGGGGAAAAAAGGCGGCAAAAATTGTGAAACTCCTATGTATTTCATTTCTTCTTACATAATTCATTTTGAAATGCATCTTGGATGATGTAAATCTGTTCAGAGGCACCCTCTGTTCCAAGCCTTTACCCTTAAATGTCTCTGTGGTTGGAGTGTCCTGAGGCAGTTTGGACCCACCAAACCCCCCCCACCCCAAGCCTTAATAAATCATTATGGAGCAGAGCCGCACTTATCAAGCTGGTCGGAGACCTCTAATGAGCGCAGGGACCAGGACTCTGCACAGGCCCAGAAATATTTTATTAAGAGCACATTTAAAACACACACACACTGCTCGAGATGTATGACCATACTGGTGAGCTCCCTGCATCACATCTGCATCATAAACAGCAGGCCTGAGCCCACAGACTGGATGTGAGAGGCTCACGTTGTTTAAGCTGCAGCTACCTCTGTCTTCCAGTCTGACTCTTCTTCCAGCCGATGCTGAGTGCCCTCTATGGAGCGCTTGGGTTATTTCCTGGATCCCGATGGCTCCTCTGGGGCCTCATGACCTTTGCTCTTATGCTCTAGTTATGATGGCCCTTCAGAGATGAGGACATATTCGCAAGTCAGACTCAGGTCGTCTTCCTGAATAATGGTCTGCTGCTTCTTTATTTCTATTGTTTGCTGTGGTGTCGGGTTAAAACGGCTGAATTTTGAAAACCTACATGCTTCTTAGATATAAACCATGACCTGTTCCAGAGTTTGTTAAAATATGGCCATCAATTTACTTATGACCTCCCTGCCAACTGATTTCATCATTCTTTGGAGCTAAATATTATGACAATTAAATATATCCCTATTCTCTACATCTCAGGTAGAACTAAATGAAGAAGACAGAGGTGGCTCTGTTTCATTGAATTGTCTGAATAGCTTTAACAGTTTTATACGCTTTGTTTTGAACTCTCTTAGCAATCTTTTTTTTCCTGACAGCTTTATCAAATCAAACATTTTTATGACCACTCCTTTTGTGCCTTTAAAACAAGTCCATCTGCTTCTGCTCATCCTTTTTTCCCCTAATGAATAAATGCAATTTAAAGCAGTGACAAAGAAAAAAAAGAGAAATAATAAGAGATCATGGCTCTGGTTGAGACCAGTCTCTTTGATTCATCCAGACTGTCATTAAAGACATGCTCTCAGCTGTGAATCCACCATTCAGAAATACCTGACCTAAGATAATGGCGAGTACATTGTTAATGCATCATTATTTTAATAAGTTGGAAAATTACTTACACCTCTGAACAAAGTCAGAATGAGCAAGGACTCGCTGACAGTAATAATAAAAGGTAAGAAAGTCTTTCTTTTAACTTTCCAACATCCAAGACTGAGGACTGAGAGAAAAAATCTATTCACTGTTGTTTCATCTGACTCTCTTCTTCCTTGGCACAGAAACACCCGGCTGATTAAAGATGACTAAAAACTAAAACCGACCAAGCTACATACCTCTTCTCCTTCCTCCTCTCTTCAACTTTTATTTTTAATGGAAAATCGTCCCCGAGCTCGTTTACTCAGGAACAGAGGGATATAAATGTTTTAAAATTTAACCAAAAAAGAAAGAGAAAGGGGAAGAAAATGGAATGGCAGAAGGAAAGGATAGGTAATAAGAGAAAGATTTTAATCTAAATAATTCATAAAGCAGTCCTTCAATCCCCTTTTTTCTCTCTGCTGACTGGTGTTTGATGAAGATACAGATTTTCTCTCTGCTGGGCTCCAGTGAGGTAAATGCTGTGTGGTGAAGATGGGCCTCCGATAAGGCCCATATATGAGACACTTACCACAGGGAGAAGGAAAACGGCATTACATACAGAGCAGGACTGGATCACAAACCAGGTTAGAATGGCAGGGGAGGCCTTAAGGGAGACAAGGGAAGACATCAACTTAGACTGCACACTGGTGGAGCACTGAGGCCACAGGGTCAAAGAAAGGTGGGACACCCATGAGAGCCTCTCTTTGCTTATATTGAACTCTTTTGAAAACCAGAATATTTCTACAATGATGGTAAGACACAGCATTTCATCAACAAAGGCATGTCTTAAGACCATCTCTACCTTTCTGCTCAGTAGATGTTTTTTATGTCAAGTATTTCATGCAGAAAATATTTAGTTTTCATGTCTGGTATTCAGAGTGGATTGAACACTGGTCTGTAGAAAATGTGCAGGCTGAGAATGTTGTTTGAGAGAAGGAGATGAGGAGGAAGAGGAAGAGGGCTTTGCTGCTCTGAGGTACAGCCCTCTGATCTCCTTTTAAGTTGTAGCCCAGCATGCTCAGCACCAGAGCCCGTCAGACCTGCAGCCCCCCAGGGTTCAAGCTCTGCTCAAAGGGTTCTCCTCTCTGAGGCTCCTCTGCGTAAGCGCCCGGCCGCGGCTCCTTTCCACCTCAGTGATCACACACACACTCCCCGACCAGCCCTGCCTTGTTGACACTGTGTTTGAGGAAGCGTTCTGTGATAATGTCCCAGTATTGATCAGCTATATCTGTGATGATAGCTGCTGGGAGAGCGGCCTGAATTCAATCTGGATGGATTGGTTATCCTGGAGACCAGCTAGGTGGCTCAGGCTGCAGTCTGCCATAAAGGGGGTGAGGTTGTCGGGGTCTAGGGTTCACCAAAGGTGAGGGGCCCTCCCTCCCATCTGTAGTCATGAGAGTCAAGTTCAGCCAGAGGGTCTATGGGGGACTGGAGGTCTGGACGCCATGTCCATCTGGATCAATCTGCATATAGAGGCCAGCTGACGGAGACGGCCCCTCCTGGTTCAGTGACAGGAGAAGATGGCTGAAGGGGACGCTTGATTTGGGAAATGTGATTTTTCTAAGCAGTGGAGGACTTTACTGCTCGCCTTTCTATTCGCTTAATGCAATGCAAATTGATTTTCAACATCACCATCACTGCTTTTATCTCACTATTTCATGTTGATTTGACTTACAGTATGTTTGTTAGGATGGATTCGGTCAATTATTACCTCATTGCACAGAAATTATGCTAAAATAAAGTGACAGTACGCATCTAACCTTTGCAACTTAAATACACACTTCAAAAAATGAAAAGGCCTTTTAAATAAAGTGTTGTATCTAAATATAAATTTAGCAAGTTTCAGTCCTGATGCATATTATTTTAATTGCAAGCAGTTGTCAAGCATTGTGTGAGGTTGTGTGTGTTGTTGTAGTGTGAACCCTGTCCCTCCTGAAGGTGCAGAGGCCAGGCATGCTGTCGCCGCTCATATGCATCTCTTTTATTGTCTATTGTGTGTAATCATGGCCCTCACGCCTCTCAATGCCAGACTTTTGACCCTTTTTATTTCTCTGTCCGTTTTCAGTTGCCCCGCCACCTAACAGGCATTAGACTACTGAACAGATGCAAGTGAATGCTAATGAGGCCCTCTGAATATCCTTTTCATAGTGTGGATGAGAGAATGAGAAAAAGTAGTATACTGCATGTTGAGTGTAGTTTCAGGAAAATGATGGATTTATTTTTTGAAATAGAATATTATGGCTCACACTCTTAAGTCAGTGTGGGAGTCATATAGGTCACACATGTGTGTTTGTTTTTGTGTGTCAGTTTGCACACGTGTCCACGCATCTTATAAACATGCAAGTGCGTGCACGTGTGTTGCAGCCGTGCATGCATGCGTGTGTGCGTGTGTGTACGCGCATCCCCAGGCTAAACAAAGCATGCTTTTCCTTGGCAGTTCCCCCCTTGTCACTGCAGAGGCCTCAGTGTGTGTGTGCGAGTGCGAGAGTGTGTGTATGATCAATCTCACATGGACCAGTCATGGTGTCAGGGCAGCAGTGGATCTGACTCTCTCTCTCTCTCTCTCTCTCTCTCTCTCTCTCTCTCTCTCTCTCTCTCTCTCTCTCCCTCTCTGTCCTCGTCTTCCTCTTTCACTCTTGCTCCTCTCCATCCATCCTTTCCTCTGACTGTGGGACAGTAGGAGGAGTGCCGGGTCAGGGAGCGAGCCTATCGAGCGGCCATCTTTTTTTCTGGAGGATAATTAATGCATGCCAAGCTGGAGGGCTGATCCCGCCACCGGACTGCTGCAGACAGGTACCCATGCTGCCCTGCTCTCTTTTACTTTGCTGACTGACTGAACTGCTGACCAGTTCTCGCTTTAACACACACACACACACACACACACACACACACACACACACACACACACACACACACACACACACACACACACACACAGACAGACACACTCACACACTCTCTCTCTCTCTCTCTCTCTCTCACTCTCTCTCTCTCCCCTCCCTCTGAGTCTCTCTCTCTCTCTCTCTCTCTCTCTCTCTCTCTCTTACACACACTTGTACACACACTGTACACAGCATGCACGCCCATTACTGAGCAACTTTTAATAGTGTTTGCTGCAGTGAGACTTGCTTGGTTTCCCTTTTTGATCTCCATTGTGTGGGTTTGCAGGTTTACAGGTGTACAGTTAGAGAGACACATTTTCTGCTCTGAGGTGGCAAATGTCATGTTTTTCAAGTTGAAGTGGGTTGTCTTTACTGCTCTGGGCTGTACTAGGTGCTTCTGCACCTCTGATCGCCTCTGATCGACTTTCTCAAAGGTTACAGCGTTCCTCTTTTTCTGTGATTTTGTGTATTTGAAGTGTTATTCCTCGCTGAGATAAAAACCAAAATATGTGGCAAACTGTGTGATGATCCTGAAGCAGTTTAACTGTTGGACTGCTTTGCAACATTGTTAGTTTTTGTACCCTGAGGTGGTTTCTGAAATGTTGTTGGTTTTTTTATTTTTCTTTAAATAACGAACACATGAAAATAAGCAAGAAATACGGAGATACTCATTTTTTATTTTCTCAAAAGCTCTATTGGTTAGAAAACCCATAGTCACCTACATTTCCTCCAAATCCTCAAACATCCTCTGACCTACTTTTTGATTTTTATTTCTCACCTTTTCTGATGTTGATGACACTTAAAGAAATGACTAACACAAAGTGATGTTTGTTTATATAATCATATTTAATTCTGATTTAACAGCCCTTTAGCACTTTTATCTGAAACAAGGACCATAGAATATAACATTGATATCACTTGGATGCTTTAGTTTCTCTTCAAAGTGACATGTTATTTAAAAAGTTTACCCCTGCCCATTACTTTGGATTGACAGACTGCATCAACTTTCAGAGTCCTGTAGGCCAGCAGCTACTTCACAGGTCTGAGGAAGGAGGAAAAGGTGTTTCCTGTAAATGTCACTTTCATTTTTAGATGATGGGATATTTTTCCAAAGGGTCAGCGAAAGAGTTCTTGGTTGGTTTTGCTCTGGAGGCTTTGAGGAGGAGTAAATTTAGATTGCACATTAAGGTCTTTTAAAGAACTTCAGGTTGCTACCTATCATCATGTGAGGGGTTTGCACTGCATTATAACTGAAACACGTTAGCATCTATTATCATCAGCATTTATTAGATGAAGCTAGGTGAGCCTTTTAGAAGTTGTTCCAAACTTAATTTACACATATCTATTCGCCCAAGAGGTTAATGGCTGACAAGTTAACCCCTGCAGAATTATCTTCCAAATGGCCTGCAGCATATGATAACCTATAATCAATACCACCAATTACGTGTCACACAGAGGCTATTGGCCGTGACCTGTGTCTCATCAAGAGACTTTCTGAAGAAAGAGGATCTCTTGCACTATGCAGATGCAGGATGTCTCACATTGTGATGTCATTGCAGACACCTGGGACCACCTATCATCCTCTGGCTGTATATTTTCATCCCATGTTTGATGCTTCTTGACCCTTTTCCTCTCTGCTTGTCTTACTCCTCATTTTGTTTGGTCCACACCTCCATCCTTAATAACCTCTTCTCATTTCTGTACTTGATGTCTTAACAAATTGAAGAAAGATCACACTGAAAAAAAAAAGTTTGAGTCTCTATTATGTTGAGTCTCATAAATGTCCATGAGACAATTTGTCTCAAGCTTTAATTGGTGAGTGAGGTCTCATTTTAATTCTAACTTATTTTAAATGAGTTTGACTAAAATATATAATGTGTGGTAATTAAAACATGTGAAGTAAATCTTCAGGACAATGACACACTTAAATTACAACTTCATTTCTGAAAGTTAGACAATCTGCATGTTTTCACCTATAACTACATGCTTGGTCAAGTGTCTCATGTGCAAATCAGTACATGAAATCAAAAACAATGTACTGGATGAAAATTAAACATAATCATCAATCTACTGAATCTGAAAAAAGTATATTACAACTCATGAAAGTCAATCTATTTTGTTATTATCGTTTTATTATTTCCAGCCCATCTTACAACTCAAGACGTTACACTGAAATTACATGATAAGTGTGATTACAAAAATTAACCTGAATTAAGATAACAATGTTTTCATAAAATATGTAAGTGCATAATTTGTGCCGGCTTCTTTGTACTCGGTAACATTTTTTTTTAGGGTATAAACACGTAAATTACGTTATAATTAATTGGAGCTACATAATTGCAACCACTAATTTTGTATCTTAAAAATCGAACATTCCTAGTTTTAAAGAGTAAAACAAAAATATAAAGCAAAAACAGCCTACTGAGTATGATTTTTAATTTTCTGAAGTAACGAACACGTGAGTAATTAGAGCCTCAGCACGCATTTTTCAGATGTTAGAGTGAAACTTTTTCTGCTTTAGAAATTAGAAGTCGTTAATTCTCTGTTCGGTCTTAACTATTTAAACAACCAGTCAAAAAAAAAAAGAGCATTTTTTTTAAAAAGCCTTCATCTATATTTATGAAATGTGCGACATGGCTGCGTATTTGAAACTATGACAGACTAAAAAATCTAATTTGGAGTTTCTGCAGTGTTTTCTCAAATTCTTAATGACGCATTTTAATTCAAACTAAAGTCAGGTGTTTACTTGTTTACACCTCGGTAATAATGATCAGACTGTTAGTTAAGTTTAAATAAGAAATTAAAATAAAAGGCATTAATATTCAAGTGGATTAATTAAATTAATGTAAAAAATACGCTTAATTAATTATTTTTTATAAGTATATGATCAATAATATTAATTACATAATGACATGTTTATATTAATCCTGGCCTGTTCGCTGCTGGCAGAGAGGCGTGCAGACAGCACGCGCTGCTCTCGGTGTCCTCCCGGGTCTGTTAGTGGTGGTCACTGGCTGCAGAGACCTTGAACTTCACGGGGCTGGTTTGGGGGGGGGGGGGGTCTCAGATAAGGGGGGGTCAGCTGAGAGCCATATGCCTCCCATGTGACTGCTGTAACAGCACAGAGAGAGAGATACTCACTGACTCTAGATTCTGAAAAAATTTCCTTGGCTCGTTTCTTTTTCTTTATTATAGCCTGCATTTGTTTATTTATTCTTTGACATCAATCCATCGTGTCTCTTTCAGTGAGTGGCCCACGTGTGACTGGCAGAGATGTGACCGTAATAAGAGAGGTCCAGTTGGTGCGATCTATTAAGACATCCAATATAAAGTTGTTATTTTTTCAGCAGGGCTTTTATTTTTCACATGTCCAGCTAAAAGGCCTTACATTAAACATTACATAGTCAGCCTGCTGATGGTTTCATCTGTTGGGGCCTATAAAATATTCAGTTTAGAATAAGGTAGCCTATAAGCGATGTGGAGTGTAAGAATCAAATGGGGGCTTAACTTAGGATGGGTTTCACCCCTCCTCACCGTCTCACCTCCACCCTCATCCTCATCACACTCTCACCCACACTCTCTGCGGTCCAGACCTGCCTCACATCCAGGCCCCTGTTCGCCCTTCCTGTCCTGGATAGGATGGCACAGAGAGGGGGGCTAATAGCTTACTGTAACCAATATAAATAGAAACATGCAGCAATAATTAATTATTTCACGTGTTTTTTTCCCTAAATGTAGCGCTGATGGCTCGTCTGCTTCCCGTTTTTCCCCCTTCAACAGGGACTATTTTGTTTCACAAATGTTAATTGATTAATGATCAAACCTTCTTGCGAGTAGATCCATTTACATCCTGCATTGATGTCTGAGGTTTCTATTTTAGCTGCACATCAATTTGGTCTATGTAAGACTACAGGCCCCATCCTCTGTAGCATCTATACGATATGTCAGCTCGCGCTAACTATGATGTCATGTTTGAAATGCCTTTGGTGTTTGAGTGACTGAAGGTATACTCTTAATAATGAGGCCTAAATAAACATTATTATTTCTTTCTTCTGAGGGAGAAGAGGCAGTTGAGACGAAGGTGAGGGATAAATAAATGATGTTCTGAGATGAAACTTGAAAACAAACTCAGGTGGATGAAACGTCTGATTGTGGCAGGTCTAAATATGATTTGTTTGCAAGCTCTCCGTCAACAAAACATCCCGTGAGATTGTCAAAAAGGCTAGTGTTTTAGTTAAATTCATTTTAGATGAAGCTTCAAAATAGAATAAAATTACAGCATTTTCTTATAATTTTGAGGGTGTTGTATGAACATAAACAAAAGGCCTGTGTCTTTATTAACCTGAACAAGCTTTTTATTTAAAAATGTTACAGTTCCTATATTCTAAAGAACATAAACACAATTATCAGTTTTTTGATTGAATAAAATGCTTAATTTTCTACTTGCCCATACAGCAATTTATTTAGATTTATTGTAAAATAGTAATCAAAGGTTTACATATGAGAAGATTTTCAAAATAAAAACGTAGGCCTAATTGTTGTATCCATTCTAACAAGTGTCCTATTAGAATATAATGAATATTAAATAGACGGAATAAACTTGTCAGATTCAATTGGATCACTCGCCGCATTCCTCAACAGTTGGCCCGCGAGGCAATTAAAACAAGCTATTACCCCGTGATAAAGCCTAATTAGCCCCGATTAGCAGCTAAAAGGGGAGGGGGGGCGCTAATTGAAAAATCCTTTAGAGGAGGAGGTTGTGTATTGTAGACACGGGGTCCATGTAAGCAGCTCTCACTGGTAAATACCATTCACATTCAAATGAGAGTGACAAAGTTTTGGCACGGAAACAAGCACGCGTCTCTATCCCCTCCCTCCCTCTCTCTCTCCCCCCCTGCCTGCTCCGCCTTTTGTTAACCTGACACGTGTTTGGAGGGGCGAGATTTGGTTAATTCTACACGAAGATGGCACCGTGCCCAAAACCTAACCCTAAACACTGAAAACGGTGTAACTAAAATGATATCCCAGATTTTTCTTCTTTGTTTTTTTTTTTTCTAACAGTTTCTTTTTTCTTTTTTTTTTTAATAAAACGCCCACAAATACGAGCACACAGCAGCGCGCGCACGTGCCAACAAAAGCGCACACAGGAATAATCTCATTGGAATAAAGAGGGGGGAGAGTGTGTCAAGAATGGACTTTAAATGCATTTAAGCTTCAGTATAGGGAGCAGAGCTCTGCACCTGTCTCTCTCTCTCGCTGCAGATTTGCACCCCTCCTGCTGCTGGCGATGAGGACTCGCTCCTTCTGTGTATATGTGTGTGTGCGTGTGTGTGTGTGTGTGTGTGTGTATGAAAGAGAGAGAATGAGTGTGTGTGTTTGTGTGTGACTGGCCATGCATGTCATATTTGCGACCGAGACACACACACACACACACACACACACACACACACACACACACACACACACACTTACACTCACACACGCAACCGACGCCTTTCCTGCGGCATTTGTCTCTTTCTTGTGCATTACAGCGAATATGTGACCTAAATAACCACGTTATTGTCTGTTCCCGCTTTAAGACTTCTCATAAGAATAATCCGTAATTTTGCACGTTTTGTTGCGTCTCCCCCTCCCTCCACTTCCACCGTGTCGTCGTCTTTGATGAGCGTAATATTAACATGATAAGGAGATGTCAATGAAAAGCTCTGTACCTGACTGAGCAGATGGCTCTGTGATGCTGCCTCTAATGTAATATTAATGCATGCAGGGCTTGTTTCTTATCAGGGAAGATCTCTCCAAAATTGTCCTCCGCAGGGACCCACTTAGAGTGAAGCACACATAATGGAAATGATCACTCTTTTTTAGCCTGCCTCTGAAAGATATCACTCCTTTTTAGACAGAAAGTGACAAGAATTTGCAAAGCCTGCTTCATTTAGGCCTTGGAAGTATTTTTTGGCTTATGTAAGCATATTTTTCAGGTTAAATTTAATGCTTATTCATACAAAATTACAATGAAACTGTAACATCTTTCTAAGAGAAACTGAATTATCAATTCAATTGCTGTAACATTTTTATTGATGATTGAAGCAGTTTTTTTGAGACAACAGAACTCTGGGGGATTTTTAACTGCTAAAAAAGAGCAAAATTGAAAAATACAAAATTGAAATAATTTTGATTTTAAACCAAGCTCATTCTGAATCATGGACTTTGACAGACTTGATTTAGCCTGTATGTTTTTTCTTTTTCTTTAAATTATTTTTGTAAATTTAATTCAGCTTTGTTAAAATAATTTAAATTGCCCCATAATTCAACATTTTCTATAATAAGAAGATCTAAAAGCACAGAGAAAAATAAATCTACATACGGCTGGTAAATCCAGCCTATGAATGTAATGATTTTGTGTTGAGGGCAGTTAAGATGTATTTAAATGACTCATGTTGACACTTGGAGGTATTGATTGTGGGATTGTATAGGTGTAAGTAAAATGGAGTGTTGATGCGTCTGCTCTGGGCTCTGCCCTGTGAGCACAGAGGACCCGGGGATAATGAGGCATAATGCTGCCTGAGACTGGGCCTCCTGCTGAATAAATCTCAAATTATACCCCAAACCAAGTGAACATTCTCCTGGGGGCCACAAGGTCAAGTCCACGACCTCTGACCCCACATAGTCTGTGTCTGGGGAGGAGGTGAGACGGAGACTGAGCATGGCTGCTGCTGCTGCAGCTGATGATGGTGATGAGGATGATGATGATGATGATAGTGGTAGTGAAGGAAGTGGACTGGACCTGGTTGTTGTCTGCTGTCCTCAGCTCTGCTCCTCCCGCCTTGATTTTAGCTAACAGTCCATCTATTATTTAGCAGACTTATTAAAAGTTATTTCAGAGCCATCAGGTCCTGCCAGATGACCTGAGAAAAGGGGGCCTCCTGAGTGGCCAGACAGACTGGAAAATCCAAATGGACACAGTGGAACTGCTAAAACACACGGGCTCCAAACAAACAGAAAACACTGTCTGCATTATTAAGAGGTGCATTCACTATCGGGGAAATAAGAGCTCTTCAATATTTCACAAGCACAATCTCAAATATGGATGAATGTTTAATTAAAGGAAACTTTTGTAGTATATGTAAAAGAAAACTTAAAAGCAGCACAAAATAGGAGGAAACATTTTAGTGAGGTCTTAAAGGAAAATAGAAAAAAAAGTTAGCGACTCAATTCATTTTGTGAAAACAAAAAACAACAAAAACAGAAAACAGCTCAAATTTTAAAATAATACAAGTTTCTTCAAATGTCAGGACATTTTTCTTTTTTTTGCAAAAATAAAGGAGTGAAATAAAACAAATAATTTGAAGATCTAAAATATTAAAATCCAAATATTCCTTTGTTTACAAAAGAAAGTATTTTCTGAAGATATAGTTTATAACATTGATCCTTAAGTGTTACACTATTAAAGAACATTTAACAAAGTATTTTACCTTAAAGCCCTTTAATATATTATAACCAATTAAAGTAGCATTCAATCTCAAAACATTCGGCCTTATCGAATGGAGACTGATTGACCTGTGTCTGGACACAGCTCTGGCCTAAGTTTGTGCACACTTTTGAATATTCATATCTTTGTTGAAGAAGCGTGACATAACCTTTTCCCCCTTAATGTGATGTGTGCACATGCACTTCCCAGCTGTGTCCAGAGAGGGCGGGTCTTATGTGGGGGGGGAGTTGTACTGCGTATGGAGCAGGAGCTGGCCGAGGCGGAAAGGTCAGGGGAGGCAGGAGACAGGCAGGCTGGCCGACTGCTAACGCTTTGAACCTAACAGATGGTGAAGGTTAGGTGACGTCCCCTTGCCTGGCCTTTCCCCAGTAATTGAGGATAATTTGAGCACCAAAGAGCGTGGGCCTGTCCACTGTCAGGCCCAGAGAGGAGAGACGAGGTTAATATGAAAATGATTTTGCATTACGGCCGGCTTTGTGAGGCTGGCCGCGGTCCTAATCCTGGCCTGAGGCAGCGGGAATGAAGAAGTGTCACCCTGGGTCCAGGCGCCACGCCACGCACATGAATACATCTCCAACCCATCGCCCTGTGCCCCCCATTAACCAGCACTCTGCCAGGACCGATTACACACTCCCACTCAGGAGCTGGCCAGGCTTTGGGGGCATTTTAGGGAGGCTTGGGAGTGAACTGACATCACCCCACATCCAATAAGAACAAAAGAGGTACAGGGAGGCCGTGCCATATCAGTGGGGATTTTTCACCTCTCACCACAGCTTCTACAGCTTAGCACATCACTGTGCAACTAATCTTCCATTAGAACCCCTGTTTGAAGCTTTGGAAATCTTCAAAACATAATTTTGCATTAGAAAAAAATGCATATCATGATGCATTTTACAGCCAGTTGGATCTTTTATTTTTTCCTTATATTGTTTAATTTCCAGGGATAAAGTTGACAGGCTATATGACTGGATTGACCGGACTTTTCCACAACACAAGCCTGACAAGTTGCAACTGTGGGACCAATTCTGTCCAGAAAGTTGCCTCTTTGGTGTGATGAAGTCATTTACAACTATTGATCTAATAGTCAAACAGGGCATGTTAACCTGAAGAGCCTTGGAGGGAGTTTCTGGGAAAATGAAGGAGCCCCGGGGACGCTCTCATAAGCTCAAGCACGACACAATAGACAGAGATGTAATTTAAAATGTTAGCTGTGGCCTGGGCCCTTTTAAAAACTCTAGTGTTGTGCTGCTGTGTGCCGCTACAGCTTCCTGGTAAAGTTTTACGACAAAAAACCATGTCAAGTTTTGTTGGCTTGAAATATATTATTAATTAAAACTGTGAAATAAGTCTTTAATGTGCAGTAAATAAATGTAGACTCAAGTATTCATGCAGAAAGATACATTTAGGTTAACAGGAGGAACTTCTAGAAGATGTGTGTATGAATTTGTCTGTTTATTCAGAGCAAACACACTGAAGGGCTGCTTTGTCTTATTAAAGTAGGGAAACAGTCAAATCTTGGCTAAATTTGTGGCTGATTTTCAAACAGACTTCTCGTTTTAATCAGTACAAATGTAATGGAGATAATTGAGTGAGACACAAAAAAGGAAGGTTTTCTGATCTCTGTTTTCTTAAATAACAGAAGTGTTTCAGTGGTCACTGTTTAAAAATTAAATTCCCATGAAGTAAAGTAAGTTCCATCAACTTTAGCTGCATTTTTTCCACCTTCCTACATAGTAACTGCAAGTATTCATTCACTCTTTAATTCTGCCCCATGAAAAGGGCCCAATATTTCATCCCCACACTGCTGTAGATCCAGATTTACAACTACAACTGCATGAGTGTTTTCCCTGTGTGTGTGTGTGTGTGTGTGTGTGTGTGTGTGTGTGTGAGATATAGCGGCTGTGCTGCAGTGTCTATCTGGGTGGCCCATGGGCTCCCCTAGGTGTAGTCCAGATGAAGGGGTCTTTACTGGGCCGTCCCTGCTGCTGTGCCCTCTGCTTGTCCGTCTTGTTCCCCAGGAGCTGCAAGCTTTAAACTCACTCCGCAGCCTGTGACCTCCTCCTCCTCCTCTTCCTCTTTCTCCACCTCCTCCTCCTCATCCAGCTTGGCCTGTCTGAGCAGGGGACAAACCCTCCCAACCCTGGAGGATAGTCCCTGGTTAACTTCAGTCCCCGTCCCCTCTCCACCTCTTTCACGGCCCTCCCTGCCCACTATAGTCCCGGCCCCCCTCAGTTAAGTTTGAGTAAGCTGAAACATGTTCAAGTTCATGTTCGTAGTGGAGATCAATAGTGATTCATTGGCTGAGCTCATAGCACTGATTTAGTTAAAACAGAATAAATGTCAAAGATGAAGGAGTTTGGTTCAATAGGGCAGGCAAAGGGGTTGTCTCAACCTCTCTTCTCCCCCTCCATCTTTCTCTCTCTGCCCCCCCTCCCCTTGCTTTATGGTGATTGGTCAGTTGTCCCCTCTGAGCTTCCTCCTCAGGGTGGATGAAAATTGGCGACTGCTTCCCAAACAAGGAGAGAAACAGATGTTTTATACAGTTAATAGACAATTTTCTTTTCACATTGGGACCCAGAAATAAAGGACTCACACGCATACACACACACATAGAAACACACACTGACAAAGAAAGACACATACACACAAGTGGTACGATTTAAAAAAATTTTTCTTCCATATTTCGTGATGCAACCCATGTTTCAGTAAATCACAAGAAAGGCAAAAATTCAGGCAGTTTAGATTTTATTTATTTGTTCTCTCACCAGGGGTGTATTCCTCCATCTTTCTTTGCAGCAGTTGGAGATGTTATCTTGCATGTGTTTTCTATTTTACATGTGCAAGTTAGAGACCTGGGAAGAACCAGTGGCGCAACAGGGCTTTCTGTATTATTGCCTTCTGATTATTTCCCCTTTCTTTTTTTCTTCTTCTCCAATTGGAAAAATAACATTCATCTTTCCTTTGACCTAAAAGATCATGCCAGAAAGTATGTCTTTGAAAAGTAAAACAAAAAATCCACTTTTAAATAAGATCAATTGTAAACAAACCCAGGGCAACCCTTTGAAAGGCCCCGCCAAGAGATTTACCTTGCCCTGTGGCAAATAATATTTCTTGAACTGGGTTTAAATTTCAAGTGTCTTGGGTTTATAACAACGTGGAACAAAAGAAAGCCAGTCTCTGAACAGCAAATATTATCTGCTGGTTGGGCAAGATGTCAAGATTGCCTTTTTGTTGTCTCAAATACAGGGGCAGAGCTGGTGTCTGGCAAATCCCAGAATAAACCTCAGAATATCTCCCTATTTACTCGAATTTAGTAGGATCACTGTAAACCACATCTGCATGCACACTTTGAGACAGATCATATAAGTTAGCTGAATTTTCTTAGACTGTGTCCTTTCAAGGTTTCTATAAATTAAGCTTTATAAACCTGAAACCTCCACCCAGTTTCCCTTGTTTCTTAAAAATCTGTTAATTAAATTTCTAATACAAAATTTTTACACACATTTTTTAACCCTTAAAGCTGTCATGAACTTCATGTTCTTCTGCTTTTAATAATGCATATTATTAGAGTTCATTTTCAGACATGTGATCTCAGTTTCCTCTTTTATCCTACTCTCTGATTTGATGATTAATTATAGAAATGAAAAAGAAGAGTGTTCTTTGTTAAAGCTACCTCTCAGAGTACTATACATACAAATAACTCTTTACTTTTTCTTGGTAATAATAGGAAGCCAAGTAATGACCTGTCCCCTGATTGGTCTCATATTGAACCATGATGAAAGCACATGGGATTTTTTTTCATAGAGGCCTGGCGTGACATCCATTACTCCTTAATATCCTGCAATCTTCCTCCTTGCCTTTCTCCTTTGCCCCCCAAATCCCTAACTCTAAAAATACAACACCCCGCCTCAGCACACATTTCTCCTCCTCTTTACCCTACCTCCTGCAACACATTTAGTCTTTTTGTTTATTTATGTTCTTTTAAAAAGGAGGACACATGAGAGAAGAATGGCTAAGTAATCATAAACGAAAGCTTCTGCTGCACCTCTGAGTCACTTTTCTTTTAATTGGATGCAGCTTGTAAGTGAACTTCAGGGGCTGGATTGAGGGAGAAACAGTACTGTCTGTAATTTGGTTTTCCTTTGTAGTGAGCCCTTGTCAGAGCCAAATAAACCCAGTGCGGCTCACCGACCGGGCAACCTTTTCCCTACAAACCGTTGCACCCAAGCAAAAGAGCCTCCTCTGTCATCTGATGTTCCACTCTACTTAAAACAGAGCAGGGGGGTGGAGGAGAAAAGACAGAAAAAAACACAACCCAGCTATCATCATTTTATTTTGATTTTTCCCCCCATCCCATTCTTTAATCCCTCTGATGAAGTCTGGACAGGCAGAGGCATGCTCTCGCAGACAGCAATTTCGCTGCACCATATGTGCCTCACACATCGGATGGCAGGGAGGAGAGGGGTCTGTCGGGAGCACAGCCAGGAGCGAGGAAGGAGAGAGGAGGAAAAATACACGACATGAAATCCAGAATGGGCTGCAGCCGGGGCGCGCTCATACCCTGTGATGTTTCGTCTGCAGCATCTGCTTACGCTGCATCAGCAAGGTGCCCATCATGCATTTACCCTTACAAAAAGATGCACCCTCTGAAACACGTGGACCTGTTCTGAGATATTAACACTTATGCAGGTAAACAAATGAGCCAGGTACTCACACAAAAGGAGCCAGGTACCCCACACAAAATGGTGGTGAGCTGTGTGCTTGCTTGGCCCCTCCCCGCGTGTAGGATGTGGTGCCGACACCCTGATCATGTGATTAGAGAGGATGGAAAATAGCTGCGCATCTACTGTGGTTGCCTTCAGACTCCCCTGGTTTATCCGATCGCCCAGAGGAGATGCCTTTAAATTTACTGTCGATGGAATCTGCTGTAAGAAAGAATGAAAAAATGAGGAACCACCAAATCTAACGCCATAGTTTCACAAAAAGGCCTTTTAAACAAAACAGATCTGATTGTGGGGCCATACATTCTGAAGATTTTCTGAAGAACATGAATATGTTGATGTTTTTCATCCCTATGAAGAAAGCATCACCATCAGATATGATGAATAATGTTTTAACTGCAGATATTAGGAGCTGTATTCTTGTCACTGTAAAAAGGACACAGAGGGGAATGGGTGGAGGCTAAAATAATTAAATTTGGGTCAATAGACCTTGCCCAGTTACACGCAAGGGGAGATCCATAACCCTGCTTGTTCCCTGATCTGTTTGCATTTTCAGCAGCCTCTGTGCTGACCAAGCAGCTTGCTCCTTAAATCTCACACTTGCTTCCTATATACATAATATATCCATCCCATATCCTCCGGACCAGTTTACACCCGCGGTGAATTATGTGTAGACCTCAGGAGGGATGCACTTCATTCCTTCTTCTCCTGGAGAAGGAGAGAGGAGACAGGGAGGGAGTTAGTGAGGGTGGGATAGAGGGGCAGAAGGTTACACTTAAGCCCTGATTGGGTGGTTTGTAATTAAGGCTGCATTTGGCAGCTTTCAATTTTAGGTGAAAATTGAAGGGGAATTAGAGTGACTGTGTCTATTACTAAGCTCACCTGAGAGCTCGGGAGCATGTATCAGTCCTCCCAAACTCTGTCCTGTCTTACAGATTACTCCACAATGGGCTGGCTGGGCTCGCTAACACTGATGTGCAGTGAAGATGGGCTGGCTTCATTCGAGGGAATTCTACGGTAGCTGACAAGGGCAATGATCCTCAAAGGCCCAAGATTTCTTTTTTTGTTTTCTGAGTTTGAATTTGGATGGTTTATTTATTTGCAATGTGTTTACTTTATGCTTTTGCTCTCTGCAGCATGCCTTTTCATTTGTAGCTTATTCTCATTATTGTCTTTGTTTTGGACTACATATGTTTTTACTTTAAAGCTCCTGTTCTGAGTTTTTAGCTGCTTATGAAATATTCAAAAGCTTAAAAGAGAGGCCTCCTTATGACCTACAAAAGCCAAGGAGACAATCAATGTTAGTCTGACTATAGCTGTATAGTTATTTGTAATGTCTCAAACTGCTGGCGGGGGGTAGGTGTCAGTTGAATTAATTGATTGCACTCGAGCCAAAAACAGCCCACAGCAATGAGTGATACTTTTGAGTGTTAAAAGAAATCAGGCTGAGATTTTTTTGTAGGAAACATTAATTTCACATGAACAGGACAAAATCAGAAATACAAGATAGGAGAGGTACTACGCCAAATCAACACAAACTGAAAGTTCCCTACGGGGGCTTTAAATTGTTTATGAATATGCAACCTGTTCCTCATAATGGAAATCTTTTTGCCGTTGCAGTGCATTTTCTGTTGTCAGCCAGAATTCAGCCTAATTACAAGAGAAAACAACTAATTGATTTATTTGAAGAAGTTGCTGTGATCAAAAGACTTTAGCTCTTTTACAGAAACACAAAAAAGAGTAAAAAGCTTCACAGTCGTGTCCAACCGTGCCGCTGCTGTGAAAAATTCCTCACACTAACGCATCAGTATCATTGCATTCATGCCGAGTTGGACAGTGGCTCCAGCGAGTCGTTTTAAATGTATTTTAAATGGCAATAATAAGGCATGCTGAGTGATGGATGCTGTCAGTGTACAGCGTATACCTATGCAGCCCCGGGCCCAGCAGGTGTAGATCAGCAGAACATTAGACAGACAGGGGGAAATGTGGCGCGCATGTGGCGATGTCTACGAGAGGAGACATACATCAGCTGTCCCTCAGTCCATACTGTAGCTTCTGGAAGTGTGTAAGAGCTCTGCCCAGGAGGATCTGTTTAATGCTCTTCATTTGCTGCAGGGGAAACTGAGACATCCCAGGGTATTGATCCAACTATTGACATCATTTGACGGTTCCTTTCAAGCTTATTGTTCAGCTGCCAAGGAAAGAGAGTGCAAGTGTACCGGGGTGATCTCTGTGTCATCGGTTCAGCGTGTGTGTAATGTAGTGAGATGCATATTCAAAGCAGGGTACTCTTGTTCAAAGAGGTTACCGCACCCTGACCTCAAGCAGCTTGGCCTTAGCCTTTGTCAACCTCACAGAACCAGCAAAGCCTGCAGCTCTCAGGGCCTATGATTACAGTGCTCTTCGTCTTCTTTCTCCTTCTTCTTATGTTAAACATTTTTTGGCCTTTATGCAGCTTTTTTTTCAACATCCTGAAAAGTGATTTAAGTTTTAAGTGATGAACTGTGTTCTGATCATAACTTTGTGGTAATTTCAAATTTAGCAGTTTGCTTTGAACATTTTCCCTGTTAAAAATATGAATTGTTAATTTTCGCCTTTGCTCATTTTGAGACCGTTACTATGTCCAGTCAGTGTTCGGTCCTTTGGAGGCTGCACTTGACTTTGAGCCATTCCCAGGCTCTTGAGGGCTGCGAGGGGGGGCTCCGAGGGGACAGCTTTGTGTGACGCACAGAGAGCAGATGTTCTTCTGCATTTGTTGTGGTCGGTTTTGGATGCCGTCTCCGTCCAGACGTGACCCCTGACCTCTTAGGTTGATTAGCATGCTCCTGTAGTAGGGGTCAAAAAACCCAAATCCCTCATGCTCGGTTCAGCCTTGGAGTTGTTGTAGAGAACAATCTGTTTTTGGTGGATGATCTTTTTCTGATTGTAAATGCTTGGTATGATTTATCAGCTGATCAGGTTGTGTTTTAAGGAGATTTATCTAAAATGTGTTAATATTATCTGCAAAAATGGCATGGACTTTTTCATAGTTAACCAAAGTGTACAAAATTATATTAAGTTTAAAAAATGTCTCATAATGAAAATATAAATCTTTCTTCACCAATAAAAAGATTAATTTTCAGTTGAAACATATAAAACTGATACATCTTACTTTTAAAATTTAATTAAAAAACAGTGCATCCAGGCCTGATATGTCTTTACTTTAAAGAGGATGAATTTTTTTAACAAGGATGCTTCATTTGCTTCCTCTTTGTCTTTAAATCTTATCCTACAATAACACTTCATACTTAGTGCGTTTTGATGGAATCGGACTAATTGTACTAGGAAGAATATCCAACTCTGAGTATTATTCTGAAATACACACTGTTCTTTTTTGACAAATGTAAGTTCAGCTTCAAGTTTCAAATGAAACAACAGATTGTTTTGACGTGAGACATTGTTTGTGTGTGCTGCTCTCCCTGTAAGCAGGTTTTGGAGGACTCATACATGCCAGGATGGAATATAAACAGCAGATGCCGGCTGAACTGTGAATATATTACACTGGTCCTAAATAGTCAAGTCATAAATTTGCAGTGGCACCTGTATCTTTCAGACGAGGGGGGGTGGGGGGGAGGGGTCCTCTCCTCTCCTCTGCTTTTCCCTCCTCTCTGTGTTATCATACCGTATAGTGAGATGTTGTGAAGCTGCTCCCCACTGACCACCTGCAGGCCCCGGGGCTTTCTGTGGGGAATGAGCTACTTGCTGACCACTTCAATAACATTCAATCATAGGTATCATTTGCAATTCTTGTAACTGTGTTCAGACTTTATAATGTGACAGGCTCTGTCAAAATCCAGATGATTGGAATAGAAGTTAAACCAAAATGTTCCTCCAATGGATCATTTGTGATGGGGTCTAATACTGTTACTGAGAGGATGGGAAGACTTTCAGAATATTGATTCCTGTTAAATCAGGGAAGTTAACTTTTCTGGAGTTTATCAAGCTAAACAGTGAGAAAAAAAAGTATAAGTTACTTTGTAAGTGTGGCTCAGAGACAGAACAGTGTAGAGAGTGTGGAGATTGGTCCTTGAGAATTAACAAAAGTTGTCAAACTGATTTTGAGTAAGATTTAGACGTCTCTGATCCTCCTTGTAAAAAAGACAAATTTGGTTGCAATTTAGATTTTTTTTTTTATATTTCAAGATTTTTATTGATTTTTTTCACATTTTAACAAAAGAAACAAGACAAAACAAGACAAAACAATAACCATGCTTTTTACAGTAGAAAAATGTTTTAACTACAAAGAAAGCTTGAAATGCTAAATTGTACATATTTTGTCAAATTATTATTAAAGAAATGTGAAATCATACTTTTGATTGATTTCACATTAAGGGGTATAGTAGGTGTTAATCAGTCTGAATTAACCATTGCTTTGCTACAAATTACATTTCCATCTGTCTGTATTATAAGTTGATTTAAAAACTTTGATTTCAAACTGTAACTAATGATGAAATCTGCCAGCTTTAAGGCCTCAAATCAGACTGCTCCACTGTTGGATGTTAAAAGTTTTGCTTGGGTAAAAATGACAACAATCAGATCGTCCTGATGCTTTGTTAAGCTGAGCTACATTCAGCAGCTCTGTGGAGACATGTTGTAGCGGCTCTGCTTGATTTGACCTCGGCTACATTGTTGACTCTCCGAAGGTAAAAGGAAACATCTCATTGTGTTGTCTGAGCCGCGGTGATTACTGCTTTCCCGATGAAACTTTCCTTCCAGGATCAAAGACTCTCTCATGCATTAATAAAGGCTGTTTTGTGTGACTCTTATTAGCTGTAATGTGCCTGTCTGGTAATTCATGTCTGATGGCAGCAAGCGTCAGTTGTAGGCGGAAGAATGAAAGAGCACAGACAGTGTTGTATTTCAATATTGCTGCCTTTTATGGGCACCGGGGCTAAACTCATATTGATCTAAATTTGATAATGATTCTATTAGCGATATTAAATTTGTATGTATTCAAGGGCTCGGTTACACATTGACACAGAAAAAGGGCAAAAGAAAACAAATTAGTGTGTGAGGGTGGATTGTGTTGCATGTAACATAAGAGGGGACTATTGGTGGAGATCATCAGGAACTGTCTGTTAAGTTAGAAAGAAGAGATAAAGAGGCTTTGTTTGTACATGTGTGAGTGTGTAAATATAAGTATCTCAATAGCCTCTGGCCAATGTAGTTAATGCAGAATTAATCAGTTATTAATACTGTATGGAAGTCTCTGCATGTTCTCAGGTTATATAAAATGAATTATCTAACAGTTTTTATATTATTTACTTAATGTATTTAAAGTTTACACACTCTCCTGCACATCAAGTGTCTGCTCAGTTTACAGAGGCCATTAGGTTACATTTTATTAACACACAGCCCAATTATTGACACCTCAATGACACTGGTCAGCCAGCCTGCCAATACCTGTCTGCTGCTATCATGGCCAGACAGAGGTCATTATCAGAGATCTGGGGCCACAAAGGGGACCTCAGGGACACCACTATTCACCGGCTCAACAGGCCCATAGACGAGACGGGTCGGGTCAATGCAACCCCCCCTCCCCTCCAACCTCCTACTCCAACTCCAACCCTTCTCTTCCTACCTCTCCTCCTCTCTCTGCTTCTTCCTCATCATCTTTCTTTTTGTCTTAACACGTGCTCTCGCTTCTATGAAAGAGTTTACCAGCACACCTAGATATTTCCTTTTTTCCGTGGATGTTGTGTATCAGTAGATTTACCATGTAGGTTATCAGCACTCCGAGCTTTGCCTGTGGCCTCTGCAGTTACAGTTGATATGCAGGAATCACAACTCAGCCTCAGTGTTTTCATTTCAGCTGGCAGCATGAGGCTGATAAATCTCTGGTAAAAGAAACAACATTCATTTAGACTGCATGCATATGGTCACGTCCCTTGAAAGTAATGGGTATTGTATACTTAGGGGAATTAACATAAGACATTTTACAGTCTAAGAAAAATATAATTCATACATAATTGATTGGCGGCATGATTGCCTGAGTTTACTGTCATTTTTCTGTGGTGAGACAAAGTCTTTCCTGCGGCTGTTTAGCCCTAATGGACTTTTGGGATATTGAATTCAGGGCTGTCCAGGATCAGAAATGAAGCTGCAGAACTCTCCCTCTCTTTTACATAACATGTATGGCTCCCACTACTTAAATGACTCTCATTTAGCATGCAAACCCATGGTCAGAGCCGCTCTAATTGCCTGTCATTTTGATAAACTCTATCAACTTATTTAAATTTGTTTTGCCTCACATCCCAGTTTGAGGTGCAGGTGAGGAGGGCGGTGCTATTGGCATCCATTTATATAGTTTTTGATGTGGGGGATTGAATTTTTGGTTGGAGGAATGTTTCATCTCATGCTTTAGGTTTTTAAAGTCTGACACACAGTTGAAGTGTGGAATGGTAAGAGAAAGAAGCATATGCACTATAAAAAGTTCATAATATTTTAATATATACATGAGGAAAAGAACAGAATGGTCTCATGTTTTGGTCATCAGTGACAGAAGTGTGTTTGACAATTTTTATAAACATGCAAAATGTAAGTCGTGTTAAATGATAAAGAAAAATTATATGTGTTTGGTTGCACATGCTCTGATAACATTTTGAAAATGATGATTACAAACTAACAAACTAAATTACCAGTGCACTAAGTCTGAATAACATCTTAGTTTTGCAATACATACACAAAACAAACTATAGATTATAATCTTTAATATATTTTCAGAGAGTTCTACCAAAGTTCTGATATAGTGATCCGCTTCTATATTTATTTTCTGTATTCTAGTAAGTGTTTTTAATTTTGACAGCATGAACACTACCCGTCAGAAGTTTGGAAACACCTTTTCATTCAATGGTTTTTATTTATTTTAATTATTTGAAACACTGTAGATTAATACTGAAGACATCAAAACTATGAAAGAACAAATATGGAATTGTTTAATTAACAAAAAAGTGTGAAACAAATCAGAATATGTGTTATATTTTAGATTCTGTAAAGTAGCCCCCTTTTTTCCTTCATGACAGCTTTGCACACTCTTGGTATTCTCTCAGTCTGCTTCATGAAGTGGTCTCCTGGAATGGTTTCTAATTAACATGAGCCTTGTCAAGAGTTCATTTGTAGAATGACTTGCCTTCTTAATGTGTTTGAGACCATCAGTTGTGTTGTTCAGAGGTAGGGTTAGTACACAATGGATAGCCCTATTTGACTACTGTTGTAATCCAGATTATGGCAAAACCAGATTATTTCATAGTTTTGATGTCTAAAAATAAAATAAATAAAAAACATTGAATGAGAAGGTGTGTCCAAACTTTTGACTTGTAGTGTAAATATTTTTTTTTGTTTGTTTTGTGCTCTGGGGAAGGTTTGAACCTCTTAGCCATGATATATACTTGTCAGTCTTCAGCAGGTAATAGTCTGCCTTGTGTTGTTAATTCTCTAGACCCTCTAGTTTGTGTAGTGCAGTCTGAATCTGTTGGACAAATAGTTTTACTGAGTCACACTCTTCCTTTTGGATGAACTCAGGTTTTGTCAGGCAATGTTGTCTTGGATGACTTTTTCGAGCAGTTGAACAGTCCAACATGATGCTGACTCAAGAAGGAAGAGAAGAAAGTTGCAGAGGACTTGGAACCTTGACCATTTTCACACCTTAGCACTTTCTGAGCAGCACTTCAGTCGCAGCAGACAGCGGGGCCTGATGATGGCTCCGAACGAAGACAGGCTAATAGCCGTGTTCTGCGGCTGGCCCTTTCACAGCAGGATGGACGGGGTGAACAGGACATGGCCGAGCCCCTGGTCTCCGCTTTATTATCCCTCTGTAACCATCCACATCAGGAGACACCTCCGCTCCAGCCTGCTGGGCCCACCGCTGCACCGGCCACTCGCCCGAGACGAAAGGCAATGAACTCCAAAACATGCCGTTCATCTTCCAGATGGAGTGATTTACTGATTTAGCACGGGCTCTGTCCCCAAAGAGTCCCTGCATCCATACACCCGCATTCCCCACTCTGCTGAATAAACATTTATATTCTTTAACTTGATGTTCTGATATTATGAAAATAGAAATCAAGCAGTCAAAATGCATTCGGAACATTCTGTGCACAACCGACCGATGGAGAAAATAGAGAAAAATGACACTGGGGGAGTGCAGGAGGAAAATGAATATATCTGGCTGGACCGAGTGCTCTGAGGGGATTTGAAAATCGTACTGGGGAGGGAAGGGAGTGGGGGGTTGCTCCTTTTCCTGCTGAGCAGTACCAAAAAAGGGGAAGGGGCACGGTTATTTTTATTTCCTTTTTTTTATTACCGCCATGCAGGAGAGTTTTTTTCCAGAGCTAGATTTCACTTTGGTAATTTTCTCATCACTCAGAAGCAGCCACCTGTCTCTTCCCAAGATCCCCTTCCTTTGTCTCTTAAATAATAAGCCTACATCCGCATACGAAATAGGGGAAAAGGAAAATGACCAGGGAGGGAAAGTGGAAGGTGTAAGCAAGGGAGGAAGGAGATGAAAAAAGGGGGGAGAGCAAAATAATTAAAAAAGAAAACAGCAGCAGTAGAGGAAGAAGAGGACAGGGGGATGGGGGTACTAAAAAGACGAGAGAGGTGACCTTTTTCTCGCAGGCTTATGTCTGGCCATCAGTAAGCAGCCATGTTTGAGAGGGAAGCCATTTTCTCGCTTGGCTCATTACTGTGTTTTATATTCAGCTGTGTGGGGAGGCGCTGGTCACTGTTCAAGCCTGCAGTCATGTCAGGCGTCAGATGAAGGCTGTGTATTATGTCTGTTTGTGTGTGTGTGTGTGTGTGTGTGTGTGTGTGTGTGTGTGTGTGTGTGTGTGTGTGTGTGTGTGTGTGTGTGTGTGTGTGTGTGAGATTGGAGGGAGGGGCTGTGACGGGAAGCCGGGGGCACTCAGGATTAGACAGAGGGACCCCCAGGTTGGAGGCCAGAGCTCAAGTTCATCACAGCAGACAATAGAAAGCTCTTCAGAAAGCAATTGGGCTCTCGGTTATATTGGCCTCCGTGGCGTGGACGCCGCTGCAAATACTCTCCTCTCGCCCGCCGCCACCATCACATCTGCACCTCTACTCTCACACATCTTCTTCCTGTCATCCTCTTGTCTACTTCTTCTCATCCTGCTGCTTTTAATTTTAGCGGATAAGCTAAAAGTGACCACATTTGTGTTTGTTTATGTTGTTGCAGCTTGTGCAGAGGGGCTGTTTATCTGGGCATGCGCTTGGGGTCAGACTCAACACACACTCACACACATGCATACATGACCACACCACTATTCCTCCTCCCTCCCCTGTCCTTCTACAACTACCTCCTCCTCCTTCCCTCTTTACACCCCGCCACCAGGACAGCTGCTCCCCCAGCGTAGCGGCCATTGTGACGCTCTACACTAACAGGGGTTTTAGCCACTGGTAGTGTGAAATTAAACAGCCACCTCGTCCCTTGATGATAAGTGGCGTCCTGTCTTCATGCTGCGGCTATCTCCTGTCACACAGCACAAGGTCACGCTTTCAAGGGTGAATTAGAGTTCACTATTGAGAAAAAAAAGGAAGAAGTGGCTCAAAACTATCATGTTTGGACCTATTTTGATTTCTCTTCTGTGCTCCTTTTCTTTCCCTTTTCCTGACTGAACCTCCATCTGATTTAGTATTGGACATTAATTTTACACTGCATCACTTCTGCCACGCTGCACCCATGTCCCCCTTTTGTGTTCATGAAAGTGAACACACTATAATGGAAATCTAAAATTCAGTGTATTTGATGCACAAGTGATAAGTACATGATAATTGCATATTATTCAGGGAGCTACAATCAGAAAAAGTAGACTTCAAAAAAGGAAAGAGAGTCACAGAAGTAATGAAAAGGCTTTTTTTCTCTCTGTGCAAATTATCTTTTTGAAATTAATAGTTAATATTTCAGTATTGCTATATATTTTTAATTCACCCTTTGCATTTTTGCAAATATAATGTATCCTTCCACATTCATTTGACTGCGCTGCCTTGATGAGTACTTCAAATGTGAATTAAAGCACTCCATTTTAAGAGGAAAATGAGTAATAATTCAGACATATTAATAATACATAATAATGCTATTCAGGAAAATTGAAAGTTAAAAAACAGAAGAAAGGAGGAAGAATTAACTCTTGGATTGTTTAGTGCTGTTTTTATTCTCACAAGGGTTAATAACGATGCACACAGAGAGGCTGTGAGAATGCAGGAGGACCAGTGTTCATGTGATCGGTCAGATGAGGGTGAGAGGTTGAGGAGGTGGTGTGATAGATGTGCGATGAAGGCTCCTTTAACAGTCACATTGTTCAAACATTAATATTAATTGTCTTTTTCAGTTATGTTTCGAGTCTTCATCTCTTGTGACTTGCACAAAGATGCTGCAGAGGCACGGAGGAGGTGTGTGGCAGTGTGAGGGCTGGTGGTGGGGAAAGAAAGAAGTGGGGGGTGTTGAGGGGGAGAGAGGGGGGTGGTATTGGGGAGTAGAGGTGACTCTTTATCACTTTCTTTCCCTGTCTCATAAGATATCACTTTCTCCTCCTTTCACTTACTCTCTCGCAATTTAAGATGGTTAAGCAAAGGAAATGAAATTCCCTTTTTTCTCAGCAAGGCTTTTAAAAATAATATTAGAAAGTCTCATGATTATGATAGTATTAAAATGATTGAGATGGACTGTTAATGCCAGTGGAGTAATTTTGCAGTTCTGCTTAAGCCCTAATAGCGGTGATAGAATGGCCTGGCTGGGCCCTGGGCCACATCATTTCCTCTGGTAGGTGCAGCAGATGGGCATCCTGTGGCTGAAGACCAGGCACTTTAAAAGGCTCTGCTGGGGACTGATTTAGACTTTCAGAATAATTAAGTGTAGCACACTGACTTTCAAAAGGATTGTCACAGATTTTGTAAACACTTTGCTTCAAACTTTTTTTTTTTCCTCTTTTAAAAAACGAGTTTTCAAATGGATCCTCATTTCAAGTCTTTATGAGCCACAGTCAGTCTATCAAAATGTTGCTTTTCTGTGGAGAAAATCAGACTTTTGTATTCAGCAGAGGCTACAGCAGTCCTCAGACTGACTGAATTTGCTGCTTGGTTGTGTTTCTGTTGTGTTGGTCTGTTTCTGCTGCTGAGGGAGAGGCTGATAGTGCTGACAGAGTCTTGGGGGTCCACTCTGCAGTCATGACTCCGGCCCGGCCGCTTGCCCCCGTGGGTGCACATTGCGGCAGCCTGTTGACCGAGCGTGGCAACTCCAGCTTACACAGTCACTTCCACCTCCACCACCCCCCACTCCCCACTCCGCCTCTGTCTGAGTCCAGGCCAAACTCCAACCAATCATTCCTATTGTATACTGTATCTTTTTATCCGTACTCTGGGGGGCAATTAAAACCATGTTTGGTGATTGACTATTTTAGTGCTTTAATATTTAAGCAAACACTGTTTAGATACTCTGAACGTGAAGTTACAAACTGAAGTGCTGTGTCTCTCTTCTCAGTTAGTTTAGCATCATATTTTTAGTCTGTAAAACATGAATAAATTGATAGAAATGAGTAGGGGGATATTTTGGATGTTGTGTTTTGACACTTGAACTCATCCTGCACTCAGAAAATCTTACAATCTATTTAAAGTTTTTATCTGCTATTAATATACTGTATGCATTTATTAAAACTTATTTCCTCTATGTGAAACTGAAGCAGCTCACACAAAGGGCAGGGGGTTATTTCAGGGATTTGTTTTGATCCTCGTGAACATCTATAAATGGATGGTTTAAATAGAAGGAGAGAAGTTTCAATAAAGCTGTTTTTGTTAAATGTCAAGTCACTTTATTGACTTGAACTTTTATTCATTAAGACAGGAGAATGAAAGTCAAAATACATCTCAAGCACCTTTATTACATATTCTTTAATTAACGTCATAATGTAATTAAAGCACTTAGGTAACCAGATACACTCAGAATTGGAGAAACATCATTATAGAATCAGCTTAATAAACATTACTTCAAAAATAAAAGTGGTGGAGTTGAATCGAAAGCTCCTTAGATTTTAAATGACTTGATGTGACATTTGAAATGTGATGTTTTCAAGGATGAAATTTAATCAGGATCAAATCTGGATTATAAAGTTAGCAGATAACACACTATTAGAATAATTAATCTAAACACTGTTTTATGAAAGTGTGTCAATACAGTTTTAATGTAATTCTTCTCCATATTTTGTGTTTTCTGGTATTTTTCTCAATTTCAGGAAACATTATTTTGCAAATAAGCTTTGTTTTGATTCTTAAATCTTTTCTCTTTAAAACACTTTTATCATTCAATACCCCTCACTCTTACTTCTTTCTGTTCCACATGCACATACACACACACACACACACACACACACACACACACACACACACACACACACACACACACACACACACACACACACACATATGGCTGTGACTAAAACCCAGTGGCAGTGTGATTTGGGACAGCCTGGAGAAGCCGGCAGTGATGTCATTAAGCAGCTCCCAGGTTGATAAGGCAATCCCAGTCACTGAATAAATAAATAAATTAAAATCATATCTTATGTATTCTTTTCACCTCCCCTCAAACCCCTGCCAACCCCAAATTCTGACCCCATCACCCCTCCCACTGCCTCCCCCAAACACACACACACACACACACACACACACACACACACACACACACACACACACACACACACACACACACACACACACTCACACACACACACAGACACACATATACACACACATCAAAAATACACCCCTCCGCTACTGTTGTATCCATCACCACCACAACCACAACCGCTGCTCCCTCCCCCCTTGTGTCCACCGGCATATCAGAAAAAAAAAATGAATGCAGCTTTTGCAATAAATAATGCATTTCACTAATACGCATTCAGGTGGAGTCAGTCTGTGGCCCCATCTCATGCACATCCAGAGAGAAATATAGAATCCAAGACGGGAGGAAGGCTTTCCTCCTGAACTGAGAGCGGTGACGGCTCGATAATAGGCTAAAACAACGAGCATGAGAGCGAAAGAGTGAGAGAGAAGGAGAGAGAGAGTGAGACAGAGAATGAGAGAGAGAGGGAACAGAGGAGGAAGAAGACGAGGGGGGCCAAGAGAGAGGGAGAGAGTGGCAAGCATATTATAACTCATCCATGTGGATCACCCTAGTAGATTGGGAGCAATCCCTTGTTGAAATTGTCTTCTAAACACTTAGAGAGAAGGAGAGGGAACGGAGCAGCCAGCCCAGCTCACTGTGCCTGTGTGTGTGTTCTCACACTGCCTGCTATCCCAGCCAAGGTAGAGAGACCTCTGACAGACCGCCTGCATGTGTGTGTGAGTGTGTGTGTGTTTCACTTTGCTCGTGCGTGTGTTTGTGCCATTACCTATCCAGCAAGCCAGCCAGTCAGTCAGCCAGCAAGTGAGTGTGTGCATGAGTGTTTGAGTGTGAGGAAGCGAGAGAGAGAGAGAGAGAGAGAGAGAGGGAGAGAGAGAGAGAGAGAGGGAGAAGAGAGAGAGAGAAGATGTGTGTGTGTGTGTAAGGAAGAGGGGGTATTATGCACCCTGGATGTTGCCTCGTGCTTTAAACAGCTGCCTACAAGCCCAGGTAGTGCGCGCCGGCTTCTAAATAAGCAGCACATTCACCGTCCCCTTCAGGACAAGAGGCTAGGCTGCAGAGTGTGAAATCAGACTAATACAGTGGCGTAGGGCTGAGCAGGAGCAGGAAGCAGCTCCTGCATGACTTACTCAGACTAGAGGTGTAGAGGACAAGAGGCAGCAGAAGAGGAGAAAGAGGGGGATTGGACGTCAGAAGGGAAAGGGGAGGAAAAAACAGACAGTAAGGTCAGTAAAATCTTTTCTAATTTCTGCTCTGTGGATGCTTTCAGTCTCCAGGACTTTGAGTGCAGTTAGTGTGGAGCTGGGACTCAGGCTCAGGCTGTGGCTGCTTTGTTTTGCTAGAGAAAGTATTGATTCTTTGTAAGTTTGTGGGAAGTGTGCTCCTTTTGATCCTGCCAGGTGAGAGCAGATGGAAACACTGGATGTGGGGGGGCTGGCTTAGAGCGGCCCAACTCTTTACTTTGTGTGTGTGTGTGTGAGGGAGAGAAAGAGGGAGGGAGAGAGAGTGTGTGTACAGGTGTATACTTTTCTCATGTTTACATAACTTTATGCTGGGGATGTATAGATTTTATATATAGTGTATTATTTACAGCCTGTGGTTAAAAGCAAATCTGTTATTTTGGGGGAGTGATGCTGTTACAGTGAAGTCTGTCTGTGTATGTCATTGTGTGTGAATTTGTGTGTGTGTGCTTTGATGCTGTTTATTTTAAAAAGTGGGTGACTTTGTATATAAAGTAGGGGCTAAGTCAACTCCCAGTAGAAGTAGAGTGGGCCAGGTAACAGAGCTGGAAATAAAACGGGTTATTCCAAAAAAAAGAGTCAGAAATGACTTTTTCATCCTCAGGTTAGGTGCACGACACTGAGAGATGACCAGTGGTTAGGCGCCAAACACACCTGATTCTCACTGTGTCATGTGGCAGCTTTTTACCCAATGGGAGGGTCAGCGTTTACAGGTGCAAAAAGAACATGTGACCACATCACACACACAAGATGGTGTCCACCGATTCATTCACAATGTTGAGACACTTTGGGAAATCTTTTGAAAATGTTAAAGTTTATTTTAAAGTAGCTCCAAATATTTAATATAGTAAGTGTTTCTTATTTTTATTCTGTTTTAACATACTGATTTATCATTTTAAGCTTTCTAAAAAAGAATTGTGTATCCAAAGTATAGTAAAGCAGGGTTTTTTAATCAAAAAATAAGATTTTGAGCAGGTGTAAAATACTGTGACTGGTCTGGGTATGTGCCAGCATTTAGATGTGTTTAGCCACACGCAAGCACAGGAAAAGTGGAAAAGCCGGGACTACCAAATTGTCAGCAATACTAAAGACATCAACACAAAAATTTCAGCCATCCATCACAGCTGTCGGCTTGTTTCTGTGGCGACAGTGATTTATTCCAGTGCTGAAATCCATTTGGACCCCCCCTCTCTCTCTCTCTGTCTGTCTCTCTCTCTCTCTCTCTCTCTCTCTCTCTCTCTCTCTCTCTCTCTCTAACTCCCTCTCCCTCTCACTCCCTCTCTCTCCCTCTAACCTTAGTCACTCTCTCACTTAGTCACTTATACTCACTAACAGGCATATAAACCCATACACCATGCACAGAAACTCTCCTAATGTTAATAAGTGTTGATTTTTTTTTTTTTTCCAGTTGCAATTATTTGGAGTCGACATGTGTTGATTGGAGAATGATCTGTCCTCTTACAGAGCTGGCAGGGCTCTGGGGCAGGTGTTCACAATATGAAATATGTTTTACTGTGATGAGTGTGGACTTCCACAGTGTTCATTTTTGTCACTTTTGAAATTATCTCTAGCTTGATTGTCAGGTTGTGTGAGAGCTCAAAGTTTCAGGAGAATCACATTGTTTACTGCGACTGTTAAACATTTAAAGCACCAGTTTCTGATTTGATGGAGGTTAATAGATTAAAAGTAGATGTTTAATTGTTCATCATTAGAAAAAAGGTAAAGAAACCAACACTTTAAACATATCTCAGTGTTACAAAATACAATCAAGAGCAACACAAACTTTCAAAAGGACTAAAAGTTAACAGTACACCTCTTTTGTATTTCAGGAAAAACTCAGCACTTTTACCTTCTCAGAGGAAAGTTGAATTGCAGAAAACAATTAGATTTGGCTAAGAGAACCATTATAAATGTGCATACATGTAAAGGACAAGTGCAATATTTTCCCAAATAAAAAACATTGAGTTTTTGAAGTGTATAATTCTCAGTTTTGCATCAGTTTGTCCTAAAAACTACCAATCAAGCAGCTCCTTTATGGACTTTTCAAGCCAAAATTGAGAATAAAGTCACAAAATAAAAGAATATACAATTTAATACTTTTCTCAGAGCACTGAGAATACAATTGAAATTAAGTTTGAATCAAAATGTTCTGTTTTATTCTGTACAATACAGAAAACCATGTTTATAAATGAAGGCTGCCACACACTGATGATCCAGAAAGAAGCGTTAGAATCTCACACAGGAAGTAGAAGATATTCTTACAAGCGTCTAAGACTATTTTTAACAATAGTCACCATTAGCCATACAGTGTTTTAGCTCCTATTGTGCTCATGACACAAGCAGTATAAAAGTAGAAACATTAGTACAACCTGATATGTAGAATGAACTGTCGGTGTGTGTGCGTGCTTCCACATTGTGTTTGTGGGTGAGGAAGAGGAGCCAAACAGATGCCTGCTACCACGTTGGTATGCTCCCCTTCTTCATCCTTTCTCTCATTTAATTTCCTTTCTTTTCTGCGCAGCTTCTCTGGTATTTTTTCATATGTCAGATGATAAGTCAGGTCCTCCACGGGGCAGGAAGATATATCAGTCAACACACTGCTCCTAATATCCCCCATCTGCCAGCAAGCACACCCTGTTCTAAGCCCTGCTCTAGCCCTAAGCCTTGGCCTGAGCCCTATGACTGTGCCCTAGGATTGCTCTATCTTTGTGTGTGTGTGTGTGTGTGTGTGTGTGTGTGTGTGTGTGTGTGTGTGTGTGTGTGTGTGAGTGTGAGAGTGAGTGTGCGCGCGCATGTGCTTGTGTGTGAGAGTGCTTGTATGTATTTTGATTCACGTGACTTTGTGTCTGTTGCAGCTGTATTGCCTTGTGTCTTTTTATGCCTGTGCTGTGCTACAACATGATATTGCTACTTTTGCAGACGCACAGTCAGGAGTTCTCGTCTCTTAATATGTTTGTCTGTCTGCACAGCTATCTTGGAAGTTGATCTGAACTGGCCTGTGTGTATCTGGAGTTGAGCTGAGCAGAGGAGGCTCTGCTGTGTTCTCTGATCTGGTCTGGCCTGTGTGTGTCTGGAGGGACAAGGCTAGCACTGAGGCAGAGACTGAGGCTTGGTAGAGAGGTCACTGCAGGTTTTGTAAGATACAATTCTGCTATTAGGCTTTTATAAAATGTATCACAAAATACTACAGAGGAGGGACTCACCTCTGTGGTTAAATTGTATATATTTTCTGATTCTTGTGACACAAATATGGTTAAAACATTTTTAGTTAAAGATAAGCTGGAATTAAGTTCAGAAACTAACAAATCAAGTGAAATTTCAAAAATATAGATTCAGTGATAACTGGAGGATTTATGCTTATTATTCCAGACTTATTGCTGGTAATGTCTGAGGCCTGTGTGACTGAGGCTGCCAGTCCCTCTGCATAGTGAATGAACTCCAGCTAAGGTCTGGGCCTTGCCATGATAACGTGCCAAACTTAGCTGTGCTCCTAAAATCCTGGATTAAAGCCTGCTTTAAGAGCTTAACATGGTCAGCCATTCAAACATGCACTGGATTGACGGGGGCTACCTTGGTCGCCTGTTATCTCCTCAAGAGTTTTACAAGCCTAGTGGTTGGCTGGCTGGCTGGCTGTCTGTCTGTCTGTCTGTCTGTCTGTCTGTCTGTCTGTCTGTCTGGCTGGCTGGCTGGCTGGCTGGCTGGCTGGCTGGCTGGCTGGCTGTGGGGGGGAATTTTAGCACCATCACAGTCTGAGTTCTTCATGTACACCAGAACACACTTCATGAAAAACTAATGACCTGGGCAGAACCTGTGCCTGATGTGTGTCAGGATAGCTTTCCTGATGGGAGTCTTTATGTCTTATTTATATTTCTTTACTAACATCTCACTCTTCCTCTTGAAACTCAAATATTATGCGCACTGTCATTTATGAAAAACAAAAACATTTTTTTCAGTTGCATATTAATTAAAGCTCTTTTTCATTTGTAAGCATTTATATATAGAGTAAATAGACTTATAATGGAGTAAACACTACTGTGTTTTTTAACCAAACTGAACAGATTCATATATTTTTCATATTTCTAATGTAAGTGTTTGGAAGCTTATGACAAATGAAATTATTTTCTGTGTCCAAATAATAAGTATAAAAAACCCCTCAATCTAACACCCTAAATTAATAGGTGTCATATTCTATAACTATAGATTCAGAGCTTTTTGTGACTTTTTAAATTACGCATATGAAATTAAATTTGCAGAAGAATCCTTTACATCTGGAACTCTTTGCCCTTTTTCATAGAGAAACCTTATATAAACAGACATCCTGTTCCCACAAGGTTCTCTCCCTTCACATATTATTCTCTAAGAGTCCCTTTTTCTTTTCTTCTGTGTGAGGCACAGTGCAGAATAATTGAAGAGTACAATATATACATTTATATTTAAGATGCATGATTTAGATTCAGTGATTTGGTTTGAAGGCTTTCGTCAGAGTGTGAATGCCGGCTTGGCAGGAAGAGTCTGTGCTCCTTCCCTTTAATGGCACAAACACCTCTATTGGCAGCTCACAAAGAGTGGCATCCACTCTCCTCCTATAAGATGCTGAGCTCAGTGCTGTCAGTGATAGAGAGTGGCTCCTGATTGGATGCTGCGCTGTAAGTATTTACAGGCAGTGTTTACTGACAGGGGAAATAGCTGCATGTAGATACCTGTCACTACTTGCTCTGAACACAAATGTTCTGTTTCACTGATAACAGGTGTGAGTGGAAGTCTGAACAACATGAAAAAGTTTTGCATCTTAATGGAAGGAAGTCTTATAAAATATGCAGGGGGTTAATGGAGGTTGAATTATAGTGAATAGCCTCCAGAAGTTACAGAATCACATGCAGCAGATAGAGAAGCTGACGCCTCCGGGGGATTACTTTAATAATATTAGTGTTCCTGATTTCTGAAAGTCTTCTCGACATTCTTGTTGCCTCGTTTCTTGTTGATTTTGGCCTGCTTTGCTCAACGTGTTGTAAACACGTACGGTCCTTCCACATCTCATTACAACTTATCACCTCGGCCATGTGCATAATCTCCACACGCTTACCCCATGTGTGACTAACTTTTGCAACCTTTAACCCCGACCACATATTGCTCTTTTCCAGCCGTGCGGTTTTCTATTGTGTGTCGCCAAAGCCTGCAGGAGAGAGTGTAATAGCTTGATTGACTGTAATGACTTCTCAAGGATAGAAATAAGAGCATTGACAGTTTACTGGAAGAGCATGTTTACACTTTGGTCTACATGTGCAAAATATTTATCATCAATTTAACTTTTTTTTTTCTTTATTAACTATTGCAGGAAACATGTTTAATGCTACTACCAGGGGAACTGAATACAATATGGTAAAATGCTAAAAAATATTTGCAGTAACATGCTGTATAGGGAGCAAGGTGGTTTGTTGTGCTGTTCAGTGTCACAAACTGAGCCTCTGGGTTTTCCATAGCGGAATTTCTGTTTATGATGCACGTCGCTGAAAGGACCTGAACGATGCTGTGTTTCATGGCGCGCTTTGTGTACACGTAATGAAGGTGGGGTTTGGTGTGATGTTGATTCCATCTTGGCTGTACTGCAATAATTCAAGAGGGAAGGAGGAGGAGGGGCGGGGTGGTGGGGAGGCACCATTTTACTCCTCCAATCCCCCTTCGCCACCACTGGAATATAATCCGCTGTCTCCTGACCTTCAAATCATGCAGCGCTGCAGTCATTTCAATTGGCCCGGCCGCCATTAGCGTGAAATGTCCTCTAGCCACTCTGCTTCTGCACATGGAAGATTTCCTTTCTCCCAGCATGGTATCCCCTCTTCCACTTTGCTCCTTCCCTCCATCTTGCATTCTCTCCGGCGTGTCCCCCCTGAAGCCTGGCTGTGATTGGAGGGTGGGAACCTCTTGCACTAAGGAAATGAGCCACCACAGGAGATGCTGTTGGTCAAAAGACAGAATGGAAAACACTCAGTCCATTAGACCCAGATATGTTTGTGTTACAATGTGTTCCTTTTGAAAACAATGTTTTTTTTCGCCAAATATAGTTCAAAATATATCTGCTGTTGTTTGAAAACAAAAACATTCGTTGAGCTCCTCGCAAATGCACATATTTATAACGGGCAAGAAGCTAGCATGCTTGTTCTTAAAATTGAGATGCTTGGCACAACTGCTAAATTGTCTGTTTGATTATAAAAACAGATCTTTTTTTGGATTCAAGGACAAAATATTCAGTCATACTCATAGTATTCCTCATGCTTGTGGTATCATTGTTGCATTCTTATTCCTGGACTGACAGCCAGTCTGTGGTCGCAGGGTTCGTTGGAGCAAGCCCTGGGTACTTCCCTCAGCCAAGTGCATCTCATCTCTGGAGCAGCCGGAGTTCGCCTTATCATACTGCAAAGAAGCAAGAAGATGTACTGACTGGGGCATAGAAATCACATGCCAAAGCTCAGCATGTGTTATGTTGCAAGTAGATAGATCAATTATTGAAAGAGGACATATTTGATATGATCTGAATATTAAAAATATATCAGAGGGCAAACAACATTCATGGCTGTCTTCAGATCTGTGCTGAGAGATGTGTGTCAAACCTCCAGAGAGATGCTTTATTCAGAAGGGTCAAGGGGTTCTCAGAATGTTTGATAGGATGCAAGAATATTTTTATTTTATTTTTGTTGTTCATTTATAAAAAGTACTGAAAAAAATGTCAGCAGCAGCACCTTTCAAAATTATGTTTATTATCAGCATGCCTCATAAATTATTATTCCTCCATATTCATAATGACAGATAAATATCCTCTGACCTAGAATTCATCTCACGATAAAACATCATTACACAGTCACACACGTCTCAGCATCTGTCTTTTCTTTCCTGTTTCCAAAGGATGTAGTTTTCCTGGTTGTGCACTGAGTGAATTTGGCTCACCCTGTCACTGCTCATTATGTTCCTGTGACAATGACACTTAGAAATGTGTACTTCTATTTACATATACCCACTGCACGTCTGTGTGCCAGCTTTGGGGAAACTCTGACCCAGGTGCAGGGGCTGAAGTGATGAGATTTGTTTACATACACAACCATTGGTCTTACACAAGTCCTCATCTGCAGCCCTCCCTGAAGTCTATTTCTCTCCACTGGTTGTTATTACATACACTGTATGTATTTATGATTAATGACCCCACTGGGTATATCCATAATGCTATGACCTCAAGGTAAAATTGAAATGCATGCACTGGATGTAGAGCATTCTTATATTATTGCCCAATATACTTAGCAGCCATTACATTTGTTGGCAGTGGTGAAAATAAAACAGGGGACTATGAGGTTTCAAATCAACAAGGCCACTCTAAGAAATGGACTTATTGGAATTGCATTAAGTTGATTAGACTGAGAAATGAATACTATTTACAATGGAGCAGTGTTAAACACTCTTGTTTCTCCCAGCTATAGGAGTGCATTGACAGTCAGTCAGCATCAATTAAATCTCCTGATCTGTATATCCTGAGAGGCCGGACTTGTTGTCTTCTAATAAAGCCGGTCTGTGGCAGCAGAATGTTTCATTTCCTCTTGGAGATTGCCCTCAGTAATGCAGAGTGCTTATCATAGTCCTGGAAAAGGACTGCAACAACACAACGTTCTGATGTTTGATACCTAGATCAACCTGAGGCCAGAGCTCACAGCACTTTAAACAGCATTTTGATCTTTTTTTTGTACTGCGTCATGGTCACTCAGACTCATAAAACATTGTTTTTGATACGAAGGTACAACATGATGGTCTGTTTGGTTTAAATTGTATATTGTTCTTCAAATTGTTGATGTATTTGTTATTTTAAAACAAAAGTTTTTTAGTCAAATGTATATTTTCAAAGAGAATCCAGAGTATTTTGGGTGTATTATGGGCAGTTTTATGTCTGTTTGTGCAGATGAAAATG
Organism: Notolabrus celidotus; assembly: GCF_009762535.1. Lineage (NCBI taxonomy): Eukaryota > Metazoa > Chordata > Actinopteri > Labriformes > Labridae > Notolabrus > Notolabrus celidotus. The sequence goes on along the minus strand of NC_048274.1, from coordinate 13,835,853 downwards.
AAAAATGGGGTCTGGGAAGGACAGGGTTGTGAGGGGGCCAAGCTGTCCCCGGCCATTCATTCTCTCTGGCCCCCCTGTCTAATTAATGGGCCACGTTCATACACGTTATTGCACCAGAGGGTCTGTCACTCATTAATCATGTGACCTTCTGTGGCACAGTTAATGACCTCGGAGGAGTAGATCAGCTGGAGATGGCCGAGGCTGTGGAATTAAATTGTTTCTGGAAGTGGTCATGGTCACATCAGGCACTTTAACAGCCACTCTGCTCTTACACCTCCGTCTGTGTCTCACCCATGGATCCTTGCTTGCTGTGCCACGGGGCAGGGCTGGGCAGGGGGACTTTCAGACAGTAGGGCTCAGGATTAGAGTAGGCAGGGGATGGAACCAATGTTGAACCCAAATCACTCAGTTATGACTTTATTGGCTGATTTCCCGCATGACCACTGCCTGTCACTCTTCAAATCACTCATAAAAGAGCCAACTTGCTCCAACTTCTTTAAAAAACTTCTCATCAAAGTTGTGTGAAACAGCTCAATATTCAGCAAAGTTTTTCATTAGTAACTTCATGGACAAACTTTAAGCTGTTTCCACGCTTTAAGAAAATCTCCTTAATAAAAATCTAATCAAATGTCACTTTAGTTTGAGTAATGTTGTCCTCTAATTAACATATTATTACTACCTCCTGTTACACTTGGAAAAATGCGATGTAAAAGTCTTGCTTATGTTCAAGTGTTTTTTATACAGCAGATTAAACTGTATTAAGTTTACATGCTGACTGAATTTGCATCATGCCTATTTCAATATGTGTGTGCAAAATCTACTTAGACCCATGTTGGGCGTGTTTATGACCTGGCTGTGTTAAATCCTTGATTCTGATTGGTCGAAACATCAATCAGAATCCTGAACGGTCTTTTTCATCCTGTTGGGACAACCACCTGCTCCTACACATTATCCCACACTTATCACCAGTGCATATATTATTTTTGGACTTAATTCTAAATCACAATAATGAAATATCTTACAATGTGTTGATGACATATAAAAAAATAGAAATGTTATTTCCTGCCACAGCTAGAAACCACAGATTTAAATTGATCCACTTTTAATCTAAGACATGTTGTCCAATGGATTTGGAAAGTAAAGAATGAAAAAATACACACTGTATAAAACATGGCTATAGGCTCAATGACTTCAACTACTGGTTTCTGAAGAAGTGTTGTGGAGCCAAACAATGGAGGTCAACAGAATGGAAATGCCAACTCAACCTAACTTTACGTCAACCTAGAAACAAACAAAGAGGTGGAGCTGAGGCGGGCCTCTAGCCTCTTGGCAAACAGCTACAATAACTCAGACATGAGACTTAATATCTTCAAATAGATGAGTTATAAAAAATAATCACCCCCTGTAAAGCATGTACGGCTAAAGAAATGGGCTATTGAGACTAAAACCCATCCTTGTACCAAGCTGTGAAGATTTTTTATTTTACGGTAAAAATATGCTCATTAATGGGGATTTGTGGGCTTTTGCAGCCGGCCTCAAGTGGACACTCGAGGAACTGCAGTTTGTCCACTTCCATATTGGTTCCAAGAGAAATCGGGTAAATTTTAGGACACTTATTTGTCATTCAGCTTTTAAGAAAGCACTTGTAGTAACTGCCTCATAAAATGTAGTTTGCTGGGTGAGTGGAAATATAGGGCAGAGTATCGTCAGCATAACATTAGATACAGCTAAAATAAGCCAGTGGAAATTTCGAATTCCAAAAACCAAAGGGCCAAAAACCACACCCTAGGGTTCTCCACAGTTAACATCAATAAAAGCGGACTAAATATAAACTAGAAAGAGAGAGAAGAGTGAACAGCAATGATTGTTATTGCTGAGCTGTACATTCACACTGTCATGCTGTTCCACTGTTTTTAACTCCTGCACAACCTTGAACCCTGCCTACCTCTTTTTTAATTGTTTTTTTTATTTCCCTCTACGAATTCCAAATATTATACTAAGAAGACATTATCCACTGTCTGATATTATTCTTCCAAATGAGTAAACCATTTATTTACAATATTATTTCCATATACTCCATATTTATAATTAGCTATTTTAAGAGACAGAATATAATTTCACAGTGTGTCCAAAGTTTAAACGATGATCACGATACGGCTCCCACCTCCTTTCACAATCGCAGCATTAAAATGTTAGCTTTCTTCTCAGTGACATTGAAATGGAAGGATTTTGTTTATCCCTGCCTTTGTTTATTTAACATTTTGCTCAGCGGGGGAGTTTCAGATAGATTGTTTTCAAGACAGTCCCTGCAGACAGCGAGCAAACACTCTACAGCTTCATCAAACAGAACAATCTTCAACTTTCCCCTTTCTGCAGCGTGCAGGGAAATGTGACTGAGAGGAACATCATAATGGAATATGATTGAAATGATCGTCATAATTTTTTCCGTCTGACTCTGTAACAGTATGCAAGCGCTGTTTTTCAGAGGATTTATTTAGACCCATGTGCAAGTTTACCATTACACAGGGAAAAAAAACACACTGATGGATGAAAACATTTCATTTTTATGTAGCAAACATTTGCGAGTTTTGTTATTAATGAATTCACTCATGTGTGATGGATGCTAGATTTTTTTTTTACCCCCGTCAGTATGAAAGCATCAACAGACTAACTTGAAATTCAACCTGAAATACAGAGAGGGAGCTAAAACTAATTTTGTGAGCTGAAAAGTGAGTTCACCCCTGTATGAAATGAGTTCTGAATTGGTCTCATCTTACATTTGTAGCCAAGCGATTTTTGAATTTAGCGTGGTTGCTATTTTTTTTTTTTTTAAACATATATCATAGGAATAAACAAATGTCTATCCAAAATGTCAGCTTAAGTGTTAGCCCGCTCTGATCCTCGGTGTAGTCAGGACATGTGAAAATGTACTCATCTTAACACAAAAAATCCTATGTGCCACTATCTTCTGTCCCCCTGTCTCTCTTCCTTCTATCTCTCCTTCCACCATCTTTCTCTCTCTTACAAGTGCAGGCTTGATTAATATTTTCCACTGTTCCGTAACCATGGCAATAAGGTCACTGCATATGATACTTAATTGAATCTTCCCAGAGCTTTTGTGTGCATCTCCTGTGTCCGGACAATAAAAATCTTCCACTGATGACTCCAGCCCCCTTTTCCTTTTTTCCTCCACTCCCCTCCATCTTTCTTTTCATTTTGTGCCCCATGAATTTATTCATAAGTTTCCTCTGCTACCTCTTTCTTGTTCTCTCTTTCTTTCCTGGCCTCTCTCTGACCTAGTCTTCCTTGTCCTGTCACAGCATTTTCTTCTTTTTTTTTGCTCAAACGTTGTTCTCTTGCATGCCTTGTCCTTCAGGAAGGAGCAGGCCAGTGTCACAGTGAAAGTGAAGAGTCAGATACACTTTCTTTTTTTGTCATCATTTGTTTACACTTTATGGCTTATTGCTCTTTAATGCCAGAGTAAGTCTCTCTGCGTCTTTCCTTTGTCTGGCATTTGCATACTCAAATCAGTCTCAGGCACACTTGTTAAAATGATTTCAAACAACACTGATGACTCAAGTGGTGAAACAAAGACCGGGCACCCAGGAAGCCATTGGGACACAGAATGAGCCACTGACACAGGGTGCTCCCTGAGCAGGTGTTCTGATTAATGCCCAACAAATTGAGGTCCTTTAAGATCCGGACATAATTGGGGGACACGTCCTCTCTTCACATGGCACACGGACCAACACATAAACACATGCTGACTGCAGCTTTGTTCATGCAAGTATGGAGGCTAATCCATGGCGAGAGGAAAGAAGGGAGAAAACACTGGAAGGCTCAGGAGGTTAGAGACACAGCAACTAAACACATGCTGTGTTAGGGTTGGCTCTGATTTCAGTTGCAATTTTGCTTTTCATTTTTCTCCTTCAAAATTCAGAGTAAAGGGGAAATAATTTAGCCATTTTTATAGGCAGGTAATTTTCATGAAAAGTGAATTTTGAATATTATTGCAAAGTAAGGGAGTTCATTTTTTTCTACATATAAAAAAGCACAATTGAGGCAATCATTAGCTGCAAATAAAACAAGGAGCGATGGATTGATAAGTGACAGAGCGGAAAGAAAAAAAAACACACATCAGATTTGACATATGCACCATAAAATAACCATTAGCAGTTACCTACAATTCGACGTGACAGTCTATCAATAATGTCACTCTGAAAATAGGACAGGTTTGTTGCTGTCTTTAAATCACCAGAGACTCCATATTGCAGAGCAGAGCATGCAGATATAGAAAATGCATTAAGGCTGGATGTTAATGGGTTTGGTTGGAGCAGTGGGACACCCAGGGGCGCAGAAGGACATCACTCCCATCTCACTGGGTCATAGGCTTTAGACGCCGGCCTACTCTACAGCTCAGCACTGGAGAAGACAACTGATATGTTAAGACTCAGCAATAGATATCATACCGCAGATCTGTGTTTGAATGATCTGGTTGATTCTATCTTTTTTTATCACATTGGATGTCCTTAAAAAATCTAGAAAAGTGTTTAACACTGTCTCAGGTGTAAAGTGAAACATCTTAAGTGATAGAATACAATTAATCTAGAATTTTAGGATATATATTTTAGGATTGCAATTATGAATCTTCTATGAATCTTATGTGACAGTATAGATGTGTAAACATTGTTAAAATATCCGTAATCCATTAATCTAAAGTATCCAACATCCAAACCAAGCTGAAGTCTTCTGAAATCCCTTTAAGCCTACACAAAGCAAACTCTGTCCTCTTTAAAGATATATGCAAACACGCATGCAAACAAGCAGCAGCAATTGCACTAGCGGAAACACACACTCTCTCTCTCTCACACACACACACACACACACTCACACACACACGCTGACATTCATTCAGGAACCAACCCCTTCCTCCCTTAATGGGGCATTTGTGTACAATCAAACTTGGTGTTGCATATGAATGGACCCTTTAATGAATGGGACATGCAGGCAGTGTCTGCCAGCTTTGAAAGCCAAGAGCGGAGCACGCGTCTTTTCTATTACCATGTTTAATATGGGAGCACGTGCAGGCTATAGTATGCCCATCTGCTCCTCACACACGCCCCTCAGACGCCCCATTTCTACCATGTGCTGGCGTAACAGGCAGCCATTGTAGCAACAAGTGTCTGCACATTACCACGCTTGCCAGCTCCCCTCACTTGGCAGCGCGCCTGCTAAGCTGCCCGCCCCCTTATGAGAAAAGAGACTTGATTGTGCCAGGGGAGAGAGCTTAGAGGGTCGACCGGGAAGAGGGGTGAGGAGGGGGATTTGATTTACATACTGCAGTTTGGGCGAGACTCATCTGATTTTAAACGGCTCCAAAGCAATTAAGGGTCATTAGTCCTTTTGTTTTCTGTTGTGGCACCATGTAGCAGTGACGGCATCTGGGCCGCTGTGCCCCTGTGAGGGCTGCCTGTGGGAATGTCAGTATTAACTGGGTCTGTCTCCCACCCTTCCTCCCCATTCATGACTCTTACTCTGCCATTGACACAGCTTCCCTCTGTGTGTAAACAAACACTCAGCACCAGCCTGGCACTGCAAGGGAAACCACTTTGGCAGAGACCCAGCTCTGGAGTGTGCAGCTGGTGACGGTGCAGACTGCTTATCCTAATTATCCAGATCATGACAACAGTTTGTTCATATGATATAATTTGCAAATTAGAAACATTCAATTAAATTAGTTTTGTGCAAAGACACATTTTTACACAGTAGCACAGTGTTGATGATAACGTCTCCGTCTGAATACAGCTCTTATTTATTTGTATGGCTACTTCATGCACTGTCAGTCCATTTAATGTGTGAATACTCTACAGTATTTAACACACAGTTTGTTCGTCTTCATAGCAATCATCTCCATTTTCATCGCTTCTGCTTACACAACTCCAAAAAGAAAAGAAATCGCATAAAGTATTCAAAACATCTCTTTGAATATAATGAAGAGTGTATGTGATCAAGCAGGTATTTAAGCTATAATACAGGAGAGTAACACCGCCTCAAGGTCACTCACACAACTGTAATGATAGCTGGGATGTATTCTTCCATATGCTTATGTGTGTATCGTCCATTACTCACCAGGCAGGCAGCGGTGTGTTAAGCACCCCTGCCTCTGTGAAAAGGCATCAAAGGCAGCAAAAAGACAGGCGTGGTGTAGAATGTGAATGCTCACATGTCCATTTGTGTGGCTGTAAGACCCTCCGCAGTTGGTATAGAAAAACACTTACTGCTAATGTAAATAGCAAGGCAGCATAAATCAGGAGCCACGCGCAGCCCGGGAGAATATCGTGTAATAGTTATTGCAAAATGAAGTGGCATTGGGATCAATATCCCACTATATCTCACTCTGGCGTAATGGCGCAGAGGGAAGCTGGAGGCCAAGGGAGTCCGGTCCCTCCACCCCACCACGGGCCTATAAATCTGCCTGACCTGCAGCGCGCTTATTAAAGTGCATACACAATCAGCAGCAGCCATCCAAAAATACAAGCTTACTTACTGACCTGGAGTCAGGGGAATGGATGCCTTTACCTTGTCTCAGGGCAGGGGTTAAAGGCTGATTGAGGCTATAACATCTTCACTCTGTACTGTATGGAGAAATAACAGGGAAGTGTTGCTTTTAGCTCAGCATTTATAACGCTAATATCATTTAATAAGAAGTCAGAATGTCAGTACTACAAAGGTGATTAATTCCTCTCCAATTTATATGAAACCCTTTTTGTTGGTGTTTAAATTTTATCATGTGGTGTGTTTCCTTTAAGTCGTAGTAAGGTTAAGCATGTTTGCTGGAAAGCCAGATATGGTCTCTAAGCTGAGCTTTATTCATCAAATACACACAGTGTGTGTTTTGCTGAGAAATAGGCCGTGCTGTCCGAAATATAAATCATAAACCAAAAGAGAAAGGAGATCATTTTCAAGGCTGTCAATCCAAGGTTGAGTTATCTTCACTTTCAATGTGTGTTTTTAGATTTAAGTTTACATTTCATGACTACATGGCCACATGGTACAGCCTTGCAATGATCTTAGTGTTCGATGTAGGTTTATAGAGTAAAAAAAACATATTTCGTTAATGCATGATCTATACTGCAGTGTTTTGAAAGTATTTTATTTATTTATTTTACAGTTTTAGTTTGCATGGGGAGCTTTTAACAGTGGGCTGTAAACACCCCATTGGCCTGGTGGGTTAATTCCTTTGCAGAATTGTTCGCGGTGCAGTGACTCTCATGATTGGAGAAGGAGGCCTTAGATTTTCATCCAGGAGTTTGTGTTTGTGTTTGTGTTTGTGCGTGAATGGTACTATAAGGAAGTGTTTTTATTTAAATGCGCACATTTTCTGAAAAAAAAAAAACAGCTTCTCTTGTGAGCTTTGATGTATTCAATGCACGTCTGTGCGGTGTCCTTTCCTTATCCTCAGGTTGTAATATAACTTCATAACAAACAGCACAAAGCCAGTAGCAGAAATGTGCACATAATAACAATATGGTGATAATGGCTGGCTGTGATTTGAGAGATTATGCAGGTTTTATCCATTCATACGTAGGATCTTGTTGCAGGCTTAGGACAGCCTTTGGGCACATTTTATTGGTCAGTTAGATGGATGTTTGCAAAGTGATATGAATTCTTATTGTAATAAACCAACACGAACAGTGAGACCTGTGGTTCACTCTTGTTTTCTTACAGACAGTTGTTTGAAGGATGTAAAGTACGTTTGAAGACTGTGGACACTGATGTTCTTCTCTCATGTTTTGCAGGACTGTGAAGGAAGCTCTCCTCAGCTTCACAGTTGGTAAGTGTTTCCTTGAAACTTTTTTTTTTCTCTCTCATTGTAGTTTCTCCACATGTATGAGACTTTAGGGGAAAGACTGTCTTTGAGGAAAGTTTGTATTTCATAGATTTAATCTGCCAAACAAACTCTAGAAAACTTGACTGAAGAAGAAGAATATAAGCTGAAAGGTTAGAGGTTGAAATATGAGAGCCAGTCTCTTTATAAGAATCTAATTAAACCCACGTCACATTGTTCACACATATGCTTCATGCAGCTTTTGAACTGTAATATTCACATTTGTTATCATATGTTTACAATTTAATTCTTTTTTTTTTTTGCTTTTCAAAACGGTTTTAAGTCCGCATATGCAGTTCTTTCCCATTATCATGTTCTGGCAATCAAATGAATGCAATGATATGTCGTTTATGATCCTAACTTTAAGGTTTATTATTCCAATAAATGCTGCACTGCTACACCAGCATGGTCTGAAACCCTTCAAAGTGCTCTTAATACTGTTACACATTAAGAACTATGTGCAAAATATGCAGCACATTTCTTCAATTTAGTTCCATCCACAGGTCTGTGGTGATTTGCACACTCCAAAATAGTGCCCTCCCGACTTTAGGGATGTGGTCGCCTGCTGACATCAGTCTGATTAGCTGCACCTGTATACTTAGCTCGTAGGTGGTAGCTCAAACTTGAAGCACTTCGGTGACATTTTAATTCTGTTTGACACAAAGTGCGTGTTACTTTTGACTTGTCAACTGAGCAATCTGGAAGGTTTTTAAGAGAAATATGCCATTTAAAAGTGCTGTGGTGTCGTTATCTTTCATGGCGGCAGCAGGAAAGAAGTCACTGCAGTGACTCAACTATGGTGTGCTGAAAGGGACAAAAAAAGCACAGGGTTTTAAAAAAAAAAGGTTAATTTCAGAACTTAATGACACTGTGATTAACAGGACAACCTTGACAGCCCAAACGTTGGTGTAAATTTTAAGAAAACTGTTTACAGATCTCACTCTCATTTTTTGATTTAAACAGAAATGGGGGGGGGGTGTATTAGATTTTGAGGATCTAAACCTGATGAAGAAGCAGCCTTCCCTCACTGATTTTGTGACATCCAGTGATAAGTGTTTTTTTCTGATATCTTTATTTTTTAAAATTTCCTAGTTTTACTTAATTTTAACAAACATAACAATTATGAAAAATCAATTTGCTCTTGACATAATTTCATGATGGATAAATGAAACTGACAGTTCAGTCTTTTCTGAACAGTTGTCTGTATGAGGCAGTTGTACTAATCAACATCAGTGAAATACTGTCTTATTTAATAAAGCAATCTACTCAAGTGTAATGTTTGTATAACTGTAAAGAGTACTTGTGTGTCATTGCACACAGGATCACTTCTCTGATTGCACATATACGCAGGCCCAATGACTCTTTAAGGATTTGTTCATGTAAATACATTTAGATCACCATTGCAGAGTGGTTAAATTGTCAGCATCTTCATAAGTGCTTACTATGAGCTTTCCATGCCAGCCACACACACACGCACACGCACACACACACACACACACACACACACACACGCACACGCACACGCACACGCACACAGATACACACACACACACACACACACACACACACACACACACACACACACACACACACACACACACACACACACACAGATTGGACACCCCTTTAATCTGTCACTACCCTAACCTTGAACCTAGACTGTTCAGCAGTCTGCGGGATGATGAAGGTCAGGATGGTCTGATTTTTCTAAATCCAAACAGACGCTGACTTCAGACTGAAATCTAAAAAAGGAAGCGTTGGAAATGACTGCAGTCACTGAAGACTGCCTCACTACAGGTGCCTCTCTAAACAAGAGCTGATAAGTGGAAATCACATGTAAATGTGCACCACAGACTGACCTTTGCCCTCTGTGTGTGGGGATCTGTGACCAGTGTCTGACCTGTAATCCTCTCCTAAATGGTTTGACAATTGAGAGACGTATTGATCCGGTCAGTCTCGTGGCACAAGGGTCAAGAGCGGGACACACTGCTCTGCGTCTGCTCTGCGTCTGCAGGTAGAGAAGTGTTACCATCCCTGATAGGTCCACCTGTAGTATGTAAGGCTACATTAGGTTTGGATCAGGCTGCTGTTTCGAATTTCTTGGACTGATGGGCTCCTACGTCTGCTCCCACGTCACTTGCTCGGCTACGTTAATTAGGATTACAATGAAAGTATGTGTAAAACATTGTAAAAATAACACATTAGAGGTTACAGGACAGGCTCAGGAAATAGCTTCTTTTTCTGTTTAAGACAGCACAAATTGCTTAAAGAACAGCTTATGCCTGAGAGCTTTGGTAACCTACACCATCTGACCCCCCCTCCCCCTCCAAAAAATAACACATGTCTGCAAGCTCCCTGTTAGAGCCCCCAGCTTTCCCCACTGTGCCTGGGCGGCTGCTCTCCTCTGGGCCGGCCAGCTTCCACATCTGGCCAGACAGAAGAAGAGAGAAAACACGGGGAAATTCTTCAGCTGACCACTAGTTCTCCCCCTTGCATACTGAAATCTTCCCTCCCTCTCTCTCTCCCTCTCTCTCTCTCTCTCTCTTCCTCTCTCTGTTGGATTCTTTTGGACTTACCGGTGATAGAGCAACATCTGGAAGGAGCAGTAGTTTTCTTTCCTTGTGTTTTTTTGGGGAGATCTAGGCCCCCGATAATCCGTCTCCCTCCTCATTAAAGGAGCTGAATAAACACAGGCCTCTTCCAGTTGTTCCTATGAATTTCCTCACCAGGCGTCAGGAGACCCAAGCAGGGGCTACCGGATCAAAGCTGCCGGCAGGCCCATGTGTGCCGAGAAGTGAGAGTGCGTTCCGGGGTTGGGCCCATTACCTTTCTCCCTGGGAGCCTTGGAGACCCCTAAGGTCACTGGCTGTCAGCTCTTTGGCCCAAGCTCAGCAGAGGAAGAGGAGGAAGAAAAGGGAATGGGAAAGGAACTAAAAGGAAAAAAATCATGAAGGAAAAAGAGACGATAGAGAGGTGAAAGGAAAGGAAAGTTGAACTATGGGGAGATACACAATAAGAGAGAAGGCAGAGAAATTGTGGATACAGTCTTATTGGTACTTAAAGTGATGTGACTGTTAAGATCTTCAGGTCTACATGCTTATAACTTGACTTATTCACAGTATTTTTTGTGCTGGTTTGGAAAGATTTCTGTGTCTGTTTCACAAATATCTTTATTTCAACAAAGATCTGTGAGAGTCAGAAAAAGCGTTTTTCAACATTTGGAGTGATTGAACTTAATTTTTCTCGGGCAGAACGTTTTCAAGACGAAATGTGTCCAAGCACCTGTGCAAAAGTTGTATAGCAGGTAACTGGTGTGTGCAACCTTAATGCACTGACCCTGGTGTGACATTAATTTTCTAATTCCCTGCACTTCTGGCAATCAACTTAGAGGGGCAGTGGTTCGCTGGAAAAGTTTGCAGTGGAGGCAGTTGAAAGCAAAAATCTAAACATTAAAAGCAAAAATGGCAGCAGCAAAACAGAGGCATAAGAGGATGATGCCTTGCGTAGTTATTGTTCCTCACTTACTAGAAGAGATGATCAAATTTATCAAAATGAGGCCCTTGTGCAGGAAAAAAAAAAACACCAATATAAAATGGGCAAAATAATTAATTTACCTGGCGACTACCTTCATGATGCAGGGTGCAGATGTGACTGGAAATGACCATAGTGTTTGTGTTTGCACAAACATAGCGTGTGTGTGTGTGTGTGTGTGTGTGTGTGTGTGTGTGTGTGTGTGTGTGTGTGTGTGTGTGTGTGTGTGTGTGTGTGTGTGTGTGTGAGAGTTGTGTGTACAAATGGCCCTATGGTCGTCATCAGGCTCCCATCAGCCCCTCCATTAGTTACTGAGCTGTGGGTCTGTGCTGGAGCCTACCTGCCCTGAATACTGATGAGGATGGAGGAGAGCAGGGCAGCAAGCACAATGAAGACAAACACACATGCACACACACACACACTCACAAAAGATAGTATTAACATATTATCTACAGTGACATATTTTGACACACATTTGTAATCAAAGTAATTGCATTTCACACACCTAAGCGTGCGGGATGTTGCATCATAGGCATGGAAAGGAGTAATAGTAAAATCATTAAAAACATTTCTGTATATTTCTTCGTCCTGATAAAAGCAAACATGTCTGATAACTGCCTATCATAACACCCGGACGCTCTGACGCCTGTGGACAGCACTTCATCTGGTGCAGGGAGATCATAGCTTACACATTCTGAAATAACGTCACACACAGCAGAGTACACACACACCGGCAGCCCAGCACAAAGGCAAATATGGTCGCATACTTCGTCTCTCTCCTGCTGGAGCTGCAGACTCACGTGCTCGTGACAGGAAATCTGCAGGCAGTCATTACACCGAGCCGAGCAAACACGCAGCCGCCACGCTCGCCGGTAATGTTTTCACATGTGCAGCTGCTGTGTGTGAGGCATAGGCATGGGTGTGCTACTGTGTGTGTGAGTGAGAGAGAGGGCGAGAGAGAATGAGAGAGTGTGTGTGCAGATAAACAAACACAGCTTGAAATAGAGATAAAATTTTATGTTGCAGAATATCCATGTAGAGGTATAAAACCATAATAACACTGGGGTTTCACTCAATTTTGTGAGAAACACTTGTAAATTAAATTTCACTCGTTGTCTCTCCTGCAGAAAGAAATAGTTATTTCAAAACAATTATTTTTGGCTTAAATGAAACAATCAATACCTCAAAAGTGCAGATAATTCTACATCTTGAGCATCACATTTCTTTAAAGAAAATGTATTAAAAAGCTATAAACATAATCAGGTTTAATTTTTTCTACTTGCTTGAGAAGTTATCACAGACTCTGAACTTGAGGCTAAAAACAAACCTCATCAGTGAGGACACTTCTGTCAGGGAAAAAAGGAGTGTATCCAGGTGGAGTTCAAGGCCGAGGATCAGGGTGCTGCCTTGGAGTTCAGGCAGAAGCTGTAGGGTTTGAGGGGCTGGGAGGGAGGGGGGAGTGACGGTTTGTGATGGCTTCTGTGTGTCCCTCCAGCAGTGCAATGGGACCCTTGGGAGACCTGGGTCAGGAGGCCTCTCTCCACCCAGCCCCCCTCCACCTCTGCATTACTGTGCCATTTAAAGCCACCCAGCATCTATTTCCTCCAATAAAAACTAATAACCTTTTCTGTCGGAAATCACGGCAGCTCTTGAGTGCCCGAGCAGAGGCCTGGCTGGATGGCCTGTAATTGCGGTCCAGAAGTCCCCCTTTGGTTTATTTTTTGCAGTGTTTTGGATTTGATTTTTTTCCCCCGGTCCTCTTGGTCCTTTGCGCTTTGCGGCTGATTGCCTGCACGGCTCGCCCCACACTCAGTAATCAGACAGGAGCTGGAGAGGGGGCAAAACAGCAACTCAAGGACCTTTTATAATTGGGAGGGATTTGGAGGGCAGTTGGACTTTACATTTGGTGTCAGAATGGGTTGTGATGGTGACCGCGGTGGCCAAATAACAGAGGTGACAAAGCCTAACCGTTGCAGTCAAGCAGTGCATTGTGGGTCGGCTATGAATAGTCTGCATGTATGTCTGCTCCGTTTCTGTCTGTCTGTCTTTGGGAGTGTCGTGGAATAATTTCTGCAAGCAGCAAAAACTGGTTAGGTGTAACATTTTTCTCGGTGCAGTTCCTAGAAGTCCGAGCTCACGTTTTTTTTCTGGTTTGATGTTTTTCAGCATGTTGTGCAGATATACTGTTTATGTAGCTAATCAAGTGAAGAGTCTACTGTTCCATATAATAAGGAACTGCCACCTGTTTTGATTTGCATTACTTGTTTTGGTGATTCATGTATTTTGGAGTCAGTGCATAGTGAGTTGTTATGATCAAGGTTAAAGATGCTGCTCTGTATCTGTTTTTATAGTGCAGAATGACAAGGTTTCTTTTTTCTTAATATGGTAATAGTATGTATTAAAGGTGTTTTGAAAATGGTGTGTAAAAACCCTTCAACAGTATATGTCTAAATATATATATTACTATAAAATGTAAATACTTATTTTGTTCTAACAAAACCTTTGAACTAACAGTTTGTTTTATGTTGTTGTTGTTGTTTTTGTTGTTGCTGTAATTGGCCCTTACTAGATCACCTCAAATCTGCGTCACCCATCTGTGTTTCAGCACAATCTCTACTATATGGTGGGTGATTTGTTGAATAGTTTGAAACACGCCAAACAGTGTAAGCTAGCTCAGGGTTAACAGTAGGATTGAGGTGAATTTAGTTTCAGCTCAGTTCAGCATGCCCTGAGGCTCAGAGCCCAGCTTATCCAGGACTACAAAAGGTCCAGAGTGTGGCCCTGAGCAAAGTGCCCTGTGAAAAGAAACATATGATTTTCCATCTGCTGCAGGATAATGATCCAAATTAACTGCCAGGTTTGACCAATTAAGGTTTGCATCTAAGATGAGAGTAAAATATAGAGGACATGGCATGATTATTATTGGTCACATCATACATCACTTAATTGACATGCACAGTACATACTGCTCAGGAAAAGCTGCTTCACTTACTTCTTCCTTCCCTCTTTCTTCAGTTTATCTCAGATGAAGGAAATAGGAAATCGATGCAATTAATGCCAGCCCTCCTCAGTAGATCAAACAACAGCCCAGCAGTAATTAATGATTTGCTAAAAATGTATAACATTCACTCTAATGTTTCCAAAGATGGTTCAAAAGACAACAAGGCATCATTCAGTGTGATTAAAAAGAGCTGTAAGCAGGTTTACAGTTTTTTTATGCCTTTGGGTCTGTCCATACAGACAGAACACCTCCTCTGCCACAGAGACCCACTGCCTCTCAGGGCACAGAGGCCACAGCTGAGCAAGACTCTGCCTGTACAAACAAATATCTGGAGTTCAACAGAACAGGCCTTCTTGCTTCCACAATGCGCAGCAGTAAGGGTGCATCACCTCGACCTGAAGGAAGGTCCTGCTCTTTTTATGTCCTACTGTAGATCAAGTGGAAGGATCAAGTTTATTTTAAGAATTTAGAAATGGGACACTGTCACAGATATGACATAATATGTATATTAATATCTACAATACAGTAAATGCAATTTTTGTTATCCTTGAGATTCAGGGCACTAAGATGTGGATCAGTTGTGATACATACCAGACAAAAAAACCCAGCAGTATCATCTAAAATGAAGAGGTTCATGGGACAACATAGAACAAAAAAACAGCCTTGAAACTTCAACTCTTGAGGACTTTTTTATGTTAAACAAGATAATGAAACTGGGTTGGATGAAAATGAATTAATTGAATCTTGAAAATTAAGAATTCCCTAATTGTTTCACAGCATCGAAATGCCATCAAAACACAGCAGCTTCTTGCAGCTCTTAAAACCCAGGGTTGTGTATGTGTGTATGTGTGTGACTGTGTGTGTGCGAATGAACTTTACATGTACATGAAAAAAAAAACATAGTTCTATGGACAACAGACAAAATAGAAAAGGTCAAAGAAAGACAGAAATATAACTGGGGACTTAGAAAAAAAAAAAGGCATAAACAAGAAATAATTTCAGCAGATACACTGTCTGCTTATCTGATTAGCGTGAATGGGTGAATAATTGCAGTGCCATTTGTGTGTTGTGTTCTCAATGTGTCACAGTGACTCACAGGGCAGTCGGGTCAGAGGAGACTTCTTGCACAGCAGTGGACTTGACTTGAAACTTTGGGGAATTCAGTTGCTGTATAATAAACCATAATGAGCAGATCAATAATAATCATGGAGCCTCCACATTTAACTCAATATAGCACTGTGAGATTGCTCTACTACAATTTGCGGCTGAATTAGTTTTTAAAGACATGTTTCTGGATTTATGAGACAGTATGTTAAAATGATTCAAGATGATGCATGGAGAGACCTACCATACAGTGTTGTATGTTTTTGTGAATTAATTTGTCATTTTTTTGTAATAGCTTGTTGATCTCCCACAGAATTGGCATCTTTCAGGCTGTCCCAGCTGGGGTTGGCTGAGGTTTGGCTTTGGTTTGGCTGTAGCTTGCTGTGGTTGGCTGTCTCACAAAATATTAATGAAGGAATCAGGAAGATGAAGCTACTGCACAAAGTGCTAAAGTGAGAGGAATAAGTGCTGGGACTTCCTAAGCTGTCTAAATAGGCTCTATTAAATGTCTTGAATTCAATTTCTCTACCACTGAAAAGAAAAAAAAAAGGACGGTTGCAAGGTACGCTAACCCACAAATAATAAGGCATTTGTACATTCAAAATTACCCAGCAACTAGCAGCTGTTCATTGCTCAAATTGCTTTTAGTGTGCAGTGTTGTAATAAAGCCTGGCTTGATTTTAGCTGATCATGTAGTGCCTGTAATCACACAGTGCATGTCAGAGGCTTGGGTATAAGTGCTGGAGCATGACTGGTACAGAGTAAATAACCTGTGTCTGACCACAGGCCTGTCATTTCACCTGTTGAGTCAGAAGCAGCCTGTGTCTGTTTGCATGTATGCTGTAATCTGCGTGTTGTTAATTATATAAAACAATTTCTTGCCACCAGCAGCAGCAGCAGTGCAGGCTCATTCAGAGTGTGTGATTCTTCACCTGTAAAACTTTCAGTCTGTGCTTTGGATTCATTTTATAATCAGAGATACTATAAGCAAGTTAGGTTTTCCATAAGAAATCCAAGATTGAGTTTTTTGCTGCAATTCCAGATCTGTTAGAAATCAGTCTGAGTGTGTGTTTAAAATAAGGTGTTTACAACACCATATGTAAAAAATAGTGAAATAATAAAGCATGTCTGTTAGTCAGAAACACATTAAGAAATAAGAGTCTAAAAGATGATGAATGTTCACACTATACATACAGAAAGCAGCTACATTTCTGCTTCATACAAAGAATTAAACCACATTTAAAAGTAAGATTACCACAGTTAATCCAGATAGACACTAGCTGTGGCTTTCTTCTGCCTTTAAAACCATAACACCATACTCTACCAACAAAACCTGCTTTGTGAAAGATGTTGCAACATGACACCGAGCCAAGAGCTTACATGGCCTGATAAATCAACCTTTTCCGCTTGCCTTTTCTGTATGTCCTCTCTATGTGTTCCTATCTTTGTGTTTCAGAGTATTACTTTATGTTTGTGTGCACACTTCCTTAATTGCATTAAGAGGATGACGCACTTTCTTACTCTGTTTAAGCTCACTTTAATTGCCTCTGAATGGTGCGCTTGGGAAGCAGGGACTGACGGCACAATGTGGATATGCAATTAGCTATCTTTCATAAGACGCTCCGGGGAGAAAGAGAGGGCTCCAATTCATGAAGGAATTTCACACAGAAGGCAACAAATGCTATTTTGTGTCACTGCTGTGGCGGCATCTCGATGGAATGGCATTTCATTCATTAAAGAATCAGACGTTCAGGGAAAGGGAAGACGGAGAGATGCAGCCAAAGAGAAGGCAGAGGGATGGTGATAAAAATGGTAGCTGGAGACTCTAAGATAGAGGTGAGGTGCAAATAAAAAATGAGAAGAGAAGGAGTGAAAGAGTTGGCGAGATAGGGGAAGGAGGTGAGAGAGTGATCGAGGTTGATTGCGGCAGAGACATATGGAGATATGTCCGACCTGGTGAATGCTTTCTTTGGTTGTGACAGCGCAATGAAAAAATGGCGGGACCTGAGCACATTTTACACACTTTACATAATCCATGTAATCTGAAATATTAAGTGGGTGGTACCAACAATTTTCAAAACGATGGAAGTAAAACAAATGCACTGTGGTTCTAAGAATGTAGCTATATTTTAAAGCCAGTGTTTTCCTGTTGATCAAGCAGGCTCGTAAAAAGTCCATAAAAGCTTCACACTTACATAAATGTTCATGTCTTGTTACTATTTTTAAGTCACTTCTGATCATATTGTAAGTGCCTCTTAAAACCTGATATTAGTTTATGGTCCTTTATCCAGATTGGGACAGGCTGTACATGCATTTTTCATGTGTGTGAGTGTAAGGCATTAGATACATGACGTCATGCATTAGGTTAATGGCATTGTTGCGACACATATCAGAAGCATATAATACAGCACAATGCAATAGGTATAGCTCAAACAGCACTGCTGATGCTCTCCATCTCCTCCAGCTACCCCTCCCTGTTTTCCCCCCCTTCTCATACTCATTTTTCGATTCTTTTCCCCCCCTTTTTTTTCATTTTCTTATGCCCCCCCCCCCCCCCCCCCCCCCCTTCTCCTCTTCTCCTCTTCTCCTCTTCCCCAAACAACCCCTTCCCCCCCATCTTGGACAATCTCGCTCTGTCTCTTGCTGTCTCTCCTCTTCCTCCCCTCTCTGCCTCTCATCCCAACTCCACTCTCCCTATCCCTCCCTCCACTCTTCTTCATTTAATAGTGGACCTCAGAGTGGTTGCCATGTCGACCAGCCGGCATATTACTATGGCAACCAGTCTGAGCGAGACGAGGCTGCTGATTAGGGAGAGATGTCTAGTGTAGCCTGGCCAGCGGAGGGTGGAGAGGAAAAGGGGGGAAATGGTGTTGGGGTGCTACATGGGGGGTTGTATATTATAGGTCTGAACAGTGTGTGTATGCTTGTGTGTGTTGTATGTGTGTGTGTATCTACAAAAAAAAGTGAGTATGTAGAGGACGGTGGGCTCTCTGATATTAAGCCAAAGGACATTTTACTTTCAGGTTTGAGATCACACTGTTACCTGGAACCAAAGCTCGCTCTACATGTGTCTGACAGTCTTCTGCTTTCTTTAAAAGAAGCAGGAATCTCTTAATCTCAAAGCACTACCTATCATTATGTAGGCCCTTTATGTACAGTGACAGATTCTCTTCACTGGAGGGTACCTGTGGAAAAATTATCCCAAATAGTTCAATAAAGAAAAGGATCTCCACATGTATTTATTGCATTTAAGTGTCCTTTTCAGGCCCAAACTACTGCTGCACTACTTTGTTTTATTGGTGTTAGACAGCAAACCTGAGCCACCCTGGAAATACTGCTCTCTCATTCTATCCGGGTAGCATCATATCCAGTGTTATGACATGTGAGGGACGGAGCAGGCCCAGCTCTTAAAAAGCTTCACCCTCCTCTAAGAACACTAATGAACGCTGAAGAGGATGCCTCAGACCTCCCAGATCCATCAGAGAAACTAATTACAAGATCCAATTAAAGAGAGGGAGGCAGAAGAAGGGGAAGAGAGAGAGAGAGCAGAGAGGGTGGAGGGGTGGGGGGGCAGGTCTGCCTTTGCCACTGACCCAGCCGAG
Organism: Notolabrus celidotus; assembly: GCF_009762535.1. Classification (NCBI taxonomy): domain Eukaryota; kingdom Metazoa; phylum Chordata; class Actinopteri; order Labriformes; family Labridae; genus Notolabrus; species Notolabrus celidotus. The sequence goes on along the minus strand of NC_048274.1, from coordinate 13,816,727 downwards.
CCGTCGGCTCATTCAAGACAGTAATTATAGCTTATTTATTATTCATCCTTGAGCTAAATAAGAGCGTGACATTTCAATAACAATAATAAGGGCAGCAAAAAAGGCAGCACAAACTACAGACTTACTAATTGCAGTGCTCAGAGATTAAACGACTGGAAAAATGTTGTTATTTACTTATTCATAACATCTCGACCAGCCATAAGAGCAGAGCAATGCACTTCACTGAAATGAGTCTAAGGAGCTCTCTCATGAGATCTCCTTGTGGACATAATCCTCCACAAAATCCAGACGCCATGCCTCCCTTAACAAGTGTTTTTTCGGGGTCTGTATCACTGAGTAAGGGCTTAATGACTTCCTCTCTCTGGATAAGTATGACCATGTCTCATTTTTTAACACATTTTAAACTAGTTTATTGGACTTGATATTCATAAAACATGCTCAAGAATTTCAGAATTTTGCGATTATGAGTTTATTCAGTTTCCATGAGGCCTGCACTCCTCATCTTCTCTTCCTTCTTTTTTCTCCCCATGCACCCATCTTCCCACCTCTCTTTCCTCTCAGCTGAACTCTGAGGCACCTCATTAAGACTGCCAGCTCTTGGCCTCATTGGCTATGGCAGAGGTGAAGAATATCACATAATCATGAAGTGGAGATGGCATTACACTCATCACAAATTATAGATGAGTTTTACTGTGTGGCGGCCGGCCTGGCAGACTGGTGCTTAACTTAAGTGACTGTTACGGGGGGGGGGGCTCCAGACCCCCTCCTCTGGCTCTGATACAGACCCAATCTGTCCGATAGGAAGAAACATTTATTGAGACTGTCTGAACTAACATTTTTCACTTTTTGCATTTTATCACACATTACTGAATCTGTTTCTTTTTCCTGGAAGCTACCCCTTCCTGGTTTACCTCAAAGAGTCCTAAATCCTTACTTTTACAAGATATTTGCACACGACGAGGCTCAGTTTTTTATCAAACTCACTCCCTGCTTATTAAACATGGATATTGATGCATTTAAATTCACTCTCTGGTCAGATTTAAACCAGTAAAAGTCCAAACAAAGCCTATGACAGCTGTAATTGAATGGTTGCTGAATACATACATCTCCCTTTGAATGTACTTGATCAAACAGAAAAGACTTTGTTGTCTTCTGTCATTTACCTGCCAGACTCTAAGAATAACTGTTTTTGATCATGCGATGCTTATGTTAGGCCTCATGACTCTTCCATTATGGCGCTGAGCTTAGAAACAAAAAAGTAGAGGAAAAAAAGAAGATAAACAGCAATCTGTGCTTTGATTTTATCCATGTGCATTCATATGTTCCACCAAGCTACTCGAGCACTCCTTTGTCTCCACCAATAACACCAATGGAATGTAGTCATGCATAATGGTGCAGTGAAACATAAGCTTAAGCGTGCGTCCCATTGCCATACAGCAACAAAACACAGTAATGCACCTTGCTTCCTTCTCTCCTTAATGCCTTTGTCCTTGAAATTCAAAGGACTCTTTTATTACATTGTATTAGAGGAATCAAGCAGCAATAGACAGAAGACAGGGGGAATGAATTGTCAATATTTGGATATATGGTAAAGGCATGTAAAAAGACAAGTGTATCCATCTGGATTGGTGTTGCATATTAAAAGTCTGCATATGTGTTTCTTATATTTTACATAGGCGCAATCTAAACTTGTAGACATAAAGACAGCTTGACATTGCAGAACCGAAAGATGGAAATAGAAGCCCAGTCACCAATGCAGGATTATAGTGGGGTGGGTTGGGGTGTGTGGGGGGGGTCATCAGAAGGCTGAAAAGCTGCCAGTGCACACTCTTCTTCCCCTCTTCTTCCCCTCCCTGTGCCTGACATGAACCGGAGGGGGAGGTTTTACCACTTATCAGCTGATGCGGGACATGTCCTCAGACAGAGCCATTGATTTTATTGATTGATTCATTTGCGGTTTTCCCATACAGTTGCACGCTTGTAGTTTTTGTCAGCAGGGCTGAGATGATGCACAGTTCAGGAAGCTCAGAAGTGTATTTATCATATTTTCCTCTACTTCTTTAAGAGCTGTTTTAATAGTGAAAATAATGAAAAACAAGAAGTTGTTTCTGCACAAACCTGGGAAATACAGTCTTCCATATTCTGAGCTTCCCTCTAACTTTCTCTTGCTCTCATGCAAATAGTATAAAAACTGACCTACAAACTCAACCATACATACAGGATCACATCTGATACACAGACAAACACATTGCCTTATTGCTCTTTCAGCACACTCATACAAACATATACACACTGACCAGATCACACCCCCTCGGGGTTGTGGGGCAGTGCTTGAGCGATGTCTCCCCAGGGGGCTGATATTTTATAGTTTGTGTCCATCAGTGGCGTAGCCCGGGGCGCAGGGGTTGACAGTAAGTGCTCTCAACACTGGTGACACTGATTCATCTGAGCTATGACACAGATGAGAGAGAAGAGGGAGGAGGGACAAGCAGAAAAGGGCTATAAAACACCATGAGGCCAGGTTATAGTCGTGTAATTTGTTTGTGTTTTCTGTGTTTAAATGGGTACAGTGCACATGCCTTGTACTCCAGTATATTCCAGCACATTGTAATGCCTGTAAATGCTGAATTTTCTTTTCTTCAGTGCTGTTGGCTACACAAAGATGTTTGCCATAAAACACATGGCTGTGCTATTATATGGCGGTCTTATATGGCGATCTCCACTGGACTAGACCAGAGAGATTGCTTTGAGGAAGGGGCTCCAATCTAACATGGCATTTCAATTTCTCCTTCCCCCCTCATGGCTGTGCTGTGCACTGCTGCACCTCTTCTACATATATATAGGGAGGACGCCTCTGAACCCCAGCCTTCTGGATGCGCATACTAAGCAATCAATGTGTCACCTCTTCCTGACAATCCTATTTTTTTCATATGGGGGCCACGCTCATTTTTTCTTGTCAGCAGAAGGTAATTTGCTGTATTGTGATTCAGTCCTAAAACTTGGTGAAGAGGTGTCTGATAAGTCGCTACCTCCCCTATGTCCCCCCCCGCTCCCCTCAAAGCCCTCCCTGCATCACCCACAATATGGAAAAAAATGAGGGGAGCACCCCAACCCCCATTCTGTCTACACCAAAATGCACCCCCACAACCCTGTCCCTTCTCTCCACACCAAGCCCAACATAGTTGTATCTGCGGCGGGCTGCTAAATTAGATAAGCGGGGCTGTGGCGCAGCGCCCCTGATTAATAAAAGATGCAGTGCTCCCTGGGGATGGCCCCTCTGAGGGCCGAGCAGAATCCACCCACAGACAATGGAGTTTGCTTGCACACAATGAACAGGAAATGGAGAGAATGAACCAATCATGGAAATATAACATTTAAAGCAGGACTATCCTGTGACCCTCCTAACATTCTGCATGCATCATAATAGATAATAACTAATGTTGTGGATGAAAAAAGAGCAAAAATATTAAAATATTCATTTATTTTGGAAGCTATTGACATATGTTGGATAGAAGTACAGATTTCCTGCTGTTTTATGACATTCAGAAGAGCATTTGCAAATCCCCTCAGCGGAGCTGCTGCAAATTCATGGTCAGTTTTATTCTTACCCCTTACTGTGCACATTTAAAACACTACTTATGATGTGTTTTACCATTGTGAGGGTTGCTAAAACAACAAAAATATGAAAGAACTTTAGAAATCGATGCCATTTGTTTTGTTTCCACATGATATTGCTCTTAGAAAAAAAAAAAGTCTAAGGCTCTATTTTTATGATTTCAGAGTCAAACCTGAAAGAACCTGAGCTAAATATTACTAAAGCAGATTGTTTTTGTGAAAGCTATTTTTTAAGGCCGGCTTTATGACAGTAATAGCAGTCACAACAGGGAAGTGCAGTTTATCTAAATGAAAGATGCGTAGAATGAGTGAGTTTTATACTTAAAAACCACAGTCACAGTTTTTTTCTAATATACACCTCAGTTCAATGTTCATTTTTTTCTTTCCTGAACATTTGTGTTAACTTTTGGTTTATAACTTCTACTATGAGTAACCAAGTGCTGGAATGATTAACTGTGGCTTTGGTTCTACTTTTTAAGATTAATTTGAATCACAAACATGGACAGGGTATAAAATGCATTTACCAAAATATTTATTTATTGTACCAAATTAAACTCTCATTACTCTTTAAAGCTCTAGAACTAAAAGCACCTGTATAGGCAGTACCTGAGTAAAGCTGAGTGTAGGCCTTTGACTTTTCAAATTTCAATAAAAGAAAACAAATGTGTTAGAATATCTCCTTGTGGACTTGTGGAGATGCTAAGATACTCCTTTATTCGTCCCACAAAGGGGAAATTCATGGAAGCCTGCAAGTCTATCAAACTGAGGAAATCCAAAACATGTTGCAACTAAACGCTTGTTTTTGGGCCAGTTAATAGGAGCATTAAGTTCTTACTTCTTCACATAAAACTCAACTTTTTTGACAGTATATTGAGCATCAAAAACACCTTAAACTCCTTACGATTTCAAAACTGGACCACCTTAAAAGTTAACGTTCCTAGAGATGAATATCATAGTGAGATGATAGCTCAGGATTACTCTGTTCATTTAATTTAGTCATTAAATACACAGTATTTATCTCAATAGAAGAGTTAATTATACATATTGTTTTCAGAATAAGAAATTGATTCTTACATTTGAAGCAAGAGTAAAAGAAAATATTTAAGCTTCTCTCATCTGAGCTTTTAAAGATATTATCTGTAAAACTGTAGCTTATACTGAGCTTAGACACTTGAAAGAGATCCAATAATTTCCTGGACAGAAACATTTAGCCTGTATACAAATGTAAAACTGCAGGTGCATGTTCAATGTGTGCCTCCCTCTGTGGGAGATGGCTGCTCAGCTACAGCATCATGTGTTTGTCATTTCAGGCCTTCATCAGATCTATTCACATGTAGCATTTAATGGCTTTGTTAACAGCAGCATATTATCCACTCCCTATTCATGTTTATAAGACACCCAGTAATGACCCCACTGGCTATGCATACTGCAGAATTCAGGGCATGTATAATGATCTGGTTTCTTTAATACATTTGTTGTAATTTGTGCATTAAAGCTGTTCGTTTTAGTACTCGCATCATAAGCGTTCGGTGAAAGCATTCAGTGAAACCTGCTTTCTAACCACGACAGACAGGTTTACTGGGCAGCCGCAGAGTGATACAACACCACCAAACAATCAACATAAATCCATCTCCACATATCCTCACACGTGCACATGTGCACTCATGCAGCTACACAGCTGTAGCAGACATGTTCCTCTTCTGCTCTGCTTTGATGATGCATGATTGCCGCATGGGTCGTGAACACTGGAGCATTTATCTTTAAATAACCTCCACCCCTCGTCGCTACCAAACAATAGTGAGACGCTTCTAATTTTCTGCTAGATAATGGTAGTCATATTGAGATGAAAAAGGTCAAGGGTTGGCTTGTGGGGGCTCTGATTGGTTCAGAGCATCACGCTGCCCCTGGAGATAAAACTGAAAGTGATATTTCATTTATAACACCACCCTTCCAGAATGCAGAGCAATTTTGGGTGATAGCTCCATGAGGAGGCCTAGTTCTGCGATGATTAGAGTACATTTCCCAGTCAAACACTAAACACAAAAATGGCTGCTCTGATGTCTTACATCAGCATTTTTTCCAGTTTTTTTATGATCAAAGCTGTGCGCCGTAAAGTTTCCACATGCTGTTTTCAATATCAAGTGATTCAAATGTCCCCTCACCCCCTCCAACCACCAAAGATTGATGGGTTTTGTTTTTGCATATGTATAAGATGCACATATGCCGTTGAACCTGCCTTTGACCTTCAACTGCTCACATATATTAAATTAGCCACCTCTCTGCACTCTGCAGTGTGTTAAATAAGAACATATAATTGTTCAAGTAGAAAGTTATAACACAACATGCATTGATTCCTCTCCGTTCTCCAGCCTCCATAGATCTCTATTCATACAGTGCGCTTGTTCTTTTTTCTGTACGTGATTAACCTATGCTGACTCTGTTTTCCTATGTTCTGTGGTAGGCTCTGTTTTTTATTGAAAGCAATATTTAATTCATGTTTTGACCACAATGGTTAGAAAATCACCATTTGCAGTTCTGTGAATGAATTGAGGACTAAACTATAGCTGACACATGTGACATCTACCACATAGCCTAGAGGATGCATATAATCACATAACTAAAGCCCTGCACATTGCTGAAACAAATTACACCAACAAATAATAAATCAATGAAACTTTAATCACACAAACTCTGTCTCTTAATAGATTTGCCCTCTACGCCTACAACAAATTGAACATTCATATCTGGTTTTCTTTATGTATTTTACTGTAAGCATTATGGACCAGTAACAGAGGAGAAACTCGAGTTTTCATGGCGTTTTTTCTGTTTTGTTTTACCTTACATGGCAGCTTTTACATAATCTCTTTGGCCTAGTTTGCCTTCTTATTTTTTTTAGTCCAGCCTGAGGGCCGAATGCATCACACATTATGCAGTGACCCAAACTGCATTTCCCAAAGAGCAGTCCAGCCAGTGGGAGTGGCCTCAGCTTGTTGAGAAGGCTGCCCTTTAAGGTCATTACGCTGGTCACGTGATAGGCCAGCGGAGCCCCCTGGGCCATATGACAAACTGAGCTGCCAGGCCGAGGTGTGTGTCAGGGGTGTTTTTCCACAAAGCATTCTATAAAAGTGTAACTGGGCTGTATTTGCCCTTTCCTCCTGCTCTGCGTTCAGCCAACAGGCCCCTGAAGATCTCTTAAAAAGTGCTGATCCACAGAGCTGGGCTGGTGCTCATGTAATCCTTCTCGCTCTGCTCCCACTTCCCTCCCCTTCCTCCACTACGATCCCACCCTCTGCACCTCCCTTTTGCTCCCTCACATTCCCTCACTGTCTCCTGCTGATGCTCGGCACTGATCTGAGCGACAAGGTGATGGGATGAGGGGGCTTGTTTGGGCCCCAAGCTAATTAGCACACATTAGAGCATGACTAAATAAACCTTAAGTGCCGCTAATTGCTTGGCAGGGAAAACAATAACTGTGGTACTTGCCCAGAGGCTCTTGGGTAGTGAGAGGGCTGGGGCATTGGGGACCAGGGGGGCCCTGGCATCAGGCCAGCGAGAAGACACCAGCACCATCAGTCAACTCCCCTCTGCCTTCATGTTAAAGTCACACACCACTTGGCACTGTCACTACATGCACCATATGCCCCACACACACCACACACACCAACCAGAACCAAACACACTCCCTTACCCCCCTCCCCCCTCTAGCACAAAATGAGCCGTACATGACAGGCAGAGACAAGCTCAGTCTGTGTGCGGAGCCATAATACATCACTGCATTAATAAACATGAATTAGTAATGGCACAATTAGACGGGGTTGTTCTGACATTTACTGGTACAATAATGGTGTTCTCCTCTCTGCAGCCCCCTTTGGCCTGTAACGAAGAACCAGCAGATCTCAGACCATCAGACCTTTAGATGTGGGGGTAGTAATGTAATGGGTTTTTTAAAAATCTACTTTTATGCTTTAAAGCAGAACAAGCGAATTATTCAAACTCCCACATCATCTGTGTCAGTATGAGCCCTTTAAAGTCTGCAACCAGTCCAGCTTTGCTCTGTCCAGTATGTACATATGATAATTTTCTCCACATCATGTGTTTGTTTCCCCTCACAGGTTGCATTCTTCAGTGTGTCAAGAAGTCGTTTGAACAGCTTGTGCTGCCTTTCACATCTCCTGTGGCCTCAAGGTATGTGCCACACCACTGTCCCAGCAGCCCCACCACAATGAATCACACAGTGTTCCACTCTGCCACACAGTAGCTTTTACAAACATGATGTAACATGTTCCCAAACAGTCTTTAGTAGGAGTTGGTCAAAGTGAAATTCTATCCTGCTTAAAGCATCTTGTCTGTTTGGTATAAATTTGTATCACTTAGATATCCTCCAAATCATTCTAACTATGAATAAGCAGTGCGTTACCTGCTTAAATACAGTTCTCATAATGAATTGTTTCTCATAAGTTGAAGTTTAATATCCCCCAAAGTGAGAAGGGTGAACAGTTCTGTGAGCTCAGTCTTTCACATGCTTCCCCGCCACTCTCTCATCCTCCCTCTCTCTTTAAACCAGTAGCTTCTCATTTGCACTGTCAGTCTTGGCACTGTTTTACTGCTTTCCCAGGGGACTTGTGTGCTTTTGTTAGCTTTTCTGTGAACACACAAAGACTAATTGGTTGATTAGTTCAGGTTGACTGGCCTGTTAATTGAAAAGTAATTTAGATTTGATGTGTCTAATGAAGATCCTAATTTATGCTTTGGCACTCATCCAAGGGTTTGTTTTTTAAGAGTCGGAGTCAAACAAAAAGGATGAAAGGAAACAAGGAAATGATTCACTGTCTCAGAGCTGCTTTGATAGCGCATGAATTAAATCAGTGTTAGGTGATTATACTAAAGATTAAACACTTCAGTGTTAATCCCACTGAAATTAAATTGATATTGATACCAATAAGGAACGATAGCTCTAAAACCAATGAAAGTTCAGCAACAGCCTTCTTCTGTTCATCTTTCTGTTTTATCCATATTTCTTTAGATGTATTTATCTATCTTTCTGTATCCTTACATTTATATATTAGGACAAATCAGCACAGATATCTCACTAAAGTCATTATCAACATACTGAGAAGAAACACTATGATTGGAAGCCACACCTTCTATTTGGTTTGTTTGTATAAAACATTTACTTGAGTATTGCAAGACTGTTTGACTTATGGCAAAAACTGATGTAGATCACAGAGTATTATAACAGGTAGGGTACATCTAAACATTTTCTGTTCAGACATTTGTTTTTCTTGGTGTCTGGGTCAGATATCAGACTATTGACTCCTTTGTTTTACATTGTTTCTCTTCCATAACTCACATGATCAGGCTTCAAAAATGCCTTTTGCGCCACTCAATGAAGTTTAGTCTCATCAGTGTTGATGAGGATATCTGATGTTGCTAAACTGAATTCATAATCTGCATATTGTCCACATGGAACAACATTGATTCAACACAGCTTGTACTGTGATGAGTATCTTCTTTTCTTTACTTAAATGCCCTCAATCTGTCCTGTTGTTTACTATTACCTGAGCTATGTATTTCTAGTATTAGTAGCTTGAGAGATGTACAAGTGCTATATCCTGACGCTTAGTAGAATCATGACACCGTTTGTATCTTTGCATAGGAAAGTGTTAACAGAACTGAAAAGAACTATGACCACTCTGATCCTCTAGCCTCAACTACTTTGTGCGACGTGCAGTAAAGTGGCTGGCTCTTTCCAGCAGAGGCAGGCTGCTGCAGAACGTGTCATATAGACAGTAGCTGGAGCATGAAAGTGAGACCGGTCAGCAGCCCTGTTGTAACGTTAGCTGTGTGTACTTGCTTAAAGCTCAAGAAGAAAAAAGCAAAACAGGCAATTGCAACTGTTGCAGGATCTTAAAAGTGTGGTCCCAGAAACAAAGTCCTAAATCAGCAGCCTCTGGGTCTGCAGACACATGCTACTCATCTAGCATGGAGGGAGCTAACTACAGAGGCTCAACAGTTTGGAGATACTTCACGCTTGTGTTGCCAAAAACTCAGAGGGTAACTTGCAATATGTGCAAAGCTCATGTTTTGAGAGATGGCAGTAGCTTAGCAAAATATTGCACAACTAAATGAATCAGGCAACTCAAGACTCATCATAACAAACAATGCAAGTTTAACCAAAAACAAATGGAAGCTGAAATTAAGCAATCAATGCAGTAGCTGTTGTAAAGATGTGAGAAGTGATGGATTGAAGAGCATTTGAAAAATAACAGAAAGTTCTTCGATTAATTGTTCGGGATGAGAAATGCCTGCGACTCTTTGAAAACGAGGACTCTACGATCTGGTTGAACTCTTTGAACCCAGATACAGTTTACCATCATGTACTTATTTTTACAAAGTGAAAAGATGTCACAGCGATGAACTTCACCTCACAAATCTGGATATCTGACTCCTTAAGACACAAAATACATGCCAACCAACTCAGTGCTACAAGCTAATTACTTCCACAGATCACACAGCAATGACTTGATACAGACCGCCATAAAGGAAATACTTGACCAGTGAAATATCACATTGAATACAGTGCATGTTAGTTTGTGCACTATTCTGTTACATAACTGTAATTTGATGTTTGTATTGTCTGCTTTCATTTTCTGCATTTCTTTATAATATAAATTGAATCCCTGACTAATCCACTGCTGCATTTAGAGGTTTAGAATTGAATAGTAATTGCTATAGATTTTTAAGATTTACTAATCAAGCTGCAGGTGCAAATTATATATTTTATGAATACATAACAACACAGTCTGTGTAACTACATGTATTTATATATTTTATTTACTTTACAAAGTTAGAAATGTCTGAAGTTGCCAAAACATGATTCCCAGTCTCATCCTCACATTGAATTGGATCAGTATCAGTATCCGCTGATATCAAAGCCCATATATCGTATCTAGACTTAAAAAGTTTGGTTGGTGCTTCCCTAAAAAGAGCACAACATTCAACTTTCTTATGTCTTTTGACTACATTCACAAACTAATGAAAACAACTATGTAACGCAAAAACAGTTTCACTGTTCTAAACCTTGACTGATTTGCATTATTCACCCCACAATCATACTTAATTTGTTTCACAGTTTATTGAGCAAAACTGTGGAAGAGTTCTTCTCATCCTCAGAGTGTACAATGTTCATTCACAAACTGCATGTTCACAAAGGAGGGGAGATAAGAGTTTCGGCCCTTTTCTCTCTGCACAGTAGGTTTATGGGCGTTGGGGTCATCATCCACAGTTCCAAGGAATAAATCTTTCCCCAAATCCACCATTATGCAGAAGGAAATCACATTAAAATCAATCAATGGAAACTTGATTTCCCCTTTGCATTGGGGGATGATCCCAAGAGCCTTTTGACTCCTCCTCCAGAGCAGCACAGCTTGGGGCCTTGAATTGAACATTCATTGTGTTTCTTGAGTAGTCCAGTCAGTTCTCTGTTCAGAAAAAGAATCAACAAAATTCAAAATATGGTGAAAATGTAATCCAATCCAATGAATCATCAATATGTCAACAACATCCCAAAGCCAGCTTGTTCCACAACAGGTTCACAGCCAGTCGTGGGTTATTCAGAAACGTTTTCACTTCATATCTTGCAGCCATTGATGAGAAATGTTCCTTTTACTCCCTCCATGAATCTTTGTATCCAGGATGTAGACTTATTCCTTTTGGTCTTTTGAGTTTCTCAGGAATTTCCAGGAATTGATTTCACTGTCGTAGCTGAGCTCATGACCTAGCATTTGTAGCTAGGCCTTGTCTGTCCCATGTTGTCACCAATGCAAACTGCGACTCCTCCACTCTGCAGCTGCTGCTCTTCAGTTGGACTTTTTCTAGACAAAACAGGAAAAAATTACAACACCATGAGAAGCAAAACGAGGAGCATAATTGTTTTTTTTCCCATGCACGATACCTGAATAATCATTCACCCCACCTCCCGTACACTCAAACCCTTTAATCCTCATGCAATCAAACAAACTTACGCTCATGCAACAATGTACCCTACCTGACAGTGCAACATCGTAGGCCAAACTAGTGCAGGTATTAGTAACCTCAGATGTGGGAATCACCCCCTTTGTTGCCCACATGTACATTTCTTCGCACGGTTTCTCCATCGGTCAATTACCCGCATGCTTAAAGCCGTAGTCATTAGTCGCTTTCACCCTCCCTCCCTTAATGAGAAAGCAATTACCATGAGCTTCTCCCCAGTCCCAGCGGCCTGGCAGCGCTGTCCGAAAACCTGCCTCCCCACCTGCCTTCAGCTCGGCGGCTGCTTCTCTCTCAGATTCGCTTCTCTTCCCTTGTACCTCTTCTCCCTTTCACCGTGGCTGCGGACTCTCTCTCTTTCTCCATCCTCTCTGCAGCCCTCTCTCTTTCGCTCCACCCATCTCTGAGCTCTAGGCTGCTCGGGGTTTTAGACGGATCACTCTCACAATGGTTGATCAATACAGGTATTGATCCACTGGCAAAATGTTTATAAAATCATTCTGGGCAGCTGCAGTGCAGTGGGGAGGGGAGGCGGGGCGACGAGAGGGCCAGCATGCCATGCCATTCGCCTGCGAAAGAGCCAGCACGACCTGATTGGCTGCCCGTCTACCCGCCTTGCCAGGAAGAGGGCTGGCATAGTCTGCGTTTCTTGATCATTGTTGCTTGGTACACCACAGCCCTCCCTGGCTTACGCTGCGATTCTTTCCAGACCAACAAAGCAGAGTGTGGCTGTTTAACCTTTTCGCTGCTCGATGTTGACTGCCTCCCAAGCGGTGGTACCCGCTCCCCCTCCTCTTGCATTGGCCAAGACATTAATTTGCATAAATTAGCAAGCTGCGGGCAATCCCAGTCTAATGATCCGCTGTCGTTTCATCTCCCCTCACTCCCCTATCTTAACGAGAAAACATTTTTTCTCGCTAATGCTGCCTCGGTGCTTCCCTCTCTACATGCCCACCTCAGAAACCTGGCCCATTTCACCCCCATGAACCCTCATGAACCCTCTTGAACCCTCATGAACACCACGGAACCAAGTATTAGCAAATAAAGGAAAGCATATGTCGACAATGTGCACAGGAATTATAAAAGAACAGCTACCTAAGGCATGTCCCTGTTGTGCTGTCATGAGGGAACAGGGAGCAGTCTGGGGACAAGACTTCCCCCCTGGCTCCAGTTTTAGTTTCTCTTTGTGGGAATCATTAGCAACATTAGCAGCAGCACACCAACCACAGCAGGCTGCACGGCTCCCTTCACAGCAAAAACACACTCTTACTCCACTTGGGAATGCTACCATCAGGCCAGCTCACACAAATACTAGAACACTTTAATGCTCTACAACAAGCTCGCAGATTCAAGTGGCATTGTTTATCAAAGGCTTTGTAATCCAGGGAGGAGCTTTGGCTTATGTTTTGCTGAGTGATGATTTATGAGATGTGTCTTTACACAGAGAGGATAATTGCAATGTGGAGAGAAGTGTGGTGTAACTTTTTCCAGAATCACAACTCTTGTTGAACCAGACAAACATCTGTCAGCCATAAGGCCCATGCAGCCTCTGTGACCCAGAGTCAACCTCTGTGTGGCTTCATCTGTCCCCCCCCCCCCCCCCCCCTCTTCTGGCACCATACCCTCAACCCAGATGCCCAGACGTCAGCCCACACCACCGAGTCTGACCCATCTTCTATTCGAGAACAGTGGTAAACTATTTATGACAGTAGCTGTTTAAGTGTTGCATCCCTTTAATTAGATGCAGGACTTCTCGCGTCTGGATCTTCTGAGGTCTGATCCGGCTCAGTAAACAACCATTGCATCCAAGGAATATGATAAGCACTCGTGTAAACAGGGACAGACACATGGGCGAGCAGACACGTGTAGGAAGTGTCACTCACACATACGCTGTAGAGGGGTAATTACTCTAACACATTCAGAAGTGGCCACAGCCCATTCATTACCATAACATGTTGTAATGAAGTTTAATCCCTCATCATGTTGTCTGTGGTTGGGGAGTGCTGTGTGGCTCCAGATGTCTCACAGACTGTCTCTCTGTACAGTAGCACTTGACAGAAGACATGACATCCAGTACCCAACTCTAGCCATGTCCCTCTTTCTTTTTTTATCTTTTTTTTTTTCATCTTGTACATTTTCTTTCAGCCTTTGTTTCTCTCTACTTCCCTTTTCCTGTTTTCCACTTTCTATTTTTTCCTCCTCGTACTTTAAGATCTCTAAGAGTGTGTTATTTATTTCATCTGAATGCAGCGCCTCATCGGTGCATGCTTCTCACAGTAATCAATTTCATCTCAGGCAGCATAACCAAACAAAGCATGGTACTCGTTTCAGCATGGGCATAGACGTAACCCATCTCTCTTTTATTTTCCCCCTCCTGCTCTTTTTCATTGGAAGACATTTTGTTCTCACTCTGATGCCATTATGTCAATCACTGCAGACCTGTGGTGACGTGTGAATGCAACTGCTAAACGAGTCTTGGCAAGCACTGATTGTTCGACACTGGGGAGTTTCCATCTGTTAATGTACAGAAGAGCCTGTGTGTCTCTTTTGTTGCATATGATTGTCATCTCTCCGTCTTTGTGCTTATAGGGAAGTTTTTGAGGTTTTAATCCATGCCAGAGTGCAAAATGTATCGGTGCACCGGCTCATTTTTATTCAGCATAGTCAGAATCCCCTTTGTCTCCACTAGACAACAATCTAGAGCTTAAACTAGTCGCAGGATGCTCCCAATGTTGTATGAATGGGAAGAGTCAGGCTGCAAGCTCTCCTGTATCCTTTTCTCTGCCAGCCATCCTCTTTGTACAACAGATGCAGTTAATGCAGCCGCTATTGGCCTCTTTCCTTGCTCTGCTTTTATTGATTTCAGCCAGACACAGAGACAGACAGAAAGAAAGGGCCTTTTCAGGAAGAAGTTAAATGGTCAAGTAGCGGGCGGAGGGTGGCTTTCACCACTTTATTGACGAGGTGGAAAAATGTCACTATTATGGAGGCCCTTGCAGCAGATAGCGAGCTGATTGGATGAGTGCCCCCAGGTCAGAGTGGAGCACGTTCCCCCTGCAGCCAAACGAGAGCAAATAAAAGGGCAGAGGAATCCGCTTGAACTGGAGGTGAGGTTTCTCTCTACCAGGCCTCTCTTTGGGCAACACTTCTCAGGGTGTAGAAGGCAAAATACTCGGAGTCTGGACCGAGGGCTGATCTCTGCTGACTCCTTCCCTCTGAACTCTCTTCTCAAAGCATTCCGGGATTGCAACGTCTTATGGCTCCAAGGACCACCATTTTTATTCGTTACACACAGAACTGAGGCTGTCGTATAACAAAGGGGTTAGAGATGGAGGAATTCATGAGCAAATACAAAGACTGAAGGTGGAGAAGCATCGCTGTAGATGCCGTTGTTTTAAAGACGACGAGATGATTGGAATTTGGCAAAATAGCGAATGATGTGTTTCAGTGGTGTGACCCATGGTGAGACTTTTTAAAAGTTTTGTGTGTGAATGAAATACTCTGGAATAAAATGCTCAATGCAAGCAGGTTCACTCCTAGTGCTCTCTGCTATAAGGCATAAGGAAGGTGTCAGAATTTTGATTGCCCAAGAGGCCAGAGAGAAAAAAAAGATTGCTGAATGAAGATCAGAAAACGAAAAAGGAAACGCATGATAGAAAATATCTCAAGTGAAAGCTAAGGGTTCAATGTTTAAAAATAAAATCTGGCTTTGAATCCGAGTTATGGGAATCTTAAGGCCCCTCACAGAGACCGACTTGTGAGTCCTGACTAATGGCGGAGGGTTCAAATAGAAGCCACTCTTGGGCCTTGCCTTCTGACGTCAATCAGTCTAATTAGCCCAGCGTATCATCTGGCTGGCCTCTCCTCACAGCAAAAGACAGACTTCTGGAAAGGTCAGCGTGCCACAGCAGAGACAGAGCAGTGCTTAATCAGAGGTGAAATGGTTTCTTTTCCAAATTGATTCCAGTTCGAATCAGACAACAGTGGTTTGTGTTGAGCTGCTTAAAGGCGGCTTTTTAAGAGGGCTTTAAATCCAAGAACTCAACAATTACTTACTGTTCTGGTGACATCTGGATCAAGGCCCAAAGAGCAGCGGGTCATATGAAAGATCTGTTTGTTTTTCCATCTCTTTCTTTTTTTCCTCACTGTTTATCTCTTTATCTTCTGCTCTGCATGAGGCGCAAAAATCATTCACATGTGGTCGCAACTACCACGAACTGAGAACTACAACTGAGAAAATTCATGCAAGCTCTGCGGGAAACTTTGTCCCTCTACAATGTAAAAAAAAAAAAAGCAGATCCTTTTTTCAATGTTGACACAAAACAGAACGAAATAAATATTTTGTCTTCCCTCTTACAAAGTAAACTAAGTACCATTAACGCTGGACCCCTGGGGCGTTTTATATTTTTACACCCTCTTTAAAACTCTTTTTACAACAAGCTTGTCACAGCCATGTATACATATGAGGGAGCATCTGAGACTGCCCACACACACGCACACACACACACACACACACACACACATACACACATACACACATGCACTCGCAAATCTACTGCACACTGCACATTCACCAACTCCCTTATGCTGAATGCATAATATATGTAATGAAATAATGTTTCCAGTGGGGATGGTTGTGGCTGGGGGATGGAGACGTGTAGTGAATATCAATGTGCCCCCCCCACCAGACTCCCTGGTTCAATTGGTGTGATGGTGGGGGGTAAATGAATATGTGGGAGTGAGAGAAGCTTTATCCCTTTGCCCAAAGCTACAGTGAGAAGTCCACACAGATAGGGGAGGGGGTTCTGCACTGGCCCACTCACTCATTATGAACCTCAGATTTAATGCATTCCAACTGATGCTGTGTCCTCCGTTGTCCCTTGCTTCTTGTGTCCAGGATGGTTCTGAATGTTTAGACTCGAACATCTATAAAGAGCAACTGCTGGCTTTTTTCTGATCGTTCCACCCTGATGATATGCATAGCATATTTTAAATATCTGAATCATGGTGCATTTGTGTCATGAAGACAGATATCTACCTGTCATATATAGGCCTACAATACTGCAGAATTTAGTATTTACATGTGTTTAACCTCCTCGTAACCGCAGCTTCTCGAGGAAATCGCAGTGAAAATCACCAGAAAGACAGATTACATTTTCCCCCGTGCCTCACCTTGACTGACTCAAGTGAGCTCATCTGTTCCATCTTGTCAGAGTGGAGATGCTGTGTCTCTGTCAGCCGGCGCTTTGATGTTTAAAACATTACCATTAATAATGTTTTCAGCATCAAAATTAATTGCTTTGCTACTGTGTCCTGCTCCCTTCATCCTGAGCTGAAGCGTGCATAAATCAAGACCTAACTACCTTTGTCTTGAAATTTTGAGGTCAGGAATTTGAGATGAGACCAAACTTAAATGTGTCCAAGTGGAGTAAGCTCTGTTTATGTTTCCTGCATTACACCAGTTTGAACCTCTGGTGTTGCTCATATGTTGGAACATGTGTCATTTAAGTTGAAGAATAATGGAGAATGTTCACATATGTGGCACAAAATAGTACTGAACAGCACAGAAGAATGTGAGAGTTTGTGCAAGGTCCGAAGGGATTTAGGGTACTTTTCCACAACCTCCATTTGAGTATAATGATGAAACTTGAGCAAAAGATGCCGGGTGATCTGGAAAGCATGAACTTTTGCCCACATAACTAGAATACCACTCAGACATGGCTACTTCATTTTACGACAAAAGTTGAAATATTGGAGCTGTCAGTGAGTTAGCTTTGGGATGTCATTCATTGCAGGATGTGGTGACTTTTGAATTAGCTTGGATTAGACGCTAGAGAAGTATTTTTGTGACTTCCAGATGTTCTGTTATCTATAATTCCCAGCTGTGTTCTGAGAGGTTAAATGAGCTGGAAAGTTTCTGTCCAAGCTCTGTTATCCTCATCAAACTCAGGGAAATGTAATTAGTGCCTTTTTGAGCTCACATTGCCTAGCAACTCAGCCCTAAATAAACAATAAAAAATTGCCTTCCCTTTTTCGTTTAGCCACACCTCTTATCTGCCAAGCGCCTCCTCTTGAGTGGCTTTGGCCCTACCCAGTCTCTGGGGCCCCCGCAATGTGAAGACAGGGTGAGGAATGTGTGAAGCATCCAAGGAAACATGAACTGCTATTTTCCCACAAGTATGAAAAAACAGAGGCCATGGCTGTGGAATCTTTCTGACGCAATCAGCTGGTGGGATGGCTGCTGCACGGAGGGGATTTGGACACGGGGGCTCAGGTCAGGCTGTTGTTAAAGCTGTAGTCTTAGGGCTTAAAGATCAGATGTGCTGACTTGGGTAAAAACCTATAGCAGGAGATAGCAGGAGCGGCTGTATGGCCCCATTTGGGAGCACTCCATCGCTCCTGCTATTTCATTTTTAACAGGCATCTGTGGGGCAGCTTATTAATTGTTTGTTGGCCGAAGCATCATTAAAAAAGCAGACAGCAGGGTGGCTTTTACAAAGATGTGAGAGGGAGCAGGGAGCTGAGACAGGAGAGAGGATCACTGAAGCGGCCTCTGGAGGCCCCTCCTAGAGACCTAGATGATTACCACGTACGTTTCCCTGTGTAATTCTTCATACATTAAGACACACGGTTGAAAGGAATCCCCAAACACAAAAACAGAGCAAACTTCAATGAGTCTTTCTTTCTTTGTTTCTCTCTTTCTCTCTCTCTCTTTCTCTCTTTCTTTCTTTCTTCTGATCTAATTATTGCTACCCCCATAATCGCTGTTATATTCATCATAGTGCACAGTATTTATAGGGTCTGTTTTCATCATAGTAATAATGTCACTCTGGAATTCCCATGCAGAGAGAGAAGGAGAGAGACATACATCACAGAGTATATAGAGGAAGCAGCTGGAGATTGGGAGGGCTGGTGCTTGGATCCAGGGATCCTTGATGTTAGGAGACCCAAACAACAGGACTGCTTTTCAAACCTCCCTGCTGAACGCCTTCTCGTATCGTCTGGACTCTCACCTGCTTCTCGGCTGAGGAGTTTACAGATGACCCGGGTTTAGCTAAGCCCTGATCCTGGACCTTATGCAGGCTTGGATGGGGTCTTTGATGAAGCAAGTTCATTCATTGTTTTTATGTCACAACCGTCTTCTTTCTTTCTTTCTTTCTTTCTTTCTTTCTTTCTTTCTTTCTTTCTTTCTCCCTCCCTCCCTCCCTCCCTTCCTTCTTTCTTTCTTTCTTCCTCCCTCCCTCCCTCCCTTCCTTCTTTCTTCCTCCCTCCCTTCCTTCTTTATTTCTTCCTTCCTTCCTTCCTTCCTTCCTTCCTCCCTTGCTCCCTTCCGTCTTTCTTTCTTCCTCCCTCCCTCCCTCCCTTCTTTCCTTCTTTCTTTCTCCCTTCCTTCCTTCCTTCCTTCCTTCCTTCCTTCCTCTTCCTTCCTTCCTTCCTTCCTTCCTTCCTTCCTTCCTTCCTTCCTTCCTTCCTTCCTTCCTTCCTTCCTTCATTCCTTCCTTCCTTCCTTCCTTCCTTCCTTCCTTCCTTCCTTCCTTCCTTCCTTCCTTCCTTCCTTCCTTCCTTCCTCCCTCCCTCGCTCCCTTCCTTCTTTCTTTCTTCCTCCCTCCCTCCCTTCCTTCTTTCTTTCTTTCTTTCTTTCTTTCTTTCTTTCTTTCTTTCTTTCTTTCTTTCTTTCTTTCTTCCTCCCTCCCTCCCTCCCTCCCTCCCTCCCTCCCTCCCTTCCTTCTTTCTTTCTTCCTCCCTCCCTCCCTCCCTCCCTTCCTTCTTTCTTCCTCCCTCCCTCCCTCCCTTCCTTCCTTCTTTATTTCTTCCTTCCTTCCTTCCTTCCTCCCTTGCTCCCTTCCGTCTTTCTTTCTTCCTCCCTCCCTCCCTTCCTTCTTTCCTTCTTTATTTCTTCTTCCTACCTCCCTTCCTTCCTTCCTCAAACCAGCCTCCTCTTTTCTCTTCCTTCACACAACTTTAACTCTTTACCCCCCTTCCGTCCCCAGCCCACTTCATTTCCAAAGAACTCGTCTGCCTCTTATTCTCTTCCTCCCCTGAATGTTGCTCCCAGTATTTGGGTATATATTTAACACCCACATGTGAGGCCTGGTGAAAGTGCCTGGGGAATGGAAAGGAAAACAAGCATGCCCTCTCTCCCGGCCCTTTAGTGCTGGTCTGCTATAAATACCTCCGGGTGGCGCGCCAGTTCCAGCACCAGTGGCATGGGAACCTCTCTCCCTTCCTCTGGTCCACTGCTCGGCCAGTCGAGTCCGGTCTGGGAAGGCTTAAGCAGGCAGGTTTCAGTGAGGGGTGGGTGGCTATAATGTGTGTGCTGCATGTAGGGAAAGGAACATGAAGAGCTTTCTATGGCAGGGGTGGTCCTCCTGTGTGTTTTGTCTGCTTCTCTGAGGAGCATCCCTGTGTCTTCTCCTTTTCTCCCTCTCTGTCATCTCCCTTTTCAAAAGACTTCATGTATACTGCATTTATGCTGTTTTGCTTTATGAAGATTGTATGAATATGTGCTTTTCAAACTGTTAAAAAAAAGAGAGATCCCCTTTTCTTCACCGCGGTGAAGCGTTTGTTATGTTACTCCCCCAAAAATTGATTTAGACTTTTCAAAGGTTTGTTCTTCACAGTGCTGTCTCCCTGTGTCGATGCACGACAGGCTCAGCTCATATTTTCAGAGTTTGAGGTAATAGTTTTAAACTGACAGACTAAACATCTCCCTCCCCGGCTGTTCCACTTCTACAGAGTAAAGAGTTTTATGTGCTCAAACACACACACACACACACACACACACACACACACACACACACACACACACACACACACACACACACACACACACACACACACACACACACACACACACACTGACCCAGTCTAATGATTATTTATTTTTGGTTTGTTGGGGTTCAGGAGAATTTGCCGGGATGTAATCTAAAGATATGTTTCTTAGGTCACTTCTTCCATTTTGAAGTTTTGGTAAACCATCATAGTTTTGTACAGTCGATTGCAAGGTAGACGATATCTTTGTGCTGAATGTTACTTTTTATATATCCCATAGATTCAGTTATAAATAAAAATCCCAATTGATTTTTAAAGAACAGGTCGTGCCTGCTCCTGTGTCAGCTGAAAGGAGGTACTCTACATCAAAGCTTTTGGTCCGGTCGTTGAACACACCCAGTCTTCAGATTAAATATCTCTGTTGTTCTTTTCTTCCCCTCACACCTCTTACCATTCTCCCTATGTCTCTTTTCCTCTCCCTCTCCTAATACTCTCCTTTCCTCTCTCCCTCCCCTACAAGGCTCACTTGTTATTTTTTCGTACAAGGTCCTGTAATTAAGTTTGACATAAGCACAGGGATTAAATATGCGGTTGAGGAGGGAGAGAAAGGAGCTCTGTTACAATCTCAAGGCCAGCTGTAAAATGGAACCAGATTGCGACACTTGGAGTTGGAAGGTTTGGGAAAGGTGCCGAGACTGGAGCTGTGTTCTACAGACGACGGGATCCGAGTCTTTCTCCAGCTCCAGAGCGGCCAAAAGACTACTGAGAGTCCGGCCAAAAACCCTAATATTAAAATACTTAGGCAGAAGACTAACACTCAGCGCGGTCCAACGATAATTTTCTTTTTCAGCTGAAAGGCTGCAGTCTCCTCCAGCTGCACATTAACTATTGTCAGTCAATCCAGATGACCCAGGCCCTTACCTTAGCCAACATATCTGCTGTCAGAGTAATAGAAAGCAACGTTCCACTTATCATGCACATTTACAATCTATGTGCACAATATATCAGTCAGCATAGACTAATGTTTTGATGAAAACCTAATAACAGGGGAAAAGTTAGTCTTTTTTTAATATCAGGTATAACCAAAGATAAAAAGTTACACCTAACCTTGTTCTGATGTTAAGGATGGAAAAGTGATTGTAAGTCTAAACCACAATGCATCAGGGGAGAAAAAAAACATTTCACATGCTATCACTCAATCACTGACACCAAATATAGAAATATTGGCTAAGATCAGCCCCCAGTGCACCGAGCGTGTCGATAGGATTTTCTTCTGTTCTGAACTCTGAGAGGTCTCACATGGAACTTTGCATTCTTAAATAACTCTGGCAAAATGCTTTAATCTTAATGAGTCTGAACAGCAAATCTCTCATCTGCAGCAAAAAGGATTAGGAATGCAGAAAAAAAAAGGCTGCCGTTCCACTTTGATGAATTGTGTTTAGAAAATCCCTGGGCATGAAGTTCCCCCAATGAACAAAGCGTTAGGCGAGAAACGGATGCTTTTAAACAACACAACTTATCGGAGAAAAACAGAACATGAATTTAAGTGAAAATACAAAAGCAGAGCTGATTCGACTCCTCTGCAAAAATGATAAAAGTGACTAACTCTTTTTCCTCAATCCACTTAGCTGCCTTTGGAATCAAACCTGGAGTAGCTTTGCACAAATTACTTGCATTGTGTTTTTCCGTGCCTCATCAGTGGTGTGTTTATTTATTCTGCATGATGCATTCTCCCTTTGTTAAGCATAAATAGATGAATTCATAATTTTTTGCCTCTTGGTGGAAGCACTTGAAATAAGCTGTGTAGTGATGAAGAAGGGAGTTGATGAACAGAGACAGTTAAGTGCTACAAGGTGTTGCATTCAAGACCACAAAAACTCTGCTTTTCCAGTTTAGTTTCCTGTGGTTTCCCCTCATAGCTTCAAGGAGCACAACTTTTCCACCAAGTGTGAAATTGCAGTTAGTTAAGTATGCCATTATGCGGAGGTGTTTATTTGTATTTGATTAATACATTATTGATAATATGTTAATGTAATCCAAATCAAAGCAGTTCAGCGTTTACTTGATTAATTATTACTCTGTGGTGTAATTTCCCCAAACAGTCTCTGTGAGTGTGAGGGGTTAGAGCAGTAAGCCTCTGGCTAGTTCAGACTGCTCAAACTACAAAGAGCCTCACTGCACTGGGACCTGCTCTTGGTTCCCCTTTTCCAACCCCCCACCCACCTCCCAAAATGCCTCCAGGCCTTTTAGAAAACTACTTTGGCTGATTTTCACTGTATTTATTTTACCTTTCTTTCCAAATCAGCGCTCCCCTTTGTTTCCAGTAATGGGCTTTGGACACAGATATCACTGATGCGGGCCAGACATACGATCCATATTAATGAGAAAACACCAGCATTTTTAAATACCTCTATGAAATAAACAAACTTATCACTGGGATACTTCTCTAAACAAAGATCATTTTCTCCCTGCTCTGTGCTGCGGAGTCTTGTGTGAGCAGACTTGTGATAAATATTATCATGCACTTGACCTATATTGATCCCCCAGTAGGATGTGTACCCACTCCAGCACATTGAGCCTAAACATCTGGTCACCAGAGTGCTGCTTTGAATGACAGATAACATCTGGGAAGTCTGCTGCTATCACAGGAAACAATGTTCCTATCTCCCCCTCCCCGCCCCTCTCTCCCTCCTCACTCTCTCCCCCCTTTGTCCCCCTTTCCCCATGTCCCGCTCATAAGCACATCCCTATCATTGATTTCCCATTAACCCCTTCCAGACTGTGAGTATCTGCCCACCCAGACACGCAGACACCAATGGATTGATTACTAACATAATGGCATCAGTCTGGCTGGTCCTGTCTGTATTCAACCGTCTCCTCCATGTTCCCCTAATATTTGCTTCTTCACCGCATCTCTATCCTATCCTTTCCCTATCTCCCTCTTCCTCATTATGTGTGTTTATTTCCTTACTCTATCCATATTCTATTCTTCTCTCCAACTCCTTGTCCTCCTCATCCTCTGTCCCTTGCATCTTCCTCCTCCTCCTCCTCCTCTCAGCTCCCTGTTAATATCCACCTGGCATTCAGCCTCGGGTCACACATGTAGGAGCACCATCTGAGGCCCAGTACTCAATGTTCCTATTTGCTTTCACAATGCTGTGATAAAACATGAGTGTGTGTGTGTGTGTGTGTGTGTGTGTGTGTGTGTGTGTGTGTGTGTGTGTGTGTGTGTGTGTGCGTGTGCGCATGTGCGCATGTGCATGTGTGTGTGTTGATATAGTATCTGACTATATGAGCTTGCAGGTATGTGCTGATTAGTGTCATGGAGGACGTCCGTTTGCAGTTCCTTTGCAACAAGAGTCTGAGATGAACTGTTGTGGACGTATTTAGTTGCATCAAAATAGCCGAGCAACTTTAACTTCAATTACTCTGAAAACAGACTTACTTTATGAAAAATAGTCAGCGATGCCATTACAATGGGAGAGAAAATTAAACTTATTCCTATGTGTGGGTGGCTATACTGATGTGTGCATATGTTTATATATTTTTCTCTTTTGTTGTTGAGCAGGCTGTCTGTTAAAATATATACTTACATGAAAGGATTCCATCATATCTGTTTCACTATGTATTTCCTCCTTCACCTTGGCAGCTGCTTTGGCGGCAGAGATAAAGTAAATGTGTGTTTGTTAGGTTGTGTTTGTGAGCCACAACGGAGGCAAGTTAGAAAAAGCCCTTCATTTAAGCATGGCGTGCCTCCATCAGTCCTCGTCTCTGATGTACAAAGAGCCCAGAGGAAGGAGCTTCACAGCTGTTTGTAAACTATGAGAACAGGAAAGGTCAACAAAGTAATGCAGTGCGTTTTTTGTAACGCATTTTCATCTCGCTCTGTTCCATAGTGAGACAGCAGGGCTGCGCCCTGCCTCAGTAGTACTGGTGCATTTAAATTACTGTTCTTGCCTGGAGAATAATGGTGAAAGCATAACCCCATTGTATTCTTTGATAAACTCTGGAAAATGCATGCTATAAGCTGAGGAAGAGGCGCGGTTTAAGGGCACAATTGCCTTGCAAATCTAGCATGGCAAAGTTTTTTCTGAGAGAGGGAGAGGGAGGAAGAGAGTGGAGAGAAGAGGGGGAAATGTGGAACTGAGGGTTTGGGGAGAGAGAAAAGAGAGCGAGAGATGGAGGATGCAGTGTGTGGGGAGAGTAGGGGGGTCTGTGTTGCAGGGACATGTGTTATCTCTGGGTGCAGAGGTCTTTGTTTGCAGGGCAGAGAGGTATAGATTTCCTCTCCATGTCAGCGCCTCTATTTAGGGCTCAGCACAGAGGGGGACAATAGCAAACTAATCCACCACTGAATCAGGATTAATATTCAAGCTGCAAATATTAATTCACAGCCGAAAGGAGGAAATGCAGAATGTGTCAAAATGCTCAAACAAATAAAGAACAAAACAGCCAAAGATCCTTGACCAAAAAATTCCATCCCGAGTCTTTCATATGAGTGCATTATTTTTGCTGCGTCCTACAGTCTCGTCTCAGCATTCTGTTTGATTTCTGTATTAATCTTCATAATGATTTTCTATAGAAGAGCGAGAGCTGGGGGAAGCTGAAGAGCTGCATGTTGTTTTTGGCTATTCTCCTCACTAAGCTCTGGATTTAAGATCTGGATTTGAATATTTATGATAGAAAATAATAGAGGTTATAAAAATAAGTCCCTGCAGAGCTGGGCTGTAAGTTATAGGGGTAAGCAATGCCTCCCACATCAAAGACGCCTGGAGTTGTTGGCCAGTCGTCTGATGCCTTTAAGAGCCTATAGCTCTTCAGCTCAGCCCAGCAGAGAGAGTTTGCTTCTCTTATGATCCAAAAGTGTCACTCACTGTTCATGAACCCACCAAATTTTGCAAAATTTAAAGTTTTTATCTCAATTTAGTCTGTTCTCTTCCAAAACAAGAGAAAACAAAACTGCCATCGGGGTTAGATCGTTTGACTTGTTTCAAATATAGTTTCACTTGTTTTCAGATTGAAACGAGTGACAGTATCTGTAAGTGACAGGTTTATCACTCCTCTAGTTTCAACATCATATCACTTGATCTGAAAAAATGTTTTAAACATGCTGGTTTGCATTTGAAACAGTGACATTTTGCCTTCTATTTGACAGTTTTTTCTTCATTTTTCTTAGAATTCTCAGATGTTAAGATTCAATACCAGACTTATGACGATGATACTTTGGAGAACTGTGGAAATGAAATAGTCTGTGTTTTTCTCCTCTTGCTGAGTGTCTCACTCACAGGGCAGAGCGACCTGTCCCGACTACACTGAGACTGTTGTCTGAGAGTAAAAATGCTTGACACTCACTGATTGTGCTAGTAATCGTGTGCTTCTGGTTCATTGCTGTCAAATCGGTTAAATTGAGGGATTAAATATTCTACCTACCAGTGTCGATTTTTTTGTCCCAAATGACCATGAATCTGAGGAAGGAAGAATAAAGTTTAAACAAGGAATAAATGCTTTGTTCAAACAAGCGAGCATGCACGTCCACAACACACCCTTTCAGTGCGCACACACAGACACACATGCACAGTAATCCCACACTAGGGGGTAGAGGCCTGTTGTATACAAGGCTGAAAAACCATTGTGATGTTCAAAGGGGCTTCACAGAGGCTCTAACCATTGATAAGGTCTAATGTGATGAGGGACTGTAAACTTCATCTTTTATACATGGCAACATAATGTGAAAGGTCAGCTTATCTTAATCCTCAAATCTGCAGCATCCAGGCCCGTGGCCCCATTTCATGAAGTTAAAGAAATAATCTCAGAGTCCATTCTGAAGACGGCCCCTTATTATCTTCTCCGCAAGGTCCAATCAGAAGATATCATTAGAGTCTTCCATGAATGCACTGTAAGGAATGATTATTTCTCTTTTCTAATCGGCCCCAATCATATCATAGAATCAGCTGGACTGTGTGCTCCTGGTGAGAAGCTTTATTATGTCCAGTGATTAATCATCAAGCATTGCCTTATCCCTCTTAGACACACAGCACAGAGGCGGCGTGGTTCACAGAGGGAAGATGGGAAACATCACCTTCATCAGCATGGTGCTTACCTGAGTTTTCATACTCTATATCACTGGACTCATACAGAAAAATTCTGATGTGCGTTATCATCTGGAGGATATGAACATGTTTTTTTTAAGACCAGTTATTCACTCAGGCTGCACACCGAGGACAATCAGTGTTTGGTAGCGGTAGTTATAAAGTAGCACAACATTTATAGTCTCTGCAAACAACTTTAAACGTGCTGCTGATTTGTCTTACTCCAGAGTTTTCTTTGTTAACTTCTTGATCTGTTCCTTCACATGGCAGCCAACAGGGAAAAAAAGGAACAATGTGTCCTTAAAGTCCCAAATTTGAGATATTAAATACACCCTGGTGAAGTTGATTTGCTACTTTATTTTGTGAATTAATTCAGGGTCAGTAAGGTTATTGTTTTAAGACCAAGTTTGGGCAATTTGTTGTTTAGGGTTCCTTTGTTCTTAGCTGAAAGTGTGTCAAATGTAGACAGATAGTGAAATATTTATTCCTTGACTGCAGATCATATTAGAGTGTTATTGTTTGTTTCGTTTTGTATTCCACCCCTAATTTGCCAGTGGTACAGTTTCTCAGGAAGTCTAACAAACACACATCAAATTTAGCAAAGGTAGACCCCATCGTGTAGCCTTAATTAGAAGGAAATTGTAAACAGACGCATGCCTCTCTCTTACGGATTATCCATACTTTATGACTTAGTGTTTGAAGTTATGGGGGATTCTGAATCAGCACTGCTGGAGCGGTGCTCTTATAGGACATTGTTGTCTTCAATTATTTTCAGTTATATTCCCGTCTGTAAGAGGCAGCGGATCATTTATTATTTAAAGATGCAATCGTTGCTGTTTATCTGGGATTTTTAAAAACCGGGTTATCTTTTGGCGTAGTTTTTGTGATTAAAGGAACAAAGTGTAATAAAGTGCAGTTTCAAACACATGCTTGTCTCTGCAGCGCGAGAGCTCATCTGCCATTATTGTGATTTAATATGAACGGTGCCAAGCAGCTGCCGAGAGACGAGATCTAACGAGCATCAGGGATGCTTTAGTATGTACATAAAGGGTCTCACACTGACGCAGGCTGGTGCAGACGCACACACAGAAATACACATGTGGATGCAGACTGACAATCACACATATCTTTATCCATATGTGCAGCTAAAGACGGTTGACAGACAGACCCGTATCAGATTGTTTTTGCAGCTGGGTTCATGCATTTTTGGGGGGATAAACAGAAGTAACTGGACTGTATGCTTATACATTTTTTCTTTGTTTAACACAATCGTCTTGGGAGCAAAGAAATTAAAAACCAAAAGGTTTGAAGCAACAGAAAAATAGGACTTGAGTACAGAAAATAGGTATACTGTCTGTCTGATTAGAAGACAACAATAACTGGATCCTTGGACTGCAGATCCTCATTCATATGAAAAGTACTGCAGTTCAATATATCTCGCTACAACTCCTATATATAATAACTCCAAGAAATTGCCATGCACAGAGCTTTTTTCCCCTAGTGTACCCTAAGAATAGAACCTTTTTCCAGGTTTGAACCACACTTGTTCCTCCAGTCCTGTTACAACATCCCCACTGTTCTTACACATATTGTTTCTTAAACCCCGCAGCACCACATCTCACGTTGTGCCCCTCTTCTGGTCATCCGTATTCGCTGGCCCCACCATCACTCTTGTTACTTCCAATACTTAACTTTGCACTGAAGCTTTTCCCCCTAAGACTCCAGCGTTGGGAGATTAGTCAGTCTTCAACTGAAGTGGACAAACTGCAATCAATAGCTGATATAAGTAGTTCGGCGGGGTCAGGCGACCTTGCTGTATGGCACCCTCGGCAACTCTGGTAAAGTCCTTATAAATTCTGGGTGACTGACCCCTGACGACCCGACAGATAAGGTCAGTGTGGCCACGGTGACCTGGAGCCAAGAGGCCGGCGTCCAGTCAGTCGGGCTGTCCTATAATGAAGTGGTCAGTATTGCCTTTCTGTCACTCAGCAATTACAGGGAGAGATATGGAGCCATAGATAGGTGCTGAATGCACAAGGAGGCAGTGGTCACAGAATTACATTCACGAGGCAAAGGAGCGGCAAAGTGACATGTAAACTACTCTAATATGGACTGGTAATGACTGGGAGCAAGATGGATCGAAAGGAGTCTGACAACTTCGGTGGGGTCACATTACATGTGTGTGCAGACGCAGGAGACACTACTGTAAGGCTTAAGACCTACAGATGCCTTTAAAAACAGCAGGGGTGACATTTCCTACATAAAAATCATGTAGCACTCCTACACCACTTCTTCTTTCCTTCGAAGCTGCATTCTTCAGACTTCACCTCAGAACTTATATAAGGTCTCATTATCAGTCGTGGTTCTAGACCAATTTTACTGGGGGAGCCAGGCTGGGGCCAAGGGTGTTGTCAGAGGGACACATTCAACCCTGACAAAAGAGACTGAGAAGGGCGAGGACCGGGGGGGTTCAGGTTCAGTTTTACAGGGTCACTTGCCCCTGTTGGCCCCGTCCCAGAACCGCCACTGCTCATTATATGAATAAGTGTAGATATATTGTTGAAATATTCTACTTGTGGGATATTTGTATTATGTAATATACAACAAGGGAACATAGATCATTGGCAAAGATTTGGTAATGATTTTGGGATGGTCCAAGATGATAAACCTTTGATAGCCATTGAAGTAAGTTATTTCTAATAAATGAAAAGATCAATCAGATTTTATTTTGCCAAATCACAAGAAGCCTTACAGGGCGCCGGTTTGGCTCAGTGGTTGGAGCGTGGCGCCTCTGCTAGATGTCTTTCCCCTTCCTCTACTCTTCAGGTTTTCTGTCTCTCTGCAGCTTTCTTGTCAAGTTAAGGCCAAAAATCGACAAAATTTAACTTTAAAATGTAAAATGACACTTTACAGAAACACTAGGTGTATTAGGTAGTCTTTGAAGAAAAGAATAACCAAAAACACTGAACATTAGTCCACCATAGAGCAGGCACTGAGCAATAGTGTCAAAGAAACTCTTTAATTGTGATAAAAAATGTAGCTGAAGTCAAGAAGGTCCAAAGTAGTAGGCAGGATGGGTCCAATAATCAATGTATGTATTTGGGGTTAGCCTCAATAATAACCCTCTGATAGCCATTGATAGAAGTTGTCCCCAATCCATTCATGATACAGAAGTAACCTGCTGAGTGAGAAGTGTCCAGTTCAAAAGACAAACACTCTGATGTGCAGGCAGAGGTCAAACTGCCTCCACACATAGAGGCCAGCCTATGTCACAGTGTTGCTCTCATGGCCTGTTGCGCTCCAGGTCAGGGGCTACGAAATCCCCAAAGTCCTCCAGCTGCTGCCATCAGAGACTCTCGGCATTCTTCTGTCTGCTAACTATTTAGTTGTCAGTGATTTGGTTAAGTGGAATTGACTTTTATCTGCGGTGTGCTGTGGGGCTGCCACTGGCAATCCACAATCCCCCTTCCTCAGCTCCTGTCTCAGCCCAGTGTCACATCCAGTACATTGCTATTGGCAGCTGAGCCAGGCCTAATCAATAGCTCAGGTCAGGGATGGCCCGCGGCTCTGCTGTGGGTGGGCTATTGATCCGACACACACACTCCCACAGGTCGCCCTGACAAACCGGGAAGTCGTGGCCTTGGACGGAGAGAGAGACAGAGGGAAAGAAAGACGACAAATTAACAGCGCTGCTCTCTGTCTGCTGTAACTGCTGACAACACGTGTCGTAAAAATAATTTACGTATTGATTAGAAAGTAATGAACTGTATACTCTTCATTGAAGACGGCTTAAAAGGATGATAATTCATATTGATATATTTTAAACAGAAGTGAAGTGATTGTGAAAAGCTCAGCACACATTAAAACAAGACACACTGATAAAATGACCCAGATGCAAACTCATCATACCCTGATGATACCTCTGCATCTGTCTGCCTTTTTCCTTTTTTACCTATCTGTCTTCTTTTTGCTGCGTGGATCCTCTGTTGTCACTCTATCAGACCTGTGGCCAATGAGCAGGAGTCTAGTTATTTTTGTTGCAGTTTTAAACATTGCTCCCCCAGCTCCTTATCAGCACCGCAATAAGAACTCTTGGGAACAATTAAGCATGGGCTTTAACTCAAGTCTAACCACAGAGGTAAAAATAATCGCACAAGGTTTCCAAATGGAAGTGGCTTCAAAAGAGCTATTCAGTTATCTCAAACTGTCTGCCTCTCCCGCCTGTATTCCCTAACTAAAACTCTGTCGCAGTGGAACTATTGGAACATATGACAAGTATATTTACCCGGCTTCACAAACCGGGCCCATGTGGAATTCAAAGTCTTTTTTTACATGTTTTTTTTTTCACCGCTGGAATTGACAGTTGAATAAATATGTATAGTCTATGAGACTTTGTTGTCATGTACAGGAGATCCTGTGCAGAACAGGCAATTATATATGCTATTACAAGGGTATGTCTTGTTCTGGTTACGGTGAAATTAAGTTTCTCCTCAAATCTCTTTTCATTTCTCATTTTAAAAGTCCTCAGTTGTGTAAGAGTAGAAATTACCCACAGCAGTTAATTTTGCTATTAAATGCAATCTTGAGGTTGTAAGAGGCTTTCCTGGCAGTAGCAGCATCCAAATAATTAGAGATTAATTTTGTTGGCTCTGAAAATAGCTGATTAATTCTGAAGTCCTGATGGTATCACGCGGCTCTGGTTTGCTTCTCCTGGAAGACATTTATTATGTGCTCAGATGTCATTGAGGTGAATGACTGCCATGAAACTCCTTCTTTGCTGTCATGATTTCCAACTGTGTTCAAAACATGTTTCTGACTCTGTCTTTGTTCTTTGGTTTCTTCTTCCAGGTGATGGCTTCATCCTGATTTGTTCTTCTTGTGACCCGGGAGTCCCTAAATCCCGACCCATATAGCTTTGGAAAACCCTGGAAATACCTGGAATTCTAGGAGTATATCACCAAAACTTCTTAAGGTGCCCAGGCACTGCATCAATAGCTTTACACCCTCCTTTATTATTATTATCATTTTTTTGTGTATACAAAGAAAAAGGACGAAAGTCTGCACGTTAGCAATAGCCGCCGGCCATCCTCCATCGCTTCAACGAACCTGCTGTGACCAAGAGGGCGTGACCTTTCTGCCTGCCGACTTCAAACAGACACTTGAAAAGAAAACACAGTCAGAGAGGCTTCCGCGTGGTGGCAACTCAGACCAAAAACCCCATCAGGTAAGGCTGTGAAGTCCCCCATGCTCCTGCTGTCCGAGCCCTAAGCCCTTTAACTTCCTCTGGGCTTTGAAGCTAACTTGTCCCCAGTCTGTGTCCCCTCACACAGTTAGCTCGCCTTCAGAGTTTGTGTAAAGGAAAGGTGGCTGATAAATGCCCCGCTTTCATGCTCTGCTCACCTGTTTGTTCCCCTCGGATTAGAGGCTCTGAATACGTTCAGGTTGTTTGGTTGATAGACGCTCGCCTTGGCTTCTTCACTGTCCTCTTTGCAGATTTGTCCTGTGACTGGCCAGAGCTGGAGTGAATGTGCTGGAAATGTGACACGGCTTGGCATGTGTGGCTCACAGATTCACGATGAGCATGTTCTCATAAGCTGCTGACATACTGTGCGGACATTGGCTGTAGGCTACATACACATAAAGCTGAGGACCAACATATTCAAACAAAAGAAAAAAGATACTTTCATACTGATATGAAAGTGCATTTTACTTATGGTTGGATGGAGTAACACGTCTAACATATACACTCCACTGTTCCATTTCCATAACAGTTATCAGTAATGGGACCTGTGAATTTTTCTAGATGTGGGTGTCTTTTAATGTACCAATGGGACAAAAGTGATTTTCTTGCTGATAAAATGTCACCACTGGTTCTGTATGTGTGTGTGTGCGTGTGTGTGTGTGGTTACAGATGGGTGTATTACATTTTGTGTGTGTGTGTATGATCTGTGTAAGAAAGATATAGTTTGCGTTTGACTCTGTATTTAGTAGAAATGTGCCATTTTTGAACGTTTCTCATGCCTACATGAGTTTTTTGGCTTCATAGCACATGCTCATAAATGAATATTTCCATTCAGAGTGACTTTGAAATTGATTTCACTCGGTGTCACTCTTTTAGCTATATTAAGGTCTGGCTCCCCAGTTGTTCTGCAGAAGATTGACGGCACATTTTCAGTCAGTGATTAAGACTTGATCCCAGGTTATCTGGACTGTATTAAATTATTCTGCTTGATAAGAGAATCTGTATTTTTTTCCAGTCAGTTACTTGGAATCAAATATCACCTGATATAAAGAAAGTGAGATTAACTGCATAACAAAACACTTCCTCCATAACACCAAAGGTAAAAGTGCTAAATTTAGCTTTCGTGCTACAAAGAATTACACTGTTTTTTTCCTGAACGCAGCTCTAATTAAAAATAAAAGACGTTGAAGACTGAAATGAATTTATAGTAATAAAAACTGACAGTGAACGCAGCAGGATGTACAAAATGAGTTATACTGATGAGTTATGTCGTTAGGGATCCAAACAGCTTTGTTTGAAAAGTTCAAAGTCATTTTACAAAATTTGGGTCACCGAAATTTAGCACCCAGCAGCAAGTCATTGTTTTGAAAATGAGCATGACAGAAGAGAAAATAAATAAATAAACAAGCGTCTTTTTCTTTATCCTGCATCTTTAAAGATTATTTTTAGTATTGGGAAAAATAAAACACTTTAAAGAGCAAGTAAACAATATTTGTCGTTGTGGAGCTAATTAAGGACGTGATCTGAAATGTATTTTGTGTAAAGTCTGATTTAGGACCCACAGGGTCAGCTGCCTCACAAAAAGACAACAAGAATACAGCAGGAGACTCCAGTCTGGAGGAAAGCAGCTCCCCTCCCTGGCCTGTGCGCTGATGGAGCTGCATTCCTCGCCCAGGGCTCCAGGGCTCCGACACTAGACCTTATTTTTCATGTGGGCTGCACACTGTTCTGCTGCAGTCGGGGTTGCTCCCTTTGTGCCAGCCCTCCCCCTTTTGGAGCAAAAGACATGCATGATTTCATACATGAAAGATATATGTAATTGGACAGCAGGGCCTATGCAATACATTTACAATTCTAAACAGAGTACGTTTAGACCAGCTTCTTCTGTCTCGCCCCTTTTTTTCTTCCTGAGGAAATACATTTACACTTATTCAAATATATTAGATCAAAAAATACACAAAACACAGGTTATCATTCTTCTTTGATGCTTTATATCTCATGCGAATGTTCAAAACAGAACCCCAACATGCCAAAACATCTCACAGTTCTACTTTATCAGCGTGTGGCTCAAGGATATCAGGTGTATGTGCTTTAGCTTCCATAAAAGAAAGTCTGTGAATACTTCTAAATGCATATAGGAAAAACAAGGAAGGTTAATCGGGCTGTTACAACTAAACACCTCATTATTATGGGTGGGGTTAGTTATGTTAGTGGTTTAATATACAGTTATAACATACAAAACCTGAGTTCAACACACAACAGAAACAGCTTCTGCCCAAAAAGAAAAAACCAGATAACGCAAGACGTCCTTGAAAATACAAAACCAAATCTGAGAACAAATATTGTTCATCGTGGGTCATGTGTTTGGTTTACATTCCTGAATGAAAACACAATCTTCAGACACTACAAACAAAAGAAAATATAGCATTACATTTAAAGCAAACATATCATAGTAGAAATAAACCATGTTCCTTTCCTTTAAGACTGAAAATATATATTTGTTTAACACTATCACACTGCAGAAATCTGCTGTGTGTTTTTGGTTGGATTTGAGGGAGCCTATCTTAGCAAAGATTGTCTTGTGTCGTAAAAAAAAAAATGGAAACAGATATTCAAACAAGTTCTGTTATGACAGAACAGTCCTGACAAACTTAACTCATAAAATCATTGCAGAATTTCAATTGTAATTTATGCTCAAGAGACCCACTTGATGATTCCAGATTAATTCCCAAGCTGCCACAAAGTGAGTTAATGTGTCCCTGTGATCTGATCCACACATTTTAACCTCTAAGCTATGAGAGAAAACATCACATCTCTGTCTGTCATTTGACCACAGGGACTGTGTGACCTTTTGGAATTCAAAGTCAGTTTTTCATGTTGATATCTTTTTGCCCTTAACAGCAGCAAAACAACTTGTTCAACTGGATTAGATTCAGCTGCCATGGAACAAGGTTGTAGATTTGCACATTACATTTTATTAATAAGCTCTTATGTTACTGAGCTAGAAGCTGTATTACAGTGTTCATAATTACTCTGACATGATGCCAGTCATGCCCTTGTGCATGGTAACACCTCTTGTGTCTTAACACAAGACAATAGACAGACAGTCAGTCTGCATTTTGTGCTAAACAGAACGTACAGTATGCGCTTGAATGAGGTGAAGGGTTGTATTCCTGCCACAAGAATGAGGACAGCCAACTTTTACATATGTGCTTAAATGCATTGCACAAAGCAATGTTGGCAGGAAAAGCAAGTCATATGAGCCGGGCGTGCAGGTAGCAGCGATACAGGTGTCATTCTTGAATGTCTTCCACACCTGATGGCAGCGTGATTGCACTCAGTCCAAGCAGAAAACCTCCACCCGTGATTCAGAAAGATGATGTGGTTTTTTTTTGCACGAGACATAAATACATGCAGAGGTAACGTGTCACACATGGAGATGGACAGGTGTAGGGCTCCTGGTTTAGGGGTCCTAGCTCAACCCTCCTGTGGTGCGTCTGTCATGCAAAAATAAACACCATCACTTTAACTCCTTAACAAGCTAGCACCTAAAAAAGGGAACAGCTCCACTAATCACTTGGTTTTATTGCCTCTTCAGGCCACAAAGAGAAGGGGGGCACCTCCATGGAGGTATTTGAAGCGCAGAGGCCAAGCCAGTTGAAAGACAGGCAATGCTCTGTGACCTGTCACCTCCACACTCACCAACCACAGGAAACCTGGGAGGGATCACCTGCCACAGAGAATATTTAATAGAACATCTATCATTTTTTATACTTTTGCTGTGACCGTCAAAAATGACTTACACAAAGCTTCTCGTGTCGTGCGGTCCAGGGGGCTCTTCCACACTGATCACATGATGCTTGTTGGGTCTCTCCACCAGCAGGGTGTTGTGTTGGAGTAGTGCGATATGAGTTGTTGATTTCCTCGCATGCAAAATTTTGCATGATCCCACCCATGTCTGCGCTGGCTTCTTTCACATGTTGGAACAGCAGCACCACTGTGTGCATGGTTGTTAGTGCATGAATGTGTGCTGTGACTGGGTCCATGTCACTGTCAAACACTGAAAATCCACTGAAGAAAAAACTAAATCTCTCATTTCTTATATTGTAGTTTGGCTACTTTTGTCCATTAATGTCATCAGCATCATTGTTTTCTTCATAGATAGCATTGATTTGAATTGTAAAGCTCTTTATGTCTGACTTTCTTGTGCACTAATCAGCTGTTTCAGTGTGTGATCTGGTGCATTTGTAGCTTTATAAATGCAGATGCTTTGACATGAAACTGTTTTCAGAATATCTTAGATCCCTTTCTTGAGACTTACTTTGCATTATCTGTGAGGACTTTGCTATGTTGGAATTTTCTTTATGATTTTATTCTCTGAATTACAGCTGTCTTGTTTGACCCCAGCCATACACACTAGACGTATGACGTTGAAGCATCCAGAGGTTGTGTGAGATGCAGGATTTGGATGTGACCCCCTGGCAATAAATCCTAGATGTGTTTTTTTTCCTTCTGTGTCGCTTCCACCTGTCATCTTTCATCTCGTCGTGTTGTTTCAGGGCTCTTCTCTGCATCAAGGAAAATTACTCTTTTTTTTCTGGTTTGTTCTGTTCGACAGCAAATGCAGTGAACAGGCAGTGGCATTAGAATAAGCTGGGCGTTGTGGGGATCTGTGATCCTCCCCTGTTCTGTTTGGGTCGGTTTACCACCAGCTAGTGTTGCTGTTGCCTGCAGTGGTCATATGGCTCTGATTTGGGTTCCCTCTGTTTCAGTGAGCCTTTCCAAAGTGTGTAAAACCCCACGAGTCCCGCCTGTCTCTCAGCCACAGTCTGTGACAGCAGCTCTGAGGATTTCTCCATTATTCACTGTAGCCCCGACCTCAGATGTGCTTTTTTAGGAGGCTTGCTCTCTGCTTCAGTTTAGGACGTATATCTGCTGAAATCATTTAGAAATTGGACATTTGTAGATGAAAGCACAGATCTACTAATGTACTATTGTTAAATTATCCCCCTGTAACACTTTCTCTGCATTTTGTTTTGTTTTTCTGGCTATTTATTTGTTCTTGTGCATTTCAAATTTTTTTGCGAAGCTTGTCTGTTCAGAATTGAGATTTTTGTGCACTAGATGTGACAGAGAAAAACATGCACTGTTAGCAGCTTTTTTTGAATCTGACAAAAATGAAAAATCCACAAACAGAAAAGGTTATCCTTTGGAATTTGGCACAACAAATTAAAAATAAAGCCTCTTGAAATGATTTTCTTGCAAACATGTATTTTGAGCTTGAAGGTGGCGAGGTGTGATGAAGCAGGACTGAGGCTTGGCAGGCTCACATCCAGATTTGTGTGTGTGTGTGTGTGTGTGTGTGTGTGTGTGTGTGTGTGTGTGTGTGTGTGCGTGTGCGTGTATTTGTGTGTTTGTATTATATCGGTTTGAGATGACGAGATTTGCACATGTGCATGTCCGTAATAATAATAATAATAATAACAATAATAATAATAATAATAATAATAATAATAATAATAATAATAATCATAATAATCATAATAATAAACATGTGTAAAAAATGTTTTTTTGTCGTTTGACAATAAAGTGCATGCCCCCACAGACACACACATACCCCTATGCAGGGATACACACGCACACAAACAAACGCACGCACACACAGTAGGGGGAGAGACAAGTTGAGTGAGACAGGCAGAAATGCTCGATGATTTTCTGGGGGGTTTTTTGGAGGGGGGTCTGTGCGTGGCGTGTCTGGTTTGGGTTCATTTCTTTGACATTGTCGTTGTGGTCAGGATGAAATATTTCGAACAATGAAACCAAAAATCAGCAAAAATCAGAATTTGAATGTCTTCCGTCATTTTGCAAGAATAACAGACTTCTTTTTTGGTGGGGATTGACTGATTCAGATTGATCGTGTGTTAACGCGATTATTTTTGTAAAATGCAAACGTCAAAACAGTTTCTGAATAATGCATAGGGTCATTAATAAGGTAGTGGTGGCAGGACGAGTGAATGGACAGAGAGAGAAATGGATATGCTTCTTGTTTCTCATGGAAATGAGGCAGACTGACCAGACGGCCATGCGTCTTTTTTTCTATTCCAAAAAAAAAAAAAAAAATCTAAAATCACACCAGCTGCAACAGAAAACAGGTCCTGCTTCTTCTTCTTTTTTCCTTAAATGCACCCTGAAATGTGAAGTCAGCTATGCTCCTGCGTGGCGTTGGTTTGCACATGAAGTCGAAAACTGTTTCACATTTTCATTAGAAATATTTAAATCTCAGATGCAATGTTAAAAGTATAATTTTAAATAAAGGCCAGGTGAAACGTCAGAGTTTGTGCAAGAATATTTTAATATTCATTATTTATTTCAGATGAACAAAAAAAATGTGAATATTGAAACCCAAGTCCCAGAGACAACAGTTTGATAATGGTATGGTCAAAACTTCCCATAATAAGACATACAGAAAATGTGGAAATGAAAACAAAAGCAGACGAAAATCATCGACACACCTGCGAAAAGCATCTTGACAACGTTTGTACAAAATATCCAGAATGAACGTAAAAAAATATTTACCCCTGTAAAATACAGAAGGCAGATTATGCATCTGTAATCAAAGCAAGAAGAGTTGAATCATGAAGAAATCCCCTCTTATTACTCTCACTTAAACATTCTGCAAAACAAATAAGACCACAGAACTATAAAACATCAGACATTAGTGTAAAAAACATATATTCAGGTTTAAATACAGAGGGCTGCACACAGACACACACACATACACACACAATTCCCTACTCTGAGATGTTCCACTTCAAGATGTGGCACAAATATACAAAACACTAAACAGGGGAAACAAAGACACAGGCAAGTTGAATATCTTTATATTTGCAAATATAGCTTTGAAAAGAAGAATTATAAGAAATATAATACACAAAAATGTGAAGTAATACGTGCCTCCGTTCCAGCATGATACACAAGCTTGAAGCATCAAGGTGGAAATCACCCAGGTGTAAAACCTGCTGCATCTACAGTCACTGAAAAACCATTACGAAGCTTTAAATTCAGTTTTAATTTAAAAAAATATATTTGAGTTGAATTTGTTGTTCCAGGCGTCCGTTTGATGTGTATATCCCTGTTTGTTGCTGTTGCAGGATGCCCCGTTAATTAAGGCCAAGTTCAAGTCAGAGTGGTGTTCGACTTTTACAGCTTGTCACCCCTGAACAGTCAAAGAGATTTCTTTTCCATGGGGGATTGGACGACGTAAGCACTGTTTTAGATGGATAAAATGTACCTCATTTGGTGAAATGTTAACCTGAATTGTTTGTGTTTTTCGCGTTGGACTTGCTTACATCTCCATTGATAACACAACAACCCCGGCTAAGGTAATTTATCTGATTCAAACGCGGTCTGATATATACTGTTGGACCAAAAGGCGAATGCGCGCTTTAGCAGGGAGCAGCTGGTCCGCAGGCGCTTGGCTCTTGTAACAGAGTTGATGCGCTGCTTGATCCCAGTGGTCAGGCTGAACATAAGAGGGCGCTCCCATTGCACCTGGCTGCGCTGCCCTCTCCACCCTGCACACACGGAGAGCCGGACAGCAGCTCTCATCCGAGCTGTGATGTAGAGGGAGCAGCGCAGACTTGTATCTTTAAGTTAGACCAGCATCATGGACAGAAAAGGCTTCATTATTGAAATTAAGTAATTAAGTGTCATTTAAAAATTCTAATTATTATTGGCCAAACAAAAAGTTGTACTTTTATAGAAAAATCTATATTTCATGGCACGAACTTCAGTAACGTCAGTCAGATTTATGCAACCCTTCATTTCTGTTTTCAAAAAGATAAAATGTGCGAGAGTGACTTTAGCAGGGTTTGCCTTTCGTGAAAACTTTGGGAACAAACACTCTGTCACTGAATTCATACATTCTGAATATTACATATAATCATTATTTTCATCAACCTAATTACAACGATAATAATAGCAGTCTGATCATTTAGAAATTATTTTTGAAGATCACCTAATTATTTTTTGTTAGTTTGTTTGTTTTGTTCTATTTTGTTTGTGACCCACCGAAAGCATCTTGTCCAGTTTATTCATTTTTAAAATTAAAGGCTATCAAATCATGATCTGACCTGTTTCTTTAAAAATTGATGCCACTTTTTGTCTGTCTGTTTACAATAACTGGACATCTGATTGACGCCCTCTTTGTACTTTGGCCTCCTATCAGCATCTTGAATCCTCAAATCCTTATTATCCCTTTATAAAGTTTTAAGACTTTCCTTGGTTGGAGCTTTCATCTTTAAGCACTTTCACCTCTGCCCATTTCCTCTGTCTCCCTTTGTGCTTTGTCCGGGGTGCGCATGCATGCGTAAAGGCGCGTGGACATCTACGCGCGCACCCAGAGTCTAACATAAATAAAATAACTAAATGTAGTTTATTTTAATTTAGTATGTGTGCATTAAAATACATAAATGCAGGAGCTGATAAGTCTGGGTGTGAAGAGTCCCCGTCACGCGGTGACGGTGACTGCACGTTAGAATCGATTGTGGGGCTGAATACTCTGTTTTGTTCCTTGCAGTTGTGGTGATGGTCAAGTGCTTTCATGTGGCCCACATCTACGGAGCATTTAGCATTTTAAGCTCCTCTGCCTTTCTTTGTCATATCCACGGGCTGTCATAGCCACAGGTTGTGTTGAATTTGCAATGCCACTCATCGATGTGTGCCTATTGAGGCTGGCACGTGGACAGTTATCCTTCCCACAGAGAGGCGCAATTGAACGCTGCTAACACAAAAGCTTCAGACCCTGTCAGTTCCCCCCTTTTCCCCTTTTCACTGATGCACGGGCCCTAAAAGCATCAGGGCCTCCGTGTGGCTGCTCCTCTTTTGATTTAGCCCGCACTATATGCTCACTGATGGAGCCATGTCAATCAGGCCTCTGCATACATTTGTAAACTTCACTTTGCATTGTTAGGCTTTAGGCGACTGACTGGCTCAAAGCTGCCTTCAACAAGCCTCAAATTACACCCGACTCTTTTATTATCTCGTAGCCCCTTTAACTCCTCTCGCACGCTATTTTCAACCTATTCATTTTTACTATCTCTTCTTCCCGGGAGAGCACACGCGCACAAATCCTCGAGATTCCTGCAGTCTTGCCTCTCACACTGCACAAATGTGAGCTGCTCTACGCGGCGATGCAGTTTTCTTGTGTTTTCACTGAGAGAGGCATGCTTGTACTGGAGATGCTACATTGCTTTAAAAAGGCAGGTATCAGGCTGCTTCGGCTTCTCTACGGCAAGTGGTGAGGAAAAGCCGTGTTCCACTGCCATATATTTTAGCACAGGAGAGAGAGAGGGAAGGAGAACTAGAGACACAGTGAGAGAGAGAGGGAGAGAGGGAGAGGGGGAGTTTAGGCTTGGTCATATAGGCAACAAGATGAGAAGTTTGATTTTCATAGGCTCTTCTAAAGGATATATGCGATTGGATCTGAAACGCAGCGTCCCATGGGGCTTCCATAACCTCTCTAACCTTTAAGTCAAAGGCCTTTGGAAAATATAAAATATAGCCTATATATTTCATCCGCCATGTGTGCCTTTAAAACACAACGAGAGAAAATTTAACGTATCAGATGTTTGGCATCCTGGAAAAATAAAAACAGGCATTGGATTTAACTGTGTCGTGCTCTTCTATCCAACACACGTCTGAAAAAAATAAATATCTCAGGCCGATTCATCCTCCCAGTTATGACTTATCTCCTATGCAGAAATTTAAAAGAGGTGCTTTGAGTTCTAAAGCATGTGTGGACAGTCTTTAAACTCATCTACGTTCAGTATGGATACAACTCAGCTATCTACCTTGTATCGGAATTCAGTGCAAGGCTGCAGACTATCAAACCCGGCTTGTTTCAGTAAACACAGCACACATGTGATCAGTGCAAGCGGTACACTGGGATCCAGTGGAGCAGGACTCTATCTGGAGCTGTTTGCACAGAGAGTGTCCACACTGAGACTGCGGGATTGTCCGTTTCCTCAGAGAATAAACAATAAAATTATCATAACAAAGAGCACTGAGAGACTCTAAGGTTGATTTTTCCCTTGTCTTCTTTTGGCAGTACAGTCTTTTCATTCGGAGGGA
Organism: Notolabrus celidotus; assembly: GCF_009762535.1. Taxonomy (NCBI): domain Eukaryota; kingdom Metazoa; phylum Chordata; class Actinopteri; order Labriformes; family Labridae; genus Notolabrus; species Notolabrus celidotus. The sequence continues at coordinate 13,774,850 of NC_048274.1, read as the reverse complement.
AACGAGAGGACATCAGTAACAGGCGAAGTGCTTCACCGAGAGATTATTAAGAAAAAACAAACGAGGGAAGCTCAACATTTATCTGTCCGTATTGATCTGAGAGACATTTAGAAATTCCTTATCACGAAACACATCTAAAGGCAGATGAGACACTGACCATCAGTGGTCCTTTCCTTCCATCAGAAAATCTCTCACACTGAAGCAGATCTCAAACATGCAGGCCGGAGCTGAGCTGACCAAACGCCTCTGTTAAACTCTGTCCCACATTTAGACTCTTATTATGATTATTATTATTTCAGAGAACCTACACGTATTGACAACGTGTTCCCACCAGTTTCGCAATAGATGTCACGATAACCTGTTTCCCCATCATGCCTCTGTGTTCCAGCTACAAGTCTGTCACTGTGTGTGCTGCTGGGTGTCGAAATCAATTTATAATTCCTGAAATTAACGACAGATGATATGAAATTTCAATAAATTGTCACTCCCGTATAAGAGCAAACAAGTATTTAAAAAACACTGGACCTACTTTGTGTTGTGTACTAACACAAAGCAGCTTTCAGGAGCTCCCAAATTAAACTGGAAAAATATTGCAGCTGCTGCTGTGAATGCCTTTATATCGTCAAAACAATATGTTTCTTTAATATTATAATAATGTTATTAAAATTGTTGTATTGAGTTTTAACCCTGGCTGATATTTGAAGCTGACAGTAACTGTAAAAACGACTCGTCTGTCACATCCTGTCCGTCATACTCTCAAATAAAGGACTTTTTTTAATAAATCTGATAATCACTCCGATTTTAAATATAGTTATGAATCTGAATTAAGCTGCTTTATTCAAATCATACGCCAAAACACTCATTTGTGATGTGTGGTCTTGCTTCAAGTTTTATCAAAGTAATCTCTCGTCGTGTCTTATCATGACGCCTATCACCATACAGTTAATATTTCTATACAATATGAACACACAATTTGCAGGAATATCCATAAACACGGTTTAGAGGATGATGCACACAAAGTTTATTTTAGTTAAAATTTTAGTTCCGCAATACAACTCTGTAAAAGTCAACTTATGCCTCTCAAAAAGTGTAAGTTCTCCCAATGCTTCAAATAGATATTTCTGAATACCTAAACATTGTTATCTTTATAATATAAGGGTGTTACTGCACTTGCGATAAGCTTTGGTAATCGCAGTTTACACCGCTACACGGTGGCAGCTCATATGTTGCGTTTACAGTACAGTTTAACATACATGTAGATATCGCTGTAAAGCTGCTGGATCGTTCGACATGTCGCAATTTTTGTTTTGTTTTTTTAACGACAAGAAGTTGTTGGCGTAATTACATGTTTACCATGAAGACACTTCCCTTTTTAAAGTCTCCACAGCAGCCGTAACTCAGTTATGTATTTCAATAAGTTGTTCTGTCGTAAGACTGTACACTAACTGTAGAAAGAGCTCCGCGTGCAGCTCTGACACCAACAAAATGACAAACTTTGGTCGGAAGAGACAGAGTAAAATAAAGCATGGTCGGCTGTGTGTTTATGGTGGCCAAATTACGCGCGTCTCTTTTATTTAAAAACGGCAAAAACCGGGACAAAAACCGTTCAAAAGTGAAAAAAGAGAGGAGGAAAAAGCTGTGTCTGTTCGCCGGGCAGAGCCTGCTGCGGCTGCCTGCTCTAGTATTAACTTTCACTGTCTTCCGTCTAATCAAACTCTTACTTTCCGCTGTTCTTAATTCCATATTTTCAATTCCTGATCATTACTTTCCTCTTTTTTCTTACTTGTATCTATCCATCCATCCCTCCCTCCCTCCTCTTTCTCCCTCCCTCCCTCCCTCTCTCTCCCGAGCTCTCTCCTTTGCTGAATCTTATTGATCCAGAAGGCGGCTAATTAGCCCTTCCCTTCGTGCCTGTGTAATGAAGCACATGCGCACTGAATTAATCACAGCCATTTTTTGCAGGAAACTAATTAGCAGGAATAAAGATCCAAAGAGTTTTTTCTTTTCAATCATCAGATCTCACTTTCACCTCTTCCTCGCTCCCTCTAACACAAGACTCATCGCCTGCTTTGCATCCAAATTATTTTTATATTGCCTTTAACAACTAATAGTACCTACTTCGGTTTTTTACACTCCGCAACAACAATGATCTTTCTTTTGCCACCCTAAGCGCAAACTGACCAAAAGGGGACTGCCTTGATGGGATCTTTAGCTAAATCATCTCAATACTGGATTAAAAGCGAGGATCACAAAGCGGCAGCGAGAAATTGTAAGTTTCAACTTTGCGTTTGTCTCTTTTCCTCTCTGTTTCCACGATCCTATTCTTTCCGCTGTGCACTTATCTGAATCTCTTTTCCCTATCTGTTCGTACTTTACGTGTAGCGGAGCTGGCTATTCTCACGTTGTGAGGAAAGACTAGCGACCCTAAGTTGATTTCATGCAAGTAGTTTGCTTTTATTCTTTATTGTATTTGTATCGTTTACCTGTGTTTACATCAGCGTTCGTCCTCTCCTCCTCATGAATGGAAGATAAGAAATGGGCAAGACAGCGATCCTCTCCAAGCAGTTGGTCGTAGAAAAACACGGTTTTCAAACAAATATGTGCATTTCGGTGTGGTCGGGAAAAGGTATAGAGGGCTTATGGGTGTCAAGAAACGTGTTTTGAGGCACAGATGCATTGAGAAAGGGGGCTGTGTGGAGCGAACGGAGGGGCAGCGGCAGCTCCACACGAGCGCAGCCCAGAAAAGGAGCTCCAAGTCCAGCCTGTGGGTCCGTGTGCGTCCGGGCGAAGGAGAACATCTCTCTCGCTTTCTATTTTTGACAGATTTGACCCTCTCCACATCCAGGGGTTTCAGCATCGCCGTATTGCTTATAAAATCCTCTTCAGGATAAACACATTTTTTGTGTTTCTCCGACACGTCTCTCTCTGAAATGTGCAATCCCTCCGCCCTGTCTTAGTTCCTCTATCGCTACACTTTTCCTCTTTCCCCCACTTTGTCCGGCTTTTTCTTTTTTATTTTATCGTGGCTCTTTGCCTCTTTGAAGCGATGTTTTTGAGTCGATTCTCGGCTCATTCCCCGACGAAGTCACATGCAAATCGATCGACATGTGTGTGTATGTGTGCGTGCGTGCGCGAGGGGGTTTGTGTTGGCGAGCGTGTGTGTGTTAGGTGAATGTGGTGGTGTGTTGAGGAGGAAAAAACGAAGCCCCGGGTCTCCTGCATGACAAGAGCGGATCAGCAGGACCATGTACACGGACAGCCTGGGAGTCTGAGCTGCGTTTCACACAGCAGACATGTGGTTTAGGGGAGACATAGGCAAGGCTGGATATCTGCTGCCTCCAACTACTTGGCTACCGTATCTGACTTTTTCTCCCCGAGAAACGCTGACCGGAATGAAAACAAAACATTGCCCTACTAGTCTGACCTTAAGCAGACATAATTATTCCAAAGTTAGTGCCGGAAACTTGAAGTATAGTCCAGGCTAAACCTATAGGTCACTGCATGCATTTAGCAGCCGCTTAGCCAGTTAACATTTGGAGGATTTTGCAAAGTTAAACTACAAGATATCCTCCACAAACCCAAAACAGAGGCTGCACTCTCCGAGGAGAGCACATTCGAGTTTTGCAACGAGACAGCCTTTCTAATCTGGATGGGCCTTTTGCAAAAATAGAGTTTAGTATATTGCCTGTAACTACGTTGTCTTGCCAAAAAAAGGAGATCTGAGCAGAAAAATACAGAGCTGTTATTTTGACGTTTAGTTGAAACACCGAAAGCCGAAAATCTCCGCAAATGTTCCCCAAAATAGCGACTATTTTACGCACGATATGGTGCAATAATCAGTGAGAAAAATCTGCCAGAATTGTGCGCCAGTCTTGGGCATTTCATGCGACATAGAGACGGAAAAGAGAGAGGTTTTGCGAGCAAGCAGAGCCAAGGATAGGATATGTGTACCGTTGGGGGGGAAACAGAAAGGGGGGTTGAGAAGCTGTGTGTATGTGTGTGTCTGTGTGTGTCTGTGTGTGGGTGGAGGGGTAGGTCAGACAGCAAGAAACAGGGGGAACAGGGGTCATGGAGTGAGTGCAGAGATAAAAAAGAAAAGAGAGAGGAGAGAGGAAACCCCCGCGCAAACAGCCCAGGGATGATGGGGAGAGAGTGTGGGTCTGCCTGCCTGCTTGCCTGCCTGCCTGGCTGGGAGAGAGAGAAGAGGGTTGTGGGAGTTGTTGTTTGGTATGTTTTGGGAGCCACACAAAGCACTTGTGCTTGTCAGCATCTGCAGGATTAAGACTTTGGCTTTAGTTTGGGATTGGGGAGAAACAAAAATAGTCTGGTAACAGGTTCAATAAGACAAAACGTTAAGGCTGTCAGGCAGGGGGGAAAAAAGAAAGGGGGCTGAGGGTGGGTTTGTGGAGAGGGGGGTGAGTAGAGGGGTCAGATAGCCATGGGCCATGGAGGAGGAATCAGGGGAGGAGGTCAGATAAACAGATCCCTACCTTTCAGACTGGAGAAGAGCAGTCGGAATGAGATTAGCACTAAGAGAGAAGGATTTAGTCATATTTAGTCTTTCCTTCTTTCTAACATTCTTATTTAGTTCTTTATTTTTGTGCATCAGCAACATTAGATTGTGTGTTTTTAGACTCCATCGATTAGACACTCAAAGGTGTTACAGTGTGCAGGGCAGGTATAGGCTGTTGTGCCAAAAACTGGAGTGATCTCCCTTCCTCCCCTGTCTGACAGTAACACTCCTCTCCTCTTCCTCCTCCTCCCTCTCCTCCTCCTCCTCCTCCTCCTCCTCCCTCTCTCGGCTTCTGTTACAAAACAAAGACAGCACAAATGTTTACTGTCATCTCACCTGTCTGATTTTCCTGTCTTGTCTCATTGTCATATTTATGTTTAATTATAACAGGTTCTGGCAAAGCTATAGGAATGTCATTGGCTCTATTTCTTCGTCTTCCATTTCAAATATGTGTTTGTCAGACGTTGGTGTAGCTAACTATATTATCTCCTGCTCAGCCCCGGCTGTGATATTGGGATTATTGCGTTCACGTTAACGTACCGCCAGAGTGATGCTTTCAATACAGAGTGCTGCTTCAAAAAATAGGCCATTTTTATTTTTCACCTTCACTTCTTTTTCCCTTTTTGTTTGTGTGCCTATCAAGTCTAGATTTCCTTTTTTTGAATTTGCTTTTATTATAACATTTCAATATTTATGTAAAAAAAAATCAAATAGGAGCTCTACCATTAAAAAAAATATGAAACAGGGCAACACTGTCTTGAACAAATGAAAAATGATCTCGTGCAGAAATGTAACTCATCTGCTTTTTTAATTAATCCGGTTGAAAAAAAGTGAATATATTTTTAAATGCTTCACGTTTGTAACATCAGTCAGCTGTTTGAAACCTTTACATAATTAGTTCTAAGATAAATAAAGATTTAATTGTAAATATTTGAATATGTCAGATATGACAACATAATTTGTCTGTTGAGATCAACATTTATTTAAATCATGCAGGTGTATTTGTTTGTTTGTGACAGTAGTGCTCTGCATTTAGTGATAATCTAGTTATGTACATGCATCTGCTAGAATTACTCTAAGTCTGTGTTTTTCACACCTTGTGTAAAATATTTGGTGTTGTACAGCTGTGATGTGGTGACGTTTTTGTCCTGTGGATCGCTCTTAGTCCCTCGTGTATTAGCATATTCAACGACAGGTATATTCAGACCTTATTTTGCAGTATGAATAGCACTTCCAGTTGTGGAAAGGAGATAAAGGGAGTAAAGCAGTTGTCATGGATAGGCTCGTTTCATGGTTTGGGGGGTAACGCAGAGAGATGGGAGACAGCGCCTCTGGCTGTCACAATCTCTTCTCTTCCTCTTGCTCTGTGCCTCTCCCTCTCTTTCTCTCTCCATCTCCATTCTCACTGGGTCTCTGCATATCGCCCTCCTTAACTCCCACCTTTCCGAGCTCGGGCACCCACACCGTGGGGGAGCTCGCTGCCGTGGTGTCCTCAGTCTCAGAGAGCCCTCTTTGGGTTATCAGCAGGCTGAGGCCATGCATGGGGGATTTAACACGCTTGTGTCTATGCACACTGGACACAAGAAGCCACTTTATAATGCTGTAATAAAGAAAATACCGAAGGGTTGTGTATCTTACATTAGTAGAATTTTTAAAAATAAATTATTATTTGACTTATTTTGTATTTTAGCAAATTAGCATCAGTCTTTTTGCATTCATTACTTTTTACTTACTGCCTTTCAAAGACACAGCGATGGATACAAACACGATAAAAGCAATAGGGCCTGTATTTTTGTGTATTTGTATTTATTGAACTAATAGAATAAAGTGTCGTTCTTAGCCCTTAGCTACGTGTAGATGAGGGCAGTCAACACACATGATAGCTTTGAATCTGATGAGGGCTTTTGAATATGCAAGGTCGTGCAGCGAGGACCAGTTCTTCCAGTTGTCCTGCAGCCGAGGCCAGTGTTACATGTCATGCTATCATAAAGGAGGGGGGGGGGGGGGGGGGGGGGGGGGGGGGGGGGGGGGACTCGGCTCAGCACAGGGGAGAGCAAGAAAGTGGGAAGGGAGAGTGGATGTAATGACTGTCATGCTCAGGTGTGTGTGTGTGTGTGCGTGTATCCATGCTTGCGGTGTGGTGTGCATAATTGCTATACCTGATCCTTAATTCCGGCAGCCGAGAGTGTCCAAAAACACTCCTCTTTATTCTCAGAAAGCACCTCTTCTCTCTAAAATCCCCCTCTTCTTATTTGGAGCTTTTCTTCTTCATTTCTTCAATGTCATTCTTTTATCTTTTTCTAGTGAAGTTGGCGAGGATTTTGTGGTTTTGCTCTCTCACAATATGTTATCGTGTTAACAATCTTGGTTAAATCATTGTGGTAGACAAGATTTATGACGGGGAAGATGCGCATGTGTCTCTGCGTGTGTTTGCAGAGCTGGATTCTGATTTGTGTGCTTACTGACACTCTGAAAAATCTCATTCTTTTGGAATTTGCCTCATCGGGGGCTTGTTTTAATACAACTGAGATGTATCTTTATTATTAATAATATTTTTTAAATAATTTTGTGCAGTTTCTAAAATTCTAAGTCATTGCTTAAATTGAGACAAATCACCTCAGACCTTTGTTGTCATAACGTGACACTGGCCTGATTGTCTGTGATACTAACAGAATACAAATATGGGACTGAAAATATCTAGCATAATTTTATCCATTGAGTAATATGTTTAAAAGAAAGGCTGCTCTTTACTATTTGTCTTACAATAAACAATAGCTGTCAGAGCAGGGCACGATAGTGTTGGAGGCAAATTTGTCCTCCATTTCTGACAATAAATAGCTGCTGTTGTAGTGATGGAAAGGGGGTTATGATGTGCATGTGTGCGTTTGTGTCCTTGACTACAATTTGAATATTGCTTCTGTAAGAAATGTACAATATCAGCTCTGTAGCAGACAAGGCTGTTTGCTTGATAGCATTGTTGTAACAGGTATAAAGACTGTTATGGTTCTGGGATGCTGTAACAGCTGTTACAGGAGGACCTGTGTGAGCACCTCTGTCCATGGCTGGTTATGTCGTCAAAGCTGTGTGTAGGTGTGTGTAGCATAGCGGCTACGTCTGATGGTGTATAGATCCTAAATGGGGCTGCGGCAGCTAGCTCTAGTGTACAGTGATAGGAGTGATAGGAGTAACAGCAGTTTGGTGTGTGTGTGAGGGCTACATATGCCTACTCGCGGGCGCTGCAGGGATGACAGGGACCACTCCATGGGCTGCAAAATTCAACCGAACTGCACCCAAGCCGCCCCCCTCCACCCCCCTAAAACCCACCCCGCTCTTGGACCCTGGAGGCCAGCATTCCACCCTCCGCGCTGGCGCTTATCATCACAAAGGACAGAATGCATAAAACATGGAGGACGCTTAGACAGAGGCGGCCCAGGTCGCCTTTCTCTCTGCACATTGAGCCCTGGAACAATACATGGGCCCCTCTGGCCTGTGACTCTGACGACACACACGCCGTCTTTTTATCCTCCCCTATTTCTTTGTCATCCTCTTCCTCTTCCTCTGTGTTACTGTGCTCCGTGGACTGATAACTGCCCTCGCATTGTTTATGTGTGTCTGTGAAATCTGTATTGTGTAACTGAAATGTATGTGTGTGTGTGTGCGTGTGTGTGTGTGTGTGTGTACGAGGGAGAGAGAGAGAGAGAGAGAGAGAGAGAGAGTGACAGGTTTAAAATATTAACAGTACATTAGTTTGCATTGATACTGCCATGTTCCACATTTTTTAGTATATTTTATATTTCTCACTTTAAATGCAAAATGGTAAAATACATAAGCAATGTGCACTCACCAATCAACACAATGATTAAATGTAAACAAATACAATTATTTAATTTAAAAGCAACAAAATACATTTTGTGAAAAAAGAGGACATATAACCTGCAGAACATCAGGATGTCTTTTTTTCCCTCATCACTAATTTACAGCCAGGTCACTCGATGATACAACATCAGAGCTTCTATTAATATCACACAGTGTGTTTGTAAAATCGAGCCATCACATTCACAGCTTTTCTATTGGTCAGTGGGGCCGGACATGCTCTGAAAGGCCAGATTCACTTTATGTGAACATGATAGGAAAATTATACCACAACATACTTCTTGATTTTTATCCCATATGTGACTCTTTCTTCTCTTACACTCCCATCACATACCTAGCATTACAACACAGAGCAGACAGACAGCTAGTGTTTTAAAATACATGGTTTTTAGCATCAGTTGCATATCTTCAGTGCTCAAATGTTTCAATAATTCTAATAATAATTCTGGTTAGAGATCAGTTTAGGGTTGACATTTAAGACAAACTGATTTTTGCCCCCAGTCTGTGGAGAGTTTTAGTCTGTATCTTTCTATACATGGCTCTGCTAGCTGGTGCTGTAGGAATGCATTGCTAGGATGTGCAGGACCCCAGCAGGTCTATGGCACTTCCTCTCTGTGTACCTCGCAGCTTATCCTCCTCAGGATTAGAGAGAGAAGAAAAGAAAAGAGTGATGGCAGGATCACCCTTTCCCTCTGACACCCTCTTCCCCATTTTTTTTTCAGTTCACACACGCACAAAAAAATCTCAACAAAAAGTGTAATTCACTTGCAAATGTGCAGTAGCCCGTCCGTGTTCCCAGTCGAGGAGAGAGAGGGAGAGAGAGAGAGAGTGGGAGAGAGGAGAGGAGAGGGAGGGAGGGGCAGAGATGGAAAGACACACAGAGCCGGCTGCAGTGTATTCCAGTGTGAGACAGGGCTGAGGTGAAGCTAGCGACTGCTTCTTCCTAGTCAGGAAAAGCAGCCGACTCCATCAGCCCATTGATAGACTCTGGTGTGGCCAGCGTGCATGCATTGTTTCACTGTGTAAGATACAAAGTGTGTACATGTGAGCTGTTGTTATACAGCAGGAATAAGTGTTTGGACTCGCTATTTATCACTCCCCTAGCTTCTCCTGAGGTGGCCTGGTGTTCGCTCAGCGCCCCGGGCGACCGATCTGCTTGTAGTGAAGGGGTTAAGAAGCAGGGATAGCCCCCTTTTGTCTCTGTGGCCCTCTTTGCCATTGTTGTGGTGGAATTGAGCTCTGCGCACCTCACTTGACCACAGCAAAGCAATAAAATGGCCTCTAAGTGCTGAAGCCTCTGTAGTCCTCTGATGTCAGCTCTGCTCCTGCTTCTGCCGACATATTTTCCTTTTTTCTACAAACACATGGGCCAGTGTCTGTGTGCAAAGTGTGTATACACATACACTGCATTGTTATTTTCTTACACAGAGCCATTTGCCATCTTTTTTAGCTCACATAGGTGTTCTTTCTTTTTCTCTTTTTAGGAAAGTGCATTCAAATTGCCTTATTTTAACCCAGATTGATGCTTTGCATGCAAACAAATCAGAATGTAATATCTCAAATGCAAAGTGTGATGGACCTTTTAGCACCTGCAGCGTTAGAGGTGACGGACGAAGTGCTAACTGTTCCTGAAAATGCACATTCATATACGCACATATTTTTTTTATGATGTTTGAAAATTATACTTTATGTTTTCGACAGCTTTACATTCAGGAGAGTGATAATGATATGATGTTTTTTTTCACACTTTTTCAATGTGTGTGTGTGTGTCTGTCACAGTGACAGGCAGTAAATATCCAGACCAATAACCACCACCTGATTGTCATTATCAAATCAAACGCAGAAGTCCCGCTGTCATAGCAGCTGAATGAATAATAAACACTTAAATGTGTCAGTTCCTGTAGCTCTGCAATGTTGTGTTATTTTGCTATTTTTCAGTTGCATCACTGGCAATAATGACACAAATATAGCGTGCATGATAATTTTATTTTTCAGTTTGAGCATGTATTATTATAATGCATAGTGTTGGTGGTATTGTGTTTGATTGCACAGATGATTGTTTATAGCAGACTCCCACCTCTGCAGACATTGTAATTAAAAAGAAGATATACTGCATGTGTGTCTGTCGCCATCCCATCTCATCTCGTCAAATAAGCATCCAGCTATTGCAGTGAGCATGTCAGTGGATTTATGAAAGACTTCTGATTGGCTGAATTATAATTGGCACAGTCCCGAGTATAAACCATTTATGCCAGGTGTTATACAGACCACATTAAATGTTCCACCAAACTGCAATTAAAGCAACATTTCCTCACAGCCACGATATTACACCTCGGCATTGCTCTAGAGGGTGTCTCTGTCTGGTGTGCCTTTGCTTCACCCTTCTTCTCCTCCTGAATCACGTGTGGTTTCCTTCTGGCTGGGTCTCACTGTACCTAAAACAAATGCTCTTTCTCAATTTCCCTGTGTTAAATGAACAAACATAAGGACCCCGGTGCCTCATAATAAATTGATTAGAGAGAAGCAGACTCCCACACTGCTACACCGAAAAACCAGAGATGTACTGTGTGTGTGTGTGCGTGTGTGTGTGTGTGTGTGTGTGTGTGTGTGTGTGTGTGTGTGTGTGTGTGTGTGTGTGTGTGTGTGTGTGTGTGTGTGTGTGTGTGTGTGTGTGTGTGTGTGTGCGTGCCTGCGTTCCTGCGTGTGTGTGTCAAGCCTGAGGAGGAGGAGAAGACACTCTCCTGTTCTCCCTCCTAACACACATGCAACAAAAAAATGTATATTTATCCAGTTTAATGGCAGTTCTGGTTTGTTGGTCCTCATACTCCCACCTCTCCGGCAGGCTATGCTCTAACCGCTGTTCGGCGCCCGTTGGCTGATGTCTCATGACAGCGACAGTGTCATGGCGTTTACATGTTGGAGACAGAGCCCCCTATGCGGCTGTTTGGTTTTCATTCTGACATTCAGTGCCACGGAGCAGAGATTGGGTCTAGGCTGGAGGGGGGGTGGGGCAGGTCCCATGGGGCTGACACAGGGCTAGACGGCCGTGACAGACTGGTGACCTCTGCTTTGTGACGTCATCAGCCTCGTCTGGTCACCGTGGAATTAATTTTCCCCCACTGTTTAATAAATGAATACAGGGGTCCAGGCTAGTTTGCTCAGCTATCGGTGATGCTCTGGTGAAATGAGATGCCCCTGTACAAACAGATTTATGCTGATTTTTCACCACAGATAATCTCCAGTATGTCTTTAAATCACCTCACTTTAGGTTTCGTAAAAAAATTTCCTCTCTATTAAAGGTTGCATTTTCTTCTTCTTCCCTTTTTGTAGCAGAGAGTAACATTTCACCTTTTTGTTTTACCCAGGTGGTATCAAATAAAAAGCGAGCATTGTTGTGTGAAACAGTAAAACCAAACACACCCTGACCACATATAGGAAGTGAGCCTGAGGTAAGCGCAGGGCTCAAAACGGATACTGACTGTTAGAACTGTTTTTCTCCTCTGTAAATGCCAAGTGTCAGTTCATTCTCTGAAAAATGCTCTGCTTTTTCTTTCTTCTGCATTTCGTTTAATGTCCACAGAAACATTTAAGCACATTTTACCCCAGAGCAGGGAAAAATCTCTTACATTTAATAGAACTAAAAGGTATTGCCTCATAGATTATGGGTATAATTTAGGCAGGATCTGTTCAATGTGCAGCATTACTACCCCTGCAACTCAGTCAAGGTGCTTATATATGTATGAGGAGGAGGATGGCTGTAAACTCAGCTCCTCTTATTGCCTGCTTTTTGTTGGAGCCAGGTGTTTCCTCATGTTGGATCATGCCCTGGTGGGGAACAACAGGCCACATGGCAGGTGAGAACTGAGTTATTAAATCTAGCAGATATAGTTGTGTGTTTTTCTTTGGTCTTCATGGGCTATTAGAAAAAGCTCAGAAGTCTCTTGCAAGCAGAGTGGACTGAAAAAGAAATGACACTCAGGGCAGTGGCTGAGCACAGGAAGTAGCCGTTGTGTGGCACAGGAGCTGTGTGGATGTTTCCCTCCTAGCTTACCAGGAGCAGGACAAGTGTGTAGATGACACACAGCCTTTTGTTTACACTGGAGAGAATATGGGTTTGCAGGGGGAAGAGAGAGCAGGGCGATGGTCAGAGCAGGGGTAGAGAGGTGGTGGTGGGGGGGGGGAGACAGACACCAGCTTCATCACTTCCTTCCTTTCTATATTTTTTTGTCTTTTTTTCATGAATCTCCATTGTCAAAACAACAGCAGACAGAAGAGGAAGTTCAAACTGAGGCAGAGGTGCCATGCAAAACATGTTGTCCAATAATAAAGCATGAAAACACATAACTGCAGAAAATGTAAAGTGATAGCATGTTTATTATTGAATCACATGTAAATGTAGTCCACCTCTATCTCTAGTGACAGAAGGGTCCAACCCTAGTTTTTCCAGGACAGAGTCCTTCAAATAAACCTGCATGTTTTGACCCTGGTCAGGGTTGAACACACATTTCTCACACTCCCCAGACCCCTGGCTTCCTCAGGATCTCAATGCATGGATGCGCGGTCGTACATGGCTCCATCTATAGGACTTCTTTCCTGCCTGCTACATAGAATTTATCCATATCAAAACAGCACACTGACACCTGCATGCTGTGTCTCACTGATTGTAAGTCCTGTGGTCAGGGGCAAAAACGCACTTTCACATGACAGATGGCTGTGCAGGCCTTTAACAGGAAGCCTGGCTGCTGTTTCTCAATCTCTCTAGAAACGAGAAACGAGTACCCGCACTCTGGTTTTGCTGCCTGCATTTTGTGTAATAGATGCCAGCTTGCCTGTATAGTGGGTACAAGCACGAGACGAAGGGGAGGGGTGGGGAGGGGGTACCCCGGCATAAGTGGACCCCTGAGACCTCCTGGAGGGGTAGAGGTGTGGCGAACGTCTGTTTTGGGCATGGCTTGTGTCAGCGTGTTTAGCGTTTGCCTCTGAGGGCATTTATATGCAAATGCTAAACAACCTATTGGGATGGCTAATTACAGCAGGGCCTTTGTGTGTGCCAGGCAGTGAGAAGCAGGGAGTTTCTAGCACGCCAGGACCCGGACTTCCCCTGCTTGTTTACTTATTGTCTTTCCTTATTACCCCCTCATTGACACTCCCCTTTTGTGTGGCTGTTGCTGTTTGCCTGCATGCTGGCTCCTCCCCTTGTAGTGCTGGAGTTAATGTGGTAGATTAAAGAGGCAGCACACTGGCCATGTTTACTTCCTCTTTCATCTGGTGGCCCGGCACAGCTTCAGTCTGTAGCCATCCTTACTATAGCTAACAGTAAGCTAGCCTCCACCCATTCAGGAAGGATTCAGCCTCATAGTACCCCCTACACTCTCTTTCCCTCCCTCCCTCCCTCCCTCTCCTTTCCTCTCTCTCTCTCTCTCTCTCTCTCTCTCTCTCTCTCTCTCTCTACTACAACTAATGCTCAGCTAATTACTTTGGGTGATAAAAATGCATTTAGGTCAGGTTCTAATGCAATGCAAATTTATGAGCAGGCAGAAGCAAATATTAACTTGTAGAGTCAGTGATAGTCATTGGCTGGGGACAAAGGTACACCTCCCTTAACTGTCAAATATGAAGGTTTTTATGTGCGTACGGTGTCTGCCTGTTTTTTTTCCCCCTTTGTTGTCAGGGATCTAGCACAATGACAGCAGGATGCAAAAACAATGCTTCAACTGTAAAGCTCCTACTAGAAACCTGTTTAAAGTTATGCCTGCTGTTACATAAAATAATGCCTGCTGTAAGGCAGAATCCTAATGCCACAAAAGCTACATACTAGGAAAGCCCTGTTCTTATTATTATACACAATTTAAAGTATGGTTTGAACAGTTTCTGTTCCTCTTCCTCTTTTTGAAACTACTTTTATTGTTGTAAGTAATAAAACCACAGTTACTATATGAAAGGTGTGTACACAATGTAACATGATGAAAGTAGAATTTAAAAATGATCAAACTTTTATAAGAGGGAAAATAGTCCTCACTGTAGACGTGTTTGTGATCAGGTGGTTTGGACTGAGACAGTCTGGATCTCTTCCAACCACCTGGATTAGTTGTAGTTTGGAGACATTTTGTTTTGTCTCTGTAGATGATTTGGTCTAGCTTTCATTCCAAAACCGTAATATAACAGAGAAACTGTTCAAAGAGAAAGTGTTCCTTATCACATGTATGTATCGGTATGTCTTCCTATACACCTGTGTACCCTCTGTATTCCTGAATCTCTGCTAAATACACAATAGCTTCAGACTGGCCCTGCCGCATTCCTGTAAAATTATTTGACTTGTGCTAAAACAAAGAGAGAGGAAGCGTGCAAAAGCCCTGGTTTAGCATGGCTTCTCACTTCATTTCACCACTTGAAGTTTCACTGTTTCTTCACATGCTTTGCCACCACTTGTGCCCCCTTACTACGCCAATTACACCCCCCCTACTTTCATGTGCTCTCCCTCTGACACACACTCATACATACATACAAACGCAGAGGGGAAGACTTGGCTGGCGAAGGAAGCCGAGCTGGATCAAAGGCGTGTGTGTGTGTGAGAGCGAGCCAGGGTACCTCGTAGAAAACAGCTGCCCCTTGCTGTCTCTGCCGCTCACCCCGGCCTGACAGCAGCTAGAAATATGAGGCCTCTGCAGACCTCTGTCCTGGGAAAGAAGGACGGGACGGCACACATACTCTCAGAAAAGCTTTTGTCTCTGCTCTCTCTCTCGTTCTCCCTCGCTCACCCACACATACAAAGAAGAAAGAAAGCCGTTTGTCTATGCTCATTCACTCATTCAGCCACAAATAGAAATCTGCGTTTCTCATATACACTCCCTCTGCCAGCCTCACAAAACCATTAAATTATCACATGCTTGATTTCTCTTTATTGTCTGTTTGTTAAACTCTTTCATTAGCTGTTTTAGTCAATTTAGCGCAATTTGTCTGTCAATCTTACTCAGCGTTTGCTATTCTCTCTACTTCTCGCCTGCTTCAACATTGTGCTTTCTTTTTTTTTGTAAGCTAGGCCTTCCTCAACACCGTCTGCCGGTGCTTTTCTTCTCTCATACTGTTGTCTCCACCTTTCCTCACCACATGTCTGGGATTTCTCTCCCTCTGCTCTGCCTCTCTGGCGTGTTCAGGCTCTGACAGAGTCAGGAAAGGCATTCAGCTCCCTAATCCGGGCTCCCTCTATCAGGAATGCTAATACGTGTGATTGTGTGACCCACTGAAGCCCGGCAACATCTGCAGGAGCCTATGGCGAGCCCCCACACCCTCACACACCCACTCTGCCCCCCCCCCGCCTTTGAGCGTTCACTCGCTGCCATTATTTCATTGTTTCACTTCACGCCTGTGACCGGGCAGTGCAGTTAACCCTCTGCTGCTCAGGCCAGGCGAGCTCCCCGTCCTGCACACTGGGGCCAGAGGGGGTACCGAGGAGGGGGTGTGTGAGTTTGGGACAGCCCTTTCCCAGGACAGGCCTCCCTGCCTGCCCATCTGGACCCCTACACACAGCTCAACCCCATCATCTGTTTAATTTTGCATTCCACTACTAGTCAGTGTTCATATGTGAATTCACATAGTCTGTTTAAAAGTGTTATGACTTATGAGTTAGGGTGTTATTACAGGGATTATCATCACCATATCCTTGTTGAGCCTTTTTAAATGAGTCGTTTTTACTTTCTAGGAGACACCGCAAAAAGAATAACCTATTTATCATAGTATGAGATTTGGCGCTATTGTGGTGTTAGCCAATGAAAACTTGTTATGAAATTCTCACTCACCCCTTCGCAGGTATTAGAGTTGAAAGATATTATTGTTGGGAGAGTGTCTGTTTTCAGTAAGATGAATTTTAGGTAAAGCACAACTGTCAAAGTGAATCTGTGTCAGGCTGGAGTGCTGCTGATTGAATTACGCTCTCCTCAGTGCTGTACTCCTGCATATGCATTCAGTCAGAGCAAAGGAGCTGATTGAATTTCTATGTTCTTCTTTCACATCTTAACATTAAGCTATTAAAGCTTTAGGATTGTTAGACCTGTCAGAATTCAGCTCATGTAATTGAGTTTGCCTGATTCCACTATAAGTGTGTATGTAACTATATGATTTTCAGGCCGTTATAAAGAAGTCTTAGAGAGGAAGAGAAAGTCATATTATAGATTTGCCTTGAGCAGTAAAAATATAAAGTCAGTAATTGTTGGTTTTGGCACAAATTCATTAATTAGAAGAAGAAGAAACTAACTTTTGGATTAAGCAATCTCATTCAGGACATTTTAAACTTTTTCATGGTCACAGTTTTCTTCTTCTTGTACTTCTGAGCTACAAGAGCCAAGTGTTTATCAGCTATTTGAGTTAGCTTGCTACCATAGAGGTTGACTTCTCTGTACAGTGTTTCCAAGACAGAACAGAAATTGAACACAGTTAATCAAAGCAGCCACACAAGCATGGAGTCAGCTTTGAGTTCAGCTGTAATGTCTGTCATAACCACTGGGATCCAAACTCTGTGGCCATTTGTCACTGATCCCTGGCCCTAAGAAATGCACACACACAGAGACACAGACACAGACACAGACACAGACACACACAGACACACACAGGTACACACACACACACGCGCACACACACACACACACACACACACACACACACACACACACACACACACACACACACACACACTCCGTTAATGCTGGAGCAATTATTGTTTCCGAAACCATGATTGATTATTACATTTTTGCAAAGTAGGAGCAGTGTTACCATGGGGACATAAAATGACCCATGCTGCTTTGCATGTCAACTGAAAAGTTTACAATTGCAGTCGAACTCTGGATGGTGTCCAGAGCCGTTACAGGCCTGAGTAGCTTTAAAGAGACATTCTCTCTTTTCTGTGAACCTCTCTCTCTCTTCCTCTCTCTCTTCTTCTCTCTGATCGCTGCTGTTCAGCTCAACAGGCTGTTTCTGCAGTGCTGAAACAGATACTATGGCAGTTCAGCATGATATAAGTATGCTATTTCTGGTAGATTGTCACTGCTGCACTTCATTTCTAACTGCTTTGTTCAAGCTTTTACATTTTTTTTAAATCACATTCTACATTCTAGAAATATATAAGGAGAAAAGTATTTAATGAAGTGCAGATATATGAGATGAATTCAGAATCAATATGTCTTCTTTTAGCTTTCAGTAAGCAGATTCATTCGATAATGGAAGAATAGCTTCTCTCAAAATGTAAAGTTAGTTCTAAATCCTGATTAGAGCCCTTTCTTTTTTAAATTTGGACATTTTATGAAAAAGGTTAAGCACAAGACGTATTGTGTTTGAAGACATCGTTTAAAACATATTGTGGTACATCCATAAAACTGAGACAGCCTTTGTGAGAGTGAGCACACATTGGAAACTTCATACAACAGCAGAGTTCACCACTACGAATGAACTAGCACGCTGTTAACACATGCAGTTAAAAAGATGAGTTTCATGAGTTTTCAAAGTACATGCGTTCCGCTTCCTTGCATTAAAAGTTAAATTTAACTTTGTTGATCAGGATTACAGAATGTTCGGCTTAGATTTATAGCATCTCTAAAAAGAGTCAAGATCGGACCATATGTATTTTAGTTTAATGTTTCCCTACGTTCTGTGTGATAAATGTTTGCTTCTCTGCAAAAACGATCATCCTTAATATGAGCCATAGGGGAATATATGTGGGCCTAGCATTCCAGTTCCCATGACGGCTCATTGAAACCAGGAGCGGAAGGATGTCCTCCATTTTTAAGATCAAAACTTCAAGCCATAACAGGCCATCTATAACAACACTGCTCTGGAATGATCATCTTCTCTGTTATGTACACGCACTCTAACATTGTGCTAATCTGTACATTTTGCATACATTGTGTCTTCCCAATACGAGATAAATGAAAGATAAATGTTAGACTGAAAGAATGGCAGATTACAGCCCCTCCACTGCTTTG
The DNA here is from genome assembly GCF_009762535.1 of Notolabrus celidotus. NCBI lineage: Eukaryota > Metazoa > Chordata > Actinopteri > Labriformes > Labridae > Notolabrus > Notolabrus celidotus. Next base: position 13,756,493 of record NC_048274.1, on the reverse strand, counting down.
TTTACGGACATGTTTCAGGGTTTAAAAGGAATGGGCTCCACAGAGCCAAATTGGATCTGGGTATGTAAATACTGCTCTGATGTTTAATGAGAAGCAAAGTTAGCTAATTATAGCAGCTCTGAGAAACATGAGGAGGACAGTGGGAAATGTTTCCATCACTCCCTAGCTCTATAGATTACTGCCTAATTGCCTCAATCGAATCAGGCGGAGACATTAGCCAGAGAGGCAGAGAGTGAGAGCGAGAAACATGGGGATGGGGCTGATTACACATATCCGTTGGTGGCTCTTCAGATTATCCAGCGGATGACCAGCAACTGGGGCTCTTTGACATAGCATGAGCCTGTCTGTCTTCTTCAGTCTGCATGTCGCCCCTCCCCCCACAGACTGAACGCAGGTGAGGATAGCAGGGTACTGTATTCTCTGCTGCCACGCCAGCCAGCTGCAGAGGTGATTCATACCTCTATGCGGAAGTTTTTCAGCTATAATTACATGTAATTCTGACACATGTTTATGCCTGATTTTACCAGACAGCCTCTTCACTAATGACAAAGTAGAGTGTCACATCCTCCCAAACATTTGTTGCAACAATATTTTCCTGCCTTATTATTGCATGTTGCAATTTTAAGTACAAGGTGCAAAACATGCAGGGCTAGTCTGGGTGACCGTTGAGAATAGTTTCTTCTCTTTAAAGACAAATGCTGTATCATCTGCTTTGTCAATAAAAAGTGTGAAAGAGTTAAACATGTCCTAAAGCTGTCTTCTGTTTAATTTATTTTTGCCTCATGGAAATAGTCAGAACATAGGAGCTGATTTGTTTTTCCTCTTTTCCACTAATTCCCATTACTGGTGGAGCAGGAATAGAAATGAGACCTAGTCGTGTGGCAGCTTAATATGTGCCCTGCTTATGCTTTGTAGGCAGGGTGAGGGGAATAAGGAGCTCCATTGGATCTGTTTCGTCCTCAGAGCTCAGTGATATTGAGGTCAGCTGTCCAAAATGATCTCATGTTAAGGAATTGGCGAGTCAGCAGGGTCAGGGCAGAACCGCCATGACGACACTTTCTCCACGGTGATAACGCTGCCCTCCTTTCCCTTCCCTTCACTTCCTGTGCATGGGAAAAGCAGAGGAGTCTGATCTGTGTCTGAGCCCTTTTTTTTTTCTTCTTAAATGACACTGCTTTTGTTTTCACACCACACCAGACTCAGAAATCAGGTGAAGATGGTCTCAGATAATATTAATTGGATCTTTACACTTCTGATGATGCAAAGCTGCATGGCTAATCTTCTATCTTCTTTAATCCTCAACAAACATCTGATTTGCTGAAAATAGCCAACAGAAAAAAAAGAAGCTGTTTCCTGGAAGTCACAGCGGTGTAAATGGGTGCTTGAACAATCCTTCCTTCAGTTTCCCATGCAGGATGCCATGGAGCATGGCAGAGGGACTGTATGTGGGAGTTGTGTGTGTGGAGAACCCAGAGCCCAGTAGAGTCCTTTTTAACAGTTCCGTTGGGAAAGTGGGCACTGTAAACAGATAATGCTGCTCATGCAGAAAAAGCGGAAGTGGGAGGTCTCACATGTCAAGATATTTAGAAGGGAAACTCTGGGTGTGAATCTTGGTCAGTCATATTGGAGTGAGTAGACTAAGCATTTTGCTTTTTTTTGTTGCTTGGCTGTGCAGACAAAAAAAAGCAGCAGTTGGATTGTCAGCTGTTGATCCGAGTTTTGTTTGACCCTACTGAGCAGAGCTGAGAAAGTGTTGCTCTCAGGTCATGCCGACTGGTCTGACTTACTGTCTGTTAGTAAGACTATCTTTTTCTCTAGCCTTAAATCAGTCACATACGACCTGGCGCCTCCACTTTCTCACTTTCGCACTACTTTCTCACCTTCTCTCTCTCTCTCTCTCTCTCTCTCTCTCTCTCTCTCTCTCTCTCTCTCTCTCTCTCTCTCTCTCTCTCTCTCTCTCTCTCTCTCTCTCTCACTCTCACTCTCACTCTCTCTCTCCCTCTCTCCCACTCCCTCACGCACACACATGTTCCCATAATTTATGGCTGCCGGGTCCTTGATCAATTGATAGCAGGGAATCCTTTGGTAAATAGAGTTTTAGACACATTGCCAATAGACCTGGGCTATTGATTGGAGTGTAAATTAAAAACTTAATCAGGTCTCTGAGATAAGATTTATCTCCACCCCGAGCAAATTACAGCGCTGACTTGGAGACATAAAGGCAGGGCGGTGGGCAGATGAGCACTGCCCCTCTGTCGGTGCCAAGTCTGGCCACCGGTCTCTGTCCTGTTCCCGTTTCACTGCTGATGCCACTCTCAGACACTTCTAGGCCTCCGTCCATCGTGTTGAATAGACCATGGAGACTTTTAGTGCTGACATAATGGATGAATGCTTTTCTTGTAGTCTTTAGTTAGAACAAGACCGGCTCAGACTAACACAGTTTAAAGCATCTGGTGGACATATTTATCCAATATGTCTTATTGTTCCATGATGCACTTTTATTATGGCGGGCCCAAGTGGGAAGTAGTTTTATTTCTTTATCGTTTTGTTCTGTTAAGCAGTTTGTCTTGTTCAGTCTTGTCAATACTCCCCCTCTAGCCCCCTCTTTCTCTCCCTCTCTCTCACTGTGTGTTTAATCACTTACTTTCATTGCTGCCTCTGATGAAATATGTAAATCATTACACCCAGATTTTATTCCTTCAATAATATTCTCATCTTGTTGGGGTCATTTTGCGCCACAATAAATTTATTCACATTCATACGCACATGCAGTGTTGTCTATATTTTATATGTATTAAGACAATCCTTGGGATTGCACATTGATCAGTGTATGGATTTCCACAGTAATTGCTGAGGGAAATTTTCCCTGTCTCTACTCTTCTTCATTATTAATATTGGGAAATGGGTATACATTCAAAATGTCTCTGAGTATAATTTCATCTTAAAATAACGAGAGCCCTTTTAATTCATGCCAGCTCGAACAGAGCAGCACACGTACTGAGCACAGGGTTTTCCTCAGGTTTCACAGATAAGAAAGACACACTTGCTAAGGATCCTGGGATAGGTACCTCACAGGTATCTGTCTGGATCTTTTAGCCGGTAATTAAAACATACATTTTTTTCCTCGTGATTAAAGCTGGTATTAGGCTCCTTTCAGGGATTATAGCACTTCCCATTATCTCTCGTTATAGGCCTCATATATAGAAGCCATAGAAATGACATTGACCCAGAGAGAAAGAGACAGACAGTGAGAGAGGAAGATAGAGAGCAGGCAGTTGAGGAGGTCATAAGTCCATGAGTAGATAACTGTAAAAATACATAAATAAAATGTGCAACACCCCTGAGGACTATTATGTTGGTGCTGAATACATGGACATCATTTTGGGTTTGTGAAGTGCTGGCTAAGTGTTAGAGGTCCCCAAAAGAGATGTGCAACCTAACCCATCCAGTGGCTACATAATGGTGGCCAACCTTTCCCTTTGTCTAGTTGTGGGGGAGGCTGAGACCATCAGTAATAGGCTTTTTGCCTGATAAGCCCGGAAAATACTCGTTTAGTTAGTGAAAGTGCAGAGGGATCCTGGCCTGATAAACCCGCTGTTTCCGTCTGTAATACCCAACAGCTAAAATCAATAGTTGGGATAATTCTCCCGCTACTCGTCCAGTCTCCTTTATCTGCAGCTTTCCTCAACCTGTGTACATGGGGGTGGTGGTTAGCTGGAATATGCCCATGTGTATATTAAAGGTTATATAGTTACACTCTCATATAACTTTGCTTTTTGTGAATATTGCTTGTATTTGTCTTAAATGTCATGGACAAGATTGGACTACTTCTGCCTAATGCATGTGTTACATTTCTGATAGTTTTCAAACAGTACGACTGAGATTGAGCAGAGATCACTCCAGGGCAGACTCATGGTCACTCTCTTGGTGTTAAGGGTGCTCGTGATATGGATCCGACTGCTGGCAATCAGCTCAGGTGTTGTCTCTGAGTTAGTGCATGTATAAATCTGGTGGGAGGAAGTGGCTGTCAGCACTAATTCAGCCCTGCTAAGAGCCCTGTGCTCTGTCAACACGAGCTCTATGTTCTGACACAGGTGCTTGATTAGGCTTAAAAACACAGCACAGGTAGTGCTTCTGACACAGACGCAGTGTGGAAAGGTTCGAGTAAGAGCAAAGAGAGGTCCTTCATAGATTTAGGATGGAGTGTTGTTTTAACAGATTTAAGCCAAAACTGTATTTACAGTTTTCATACAGTTGTAGTATTCATCTGTAAGATCACTTCCTTTCTCCATGCACCTTTCGAAAGAGGAAAACTTGTGCAAGAACACCTTATCAGACCTGGTAAAAAATACAGGATTCTCCCTATATCACATCTCCACTGTCCCACTTTAGCCAGTATTATCATTTTGCTGGCGGGCTCTCCCGGAGTTGGTTTCAGTGTAATCTTTCTGGCCATCGCAGCACTGCTGTAAAATACAGCCTCAGGTGTTAGCAGCCAGGGTGGTTAGCCTGCGACACCGTTACCTAAAGTGCAGTGTATTAAAAAGCAGTCAGGGCCCTGGATCACAGTATATCACAAGGGAGAGGCAGTGATAAGGCCTGCCTGCCCGCCCGCAGATCAATGAAGGTTACTGACATCATATCACAAAGTGAAAGCGAGTGCTGCACCCCTAGCTATTTATCAGCTGTGGATCGGACATGAAAGAGGGTGGAAGGGGAGAGAGGACGAGACAGGACAGCACTTTTCCCCCATGTTGGGGGCTCAAGCCCTGACTCCCCCTCTCCCACTCTGTTACTGACTCCTCCCCTGGACTGATGTGGCTTCTGTTAGCAGTGGCAACAAGGCTATGATGATATAGAGTCAGAGGAGTGTGAACACTGAATTAGCCTGAATTCAGCAAGATTGACAGTGACAAGTTTCCCTGAGTTTTCAGCTCCGGAATCAGAACCTCTCTCTCTCTCTCGTTTTCTCTGTGTGTCTCTTGGACTTTCATCCTCTCTGTTTCTGTTTATTTCTGTGTGTCAAAGTACTTCCAAGGTTCTTGATTATCAACTGAAACTCTAATTTGAGTATCCCCCCCCCCCCCCCCACAGTTGACAGGCCTGTGAGTTGTTGTTGCTGTGTGATGGGTTAGGAAAAAAAACACCATGTCAGACACACAACACGGCTCCAGCCCGTGTATCTGATCTGTAACCACCTTTTCTTCTTTCCCTTTCCACAGCTTTATTGGTTTATTGCTTCATATACCATACAGCCCCTTTCCTCCTCACTTATGTCTGCATTAGTATGGTAGTATTGAGCTGTGTGTACGCGCAAATGCACCTTTGCGTGTCCATGCGTGGGAGATCATGCTTTCAGGTACTGTATGAGTTCCATTTATCAGCTGCCTGGGGCACAATGTGGAGGATTTCCCCCAATGGGTTAGTGTGTAACTGCTCTGTCAATACATGCTTGTCAAGGCCGAGAGAGTGTGGGGGAAAAGGCCCCTCACTCCGGCGCGTTGAAGCCACTTATTGAGCAGCCAATAGCTATTTACCTCTTGACGGTGGCAGGCAGAGAGAGGGGGCCCAGCCTCGGCGAGAGGAACTCAATCCCTGCTCCCAGGACTTCTGCGCTATACTAGCTCGGTCTGAACCAAACCCATCCTGAGCCAGGAAGCAGAACCAGTAGTGGCTCAGACAGGAGACAGGGAGGTGTGTGTTTATGTGGAGCAGGTTGTCCTCCTCTGGCTCCTGGTCTTTGCCTGTCCTGGCTGTGTGTGCAGCTTGCTGCTGTAAAGCCCTGCTTCCTCTCTGGAATCTCAGTGTTGACAGAGAGCATCTGGGCCCTGGGAGAGCTTCCAGCCTGCTGGGTGCTCACATGTACACACACAGAGGGCGGGATGGAGGGGTGAGAGTAAGAGAGGTAGACCGCAGGTTGCTCAGTAAATACACTCTATACTATCTTTGTATATCCTTTCTAACTCTCCTGTGCCCGTTGACCTGCCCGTGGCCCTATCTCCTCGTCTGTCGCCTCCTTTCATCACAAGAACCTAGGTGGTATGTTTTATGAATGGGTGTTTTGATGGGTGTTTCTTTCATTCTCACCAGCTTTGATTCAACAAAGAAAAGAATGTTGTCAAGAAGGTGTTCATCTTTCCTCCTCTCCTTTTGTTTTCTTAGACCTTCTTGCTCGGGTGAAAATCCCCCTTTTTTTGTGGGCTGTGTAGATCCCTGAACTGTGTGTTGGAGTTGTGGGTCGCCTGTCAGGACATGTCCCATATACCTGAGTCACAGAAGGATTAGTTAACCCTCGCAGTGCTGTTTAGGGAGAGTCTGCCAAACTATGCACAGCTGGTGTTTAGCAAGTAGACAGAAGAGGCAGGAGAAAATGAAGGAGAAACTTAAGTCACTTTAAAATGTGCCACGCATACCCATCAATACTTTTCAAAGCAGTTCCCTGTCACAGTTAAATTTGGATGTGTTTTTTTGTATATAAAACTAAAACGAGACGTCAGTTCTGTACAAAGCAAGTCATACAAGAGCAGCACAGCGAGATGTCCCGCTGTTTAAGAACAGCTGTGCAAACAAAGAACGGGGAAAAAGTACAAGAATAACACATTATATCAACATTTAACAACAGTTGCTCTGTAATCTGGTATTACTTCCACAAGCAAAGGAGGGGCCTGTGTCAGGCCAAACGGAATTTGGATACTGTTATGGCAGGAGGAAGCCAAGTGCTTTCAAGAGGTTAGCCCGAGATGTGAAGGTCCACAGACTCATCTTAATCCAGGAGGCTTGTACTTAATCGCTTTTGATGTGCATGTGAACATGACCTGCTTCAACATTCCAGCCCTGACCATACCAAGTTCAGGAGAGCAGGGCAAGGCTGAGCAGAGGGGAGGAGGTGAGGGGGGGTGGAGAGGTGGTGGAGGTGGTCTCAGATTGTACTAATTGGATGCCAGGCTTGTCTATACTGCCTAGGGCAAAATGGAATACCCTGCCCTCAACCCCACCACCCCCAGTGTCTTGCAACTGTCCTCTTCCAAGCTCTCTTTCTCCTTTGCAAGCCCTCCTGTGTTGCCACAGTTTAGCATGAGTCTGTGTGCGCACATGCATGTACGTGCTACACTGTGTAAGCTGGCACACCATTAAGGGGAATTCCAGTGAAAGAGAGGAGTCGAACAGAGAAGGGTCTGTCCCCTGAATCTGCAGTGGGTGGCATCCTAGCATTCTTCATTGTGTGTGATTTCTGCCCACAGTGACCCTGTGTATTCCTCTGGTCCTGTCGGTGTTATATTACTTACTGATGGGACTCATATATGGAGCATGAGAACTCCCATCTGCCTTGAGTGCACTGAACTTATTGTGGAGGTCTGTGAAGACTTGGAAGTGTTGTCAAGCCAGGCGTTTGGGAGACCGAGTTAGAGATTTGGCTGAGGCAGGCCAGGGCTTTGCAGCCAGGCAGTCATCCAGAGTGACGGAGCACAACGACGGAAAGGGAAAGCTGAGGGTAATAGGAGCAACGGGGTATTAACAAATGAGAAGTCATGACTTGGCATCTGTGAGTGCAGTTCACACACAAATGTATGCACACACACTTTGGTGTAGGGAGGACAAAAGGCTGCCACACTGTAACGTCTTGCCAAAGCGTTGGAAAGAAGTGCAGGCTGTGCGTATTTGTCTTCCTGTTGTGTCCCTGCGTGCGCGTGTGTGTGTGTGTGAGTGTGCACGCTCACACTCTAGAGTGGTTCAGGTGTGGTTAATGTTGGCATCAGATCTTCAGGCCCGCGGCAATAAACAACAGAGCAGGCAGGAGGCCAGATGCAACTCCACAAACTTTTAACCTCTCCTTCAGCTAATCCCTCGCCACACTAGTAACTCTTTCTTTTTTTAACTCATTCTTTCACCTCTCTCACTCTCTCTCTGTTCTTTATTTCTCCTCCCACTGCCTTCTCTCCTTTCTTTCTCTCTCTCTTTCTCCTTTAGTCCCACTCTCCTTTTAAGTGAAGTCAGTGTGCTGACCTCTAAATAAAGGCTGGAACACTACAGCTGTTACCAACTTCAAACAGCCAGTGGCCCAGAGTGGAGCCCGTGCGAGTGTTCGGGGGTAGAAATAATGTGCCTATTAAAACTAACTTAGAGCCCTCTTTACTCTCAAGGCTCCCTGGGTGGAAGTTGACCACACCAAACCAGGCTTGATACTTACTTCAGCTCAGCCGGGACAATCACAGAGCAGCCGTCTCAGTGTGAAATAAAGAACGAGCTAAGACAAAGACACTGTTCATTTCCAGTTCGCTTTATCTGTAAGATTTCCACTCTTTGATATGATCTCTCCACATGGAGGGCGGTAACAAAGGGTCGCATTTGGCGCCAGTTACATAATTGGACTGGAAGTCAACTAATGTAAAAAATCACACACAAGTGGTTAGTTCTCTGTTCGTCACAGTGCTGTTATATTACTTTTTCCTGGCACATGAAAAAGTAAATTCATAACGAATAAAGAACTGTAAGTTCACAAGGGCACAGTTAAGTTTGAAACAAATGAACATGTGCTGGTCACTGCTGTTATTAGTTCTATGGAGATCAGTGGAAAAAGTTAACCTTTGTATCCATGGAACAAGTTATTCTGACAAAACGCAGGTCTGGTTCACAGTGAATCATCCACCTCAAGCCCATATTAATAGAACTTGTAAAAATGGAAGCTGCCTTTTATCCAAACACTGACAGAATGTCTTTATGATAGAAACACTGAGCCAGAACCAAAGTGGAAAGCGTCAGTATTAGTCACCCCTCTCCCATGTTTGTTGTCTCTTGTTCTAAAGAGAAGGGTTTCAGGATTTATTATCTCCTCAGATGGATTTCATACCTTGATGTATCCCTTATAAATAACTTTTAATTTTAGCTTCTCAGACTTTGAAAACTGAGTTTCCCTTTTTTTTACTGGGTTAACCTGTTTTAAGAGAATGCAGTTGCCTACCTAAGCCCCTTATTTACTTATGGAACAAGCAGCTTATAAAAAGAGGCTATAAAACATCACATGGCAGTCTGGCAAATTTGTGTAAAATACACTTAAGCAATTTGTTTAAAACCTTGCTGTGAGTGTAATTCAATAAGAAAAAAAAAACCATGGAGAAGTTTTCATGGTTAGCATGAATCTATGTTTAAACACCAAAATACTGCTCAGGGCTTGATTTAATTATTCTCCTGTGTTTTTCTGCAGCACACCACACTCATTACCTTTAAACCTAAATTAGATGGTATAAGCTGGTTGTTATGACATTTGTATGTCACCCTTGTTGCATATTAGTTAATACACATCTTTCCCAGAATGCAGGTACTGGTGTTTATGGGCAAGCCCTCCTTCTTTGTGTGTACGTGTGCCTGTGTATGTGTTTGTTTGTCCCCTGAGAAAAATAATTACAAGTTGTGGGGGTTGTCATTATGAGGCTGCCTGTCCGTTCTTCCCCCCTGACTGCACGGCTGCAATAGGTTAATTACATGTCTGGTGTTGATTATGTCACCATGTTGGCAACTTTACCTTGGCTTTTGGACACAGACTTACTTAAGCTGAGCTGGACCTCTGCACTGAGTCTTTTTACTACAGAGTGTATTTTTTATTTGAGTCTTTTTTTAACTTAAAGCTTGTTCAGAAGGAAGGCTACAATTTCAGGACGTTCCTCGTCATCTTCCACGTACATTCAGCCTCTGCCTCCTGATGTGTCGTGTGTCTCATATTAAGTTTATTTGTTCTGCACATGTGGTTATTTAACTTCTTTGTTGAAAAATAGATAAGGAGCTCTTCAGCTCTAACAAGAATGGACTTGGAAAAACATCCAGGAAAAAAAACCTGTTTGTGTTGAATGAAACTTATTATTCTGAAAATATCCCCCTCAACCTTGATTGAACGGCCACAGGTTCCAAATAACAGACTTTTGAAATGGTGTATTCAACAGAATAAGTTCTTAGTTTGGAGAGCGGTACAGTTGTATTTTTTTTAAAAGCAGAAGTACACGTAGAATGCATTCCAGGCTGTAGTGGGTGAGTGAGCACGTCTAGGAATGGACGTAACATTCTTTCTTGAACACCTGAGAGGTTTGGCGGATGGTGACTGCAAGCTAAGAGAATGCTGAGTGCAAATCTCTGTCGACAAGCTCTGCCTCCTGCTCTCCTCCACCTGGGGAATGTGTTACCTAATGGGCCACAAAACTGTCTGGAGACCACAGCTCCCTTATCGCTGATATTAGATGACCCTGCAAAAAAACAGGAATCCATCATGAGGAATAAGACCCGTGCAGAAAAGTAGGATTGAAGCCTTTTCTCTTTTTCTGTGGACAGAGGCAAAGAATGGTAGGTAATGTTATCTTGTTCACAGTTACCAGAATCCTGCTTGCAGAGGCTATGGGTTTTGAGTTTCTAATATGTATATAAAGTTTCAGCGTACAATGGTTCTTTTGTCTTGAGCAAACTGAACACTCCCCCTCCTTCTTTTCCTCCCTTCTCTTGTAAAAAAATGCATTCATGTGCTTGTGGGGCTGTGAGGACTCAGGTTTCTGCTATCTTTGTGTGCCATGTCGTCACTTGCCCCCGCGAGCTAAAATGTGCATCTTGCACAGGCAGGCGCGCTGCCAGGGCTGCTTCCAGCCATGGATTAGGGAGAATCCAGGAAACAACGGACTCCTGACAAAACAGCAGCATGACAGGTAACTGAAGTTGCACAGGGGAGAGAGGAGGCAGACGATAATTACAGAGCTTTTTGTTTTCTGGCCACTCTTAGCTGGCTACTTAAGTGCCTGATCTGAAATCTGTGCCTTGTAATTACAGTAGTGGGCCCCATTAGGGCAGAGGTCTTGGTGGGGATTATTGTCCTTCTCTTCTTTCCTCTGTATGCGTATGTGAGACATACCCACCTCCTCCTGCGTCATGTTGAAACCACAGCAGCCAGGGCAGGAGGAGGAGCTGGTATTAGCCTTCCTCTTGTCTGACTGTCCTGTGTGCAGCAGTCACATTCATGTTTGCTGCCTGATCCCAGAGTTAAAGATGACTGTACCACCACCTGTACTTAGAGTGTCTGCCTTTTCCTTTCCTCCTACCTCTCTGCTCTGTAACACCTTTGCTCCCTGTGCTGACGCTGAGAGATTTGTGTTGATTATGACAGGGTTGTCACACTGATGAGCTTGTGGCATGGCGTGTGTCACGTCGAGTTGACAGGGACTTTGGGCATGGCGTCTGTGGAGAAAGGCTGCGGCTCTGGCTGAAGCTGGCCGTAACACCACCAGAACTGTGTCATCAGGTTGATGGAAGAAAGCCAAGAGATTTGCTAGTGGAGTTCAGAGGATAAACCCTGGCAATACCTTGGCACGTGAATGTAGTACTTGGACACCAGACTGAGAAACACACAGAAAGGGAGTAAAAGAGGAAAGAAACCAAGAGAGGAATTTCTCTGTGAGGAGAGTGTGAGGCTCAGAGTGGGCCGACAAAGAAAAGGTCATCAAATGTATCCAACCTCTAGGCACAGAATCATAGATCCAGGAGCCAACATTAAATAGATCCTGCCTCTTTAAGCTGCTAGCCCTCCTAATAGATTCTTAAGCACTGGTTTTAGTGCATGTTAAACCAGGATTACCCAATCAATTACGGTCAGTACAAACAAGGATTACTTAAAACAGTACATTTTTCTTGTTGAGAGGCTAAAAGCAGGGTAAATGGAAGAGGTAGCACTGCTGTTGATGCAAGTAGCAGTCACGATGGGATCATGATGACCCCAGACACAGGCACCACAGGGAGGAGATAAATCCTTATTTTTAGATGATGCATTCAGGGAGCTTTGAGAGCCTCCTGAAATGTTTGCAGTCATCTCCGCTCTTATTTTGTAAAAGCTAGGTTTCACCATTTCATTTCTTGAACAATGAACATTTTCATCTAAAAGAATTGACACTCTAATCTGGGAGTTGACATATCACTTTTATTTTCCACTGTACAACATAGTTAGTCGTCTGTGTGTCTGATGTTAACCAACAATGCCGGCTGTGTGAAGAACAGGAGTCTTTCAGTGGGTGTGGAGGATTGTGAGAGTCGATCAACCCTCAAACTCACATACTCGCCCTCTCTCTGAACTCGGCCTTTGTTTACATTTTAATCACAATCAACAGCTGTAACCTCCTTCACAATACCCAGCAAGTAAGGACATATATACTTGCCAAACCAGATCGCTGCGCTCATGTGTGTCTGTGTTTACACATTCGCTCTCTCTAGCCCGCGTGAACCACCACACACCCCTTAGATACTGAAAATACACAACCTTAGAAGCTAGTGTTTTATAATACTGGGTTTCATATGATTGGTTGACTTGCTGCCTTTCATCTGTGAACCAGAAGCTATTGTCTTGGAGTCTTGAGACAGCAGTAAGTATGTGTCATTAGATGGGATATGCAATGGCTTTGAATGGGCTTATATGTCATCTTAACCTCTGCACATGTGTCAGTCCGTCTTTAGAGAGCAGCCAAGGAAGTGGAGAATTTTGCAGGGTCTTGCACACTCAGAACTCTCAGACTTCTCTCTCTTTCTCTCACTCTACACACACACACACACACACACACACACACTCACTCACTCACTCACTCACTCACTCACTCACTCACTCACTCACAAACACACACAAATATTCCCCCTCTCATTCAGTTTTCCCCAGGTTGTCAGTGCTGAGTGACTGGTGACTAAGAGCCCTCTCCTGTGTAAAAGGTCAGCAGGCTCCTTGGAAAGAAAGAGTCAGCTGTCTTTTTGAAAGGCAACTGTTCTCAGAGCGTTCAGTTTGTCTGTCTGTCAGTCAGTCAGTCAGTCAGTCAGTCAGTCAGTCGACCATTTCTAATCACAATATGCTGTTAATGGTGGAGAAGGATGATTAAACAGTTGGGTTCATATAGTGTTTGTGACAGGAGAAACTCAAGGTCTTCAGAGAATGAACCACTCTATGTCTGCAGCCAGGCAAAGCTCACTGCTCCTTCAGGTCTTGTGGCATTACTGCCAAAAGCTGCTGTTTAATCAAGCTTCTTATGAGGACTTAATAAGTCAATCTATTTGTAATACCAAAGTTTGATTATGCCTTTGTTTGATTGGCTTTGAGAAAAACAAACTGTTTGAAATCTGTTGATCTGTTTCATGTGAATTTGCAGCAAATGTTAGTGCAGGGCAGTAAAACGAAGTGCTAGATTTTAGTCCAAAGAAAACGACTTGCCAAATTAGCAAACACAAACTAATTTCAAAGGTAAAACATCCTCCCTCCCTTTTCCCAAAAAGTGAATGTTTGTGCTCATTTTGAAATAAATCTTGGTTAATTAAGAAGCAATGAGAGTCTGCAGATAGCATTCCGTAATTAGCTTAAGCTGGCTGCTGTAACCAGATCCACTGCATTAATGACAACACAGCCTCTGTGAAAAGCATCATTGTTCTCAAGATAATTGTCCTTTTAGTTAACGCGGCCCGGGAAGGGCTCTCCTTGTTAGAGGAGCTGGCTGGGACCAAGGACAGCCGGAGGCGGGGAGGGGACCGGGACTGATACTGGCCCAGTGCCCGTTGTGACAGGCCCACTTGTGCCCTCTGCTGAAATCCCCTTAGTATGCAGTGGAATTAGCTGTCCCCAGGGTGTGGCACCAGGGGGTTGGTCATTAATTATATACCCTGAATCTTAACGAATGAGGAGCAATCAATAAAATAAAGCAGATGTATGCAAATAGCATGCTGATTATACTGCCTAATGACATGTCGTGTTGTTGGCAGGAGAGAGCTGAAGGGAATACAGGAAGGAGGAAGATGGTAATACAAGATGAGTCAAAATACCAGTGTTGTCTGTTGTTGAAAACTTGCATGTGTTCAGACATAAAAAAGGTAAATGACATTTATGGAGTTCCTTAGTCACTTCTTTGTAGCAGCAGATTTGAGCAGTGTGCACAGAGCACTGTGAACCTGCACTGTTTCATTAGCTTGTTAGATTCTATTTCAGATCTTATCATGGTAGTTTTATATTTCTTTGTGAGACAGTGTAAAGCAACTGTCGACCAGGGAAATGGTGTGAGACTTAGGGGTTGGAATTAGGAATTTGAGCATGATAGGGTAAACTCTGGAAGAGCCTGAGCTGTTAGGGTGTTAGTGGCTCTGCTGATAAAGGCCAGAAGAGAAAGGAGGAGAGGTGAGTTCACCTGCTTGGAACTCTGCCCCTGCACTGAGATCTCCATTGTATGCAGCCAGCTGGAGCTGTTGGAAACTCTATACCTGCCTTTAAGCAGAAAGGGAGGGCAGCCAAGAATTAACTGCTGCCTCATCCTGGCAGCCGCCAAGGATGCTGTCTGCCTCCATTCATGGCGAGCGTGAGAGGGCAAAGAGGAAAGAACAGAAAGGGGAGGGGAAAGAAACAGTACAAGTAATGTGTATCACAAAACCTGAAAGCAATGAAGGGAGTAAGAGGAATTAGTATCAAGAATGAGCAGTAAAAAGGAAATATCCCACCTGAACCTCCTCAAAGGCATCATGAAGTGAAGTCAAGTCTCCATGTTTGGACCAAACTTTGAAAAATTTGTTTTTTTTCATGTTGAAAAGAAAACATTTCCTCTGGGGTATAATTATTCAACATTTTGTTGTGTAAATGAAGGTGTCGTCTGCAAAAGAAAACACCTGGACTTTAAAAAAGGATATTATTTGACAGTAAATCTGTTCATTTATGGTCCCATTGTAGTAATGAATATCCAGCTCTTCCCATAACTGGCTGCTGATAACCTGTACATTATGTCATGGTACTTAACTAGACCAAGGGTTTGATTACGGTCCTCCCTGGTCTTCCTGTATACCTTGAAGACAGTGAAACTCAAGACCTAAGCATTTCAAAAGGCCAGGACAGTCCAAGGAGAGGCCAGGGAACAGGTGGTGACCCTGTGCAGCCTGGGAGTATATTATTGACCAGGGTCCAGTGGCCAGATTGATTACTTTATTGTATTGCCATGAACCTCAGTGGCCAGAGACATCTGGTTGACCCTGACTGGACAGAGCATCGCAGTGACCCTCACCTAAGCTAAAGAGTTATGTGGCTTTGACCTGCTCCCTAATGGGGAGGTCCTGACCTGCTCAGCCAGTGGCCTGGGTACAGAGCCAAAGTGGGCCTGCTCCTATCCCTCCCTGTTGTCAGCCTCGTTAATTTAGAGGCTGGGGGTAGGCCAGGGTCTTGCTGGGGCCACCTTGTTTTTGGCCTGACCGTGTCCTGACTTTAACCCTCCTGCTGACCCACTGGCGTTCATTTGGTCAGCAGGATGGGTATATACAGGGAAAATGTTAATTAATCTTCACCAAATTACTTCAAAATGGTGGGAAATCAATAAGTCTCTATCTATCAGATGTCCTCACTTCCAGTTAATGCTTCAGATAGATGGCTCATGGTGAGGGGATTTACAGTTTTGCACCACACAGCAGCACTGAAAAGGTTTATTTATTGCTAATAATATCAAAAAAGGTGTTGAGAATCAAAATTAGAGTTTTTGTCTGCATGTTGGACTTTCACCTAGCAAGTGGAACCTAATGTTGCTGTGTGCTGCTGAGCAGTTTTCTGGGCTGGTTGCCATGTTGACTAACCTTGTGGCCTGTATAAACAGGGCCAGACAACAGGCAACACAAGGGAAACAGCCTTTACTCTGGTAGAGGCTGTTTCCCCTACCAACACTTCCTACTTCCACTTAGCTGACAGACAGAATATCTGTCAGGCAGGTTTTTCCTGTGCTCTACATACTTTTTAAGTTGTCAGCAGCAGCTTTTCATCAGAAAAAACAACCATGCACTAAACACGCTGGTTAAACAGTTGATTCTGTTATGCCTCTCCTTCACCCTGTCTCTCTTCATATGTTGCTTTTTGTTTAATTTGTTCATGTCTTCAGTGGATGTTTACCAGGTTCTCTCACAAAATGCATGATGCATAAAGGATGCTAAAATGTTTTAACAATTTGTGCTGCATCACATCCAAGGAGCTCTACCTGTAAACAACAAAATTACCTCAAAATGTGTGATGCTGATTAATTTTTAATCGTCATCTTTACACTTGTTTCCCACCATAAATAAGAGGCATGCCTGTTGATTGGAGAAGAGTGGATTCGCTTTCTTTTTTAAGTGTATTCAAAGCAAGGTTCGAAGGCCACTTTTCTTTAAAGCATGTATCATTCAAGACTTGAATGCTCAGTATCTATGAACTCCTCTTGTTGCATTAGTTGCTTTACGCATGGCAGAGGAAACATCCAAGTGAACAGTCAACACTGGCCAGTGCCAGCCTTCACTAAATTCATTCCAGTCCCCATCTCAGTGCAAACTGATCTCTGAGTTTGTACATGTATGAAAGGTGTACATGCAGGCTAATGTGTGACTCATGAGGGGAGGTAGGGGACTGGCAGACAGGTCGTAGGAAGTGTGTTTTATGGGTGCTACCTGCATACCTGCCCAAAGAGGGGAATGCATAGCCACACCCATGCAACTGCAGATTATCAGTAATCATATGTTGATAGGCAGGACAAACAGATGTTCCTCAAAATACCCCTTTTTTTGTTGTACTATCACCACACACGCATTCCACAAAAGTATTTCTTAACCCAGCGATTAAACAAGCATGCCGCTAACATTAAGCCGCTTTCATTAAGACCCTGTGCTGCATTTTTGATGCTTCTGCAAAAAAAATGCATTGCACTCCATCACCCGCCCTCCTTTTACTCTGTCCCAATTAACACTCAGCCCCCATTACATTGATTTGGAGAGGTGTGGTATTGGCTAGGTGGGCCATGAGCACATTGATCACATTGACCCACCATGTGAACCATGAGAAAATGTTGAAATGCCGATTTCTTACTCCCAAAAGCAGATTGGAAAAAAAATGGACATGGGAACACGGAGCTGCTGTAGGCATTTACTGTGTTTAAGTATAAATATTTAAAGAGTTTGTTAATAAATATGTACAGAATGTGCCTGTTTGCATGAGGTGGGGCTGTGGTGTGTAGTGAAGGGTTCAAGTTAAGGGGCCTTCATGTGGTTTTTCAGGACCTAAATGGCACACGCCATGCTATTCTTTGGGGGCCTTTGCCACACGAGTGTTGTTTTTCCCCCACTTCTAATCCTGTCAAGCCCCTTGCATGCACATACACACACAAATACACACACACTCTCTCTCTCTCTCATAGCCAGTCAAAGGGCAAACCGCTGCCCCACCTCCTAAAGGTGCACCTGGCATCTGCGAGTCCACTCCAATTACATCTCCCCAATTACAGGTTATGAACCAATTAGTCACCTTCTCATTTTACACTGCCCCCCCTCCTCACAGCTCAAATATGGGGGCATCTGTTAGAGATGAGGCACAGGGTCTTATCATTGACAACACAAGGGAGGTGGCTAGTCTGGGGCATTTAGTGGTCAGTGTCTCACATGGGAGATTATGTACTCTCCTTTTTTTCCCCCCCCTTCTTTTGGGAGACATAATGGCTGACATGTAAATACCTCATCCAGAACAGCTGTCAGGAGGCAGTTGCCTTAACAAACTCCAACATGCACATACATTGTAAGGAACACATACTGGGGATAATTTAAGCTGTCAACTTGTAATTTGTAGTGGCACTCAACTTGAACTTTCAGGGTGAGCCAGTTGGCCCTGCTCTAATTCTCACCTCCTCGCTAACGTGTTTTTTTTTCCTTCATTGTGCATGTGCAGGGAGGTGAGCACATATGTAGAGAGCAAGTCTGCTCTTGCACACATGAATTACAATTTTTGTTGTAGTTTTACGATGTACATTCAGGTTTGCTTTGTTTGTATCCCTGGTGTTTGGTTGAGTGCATGTGTCTCTGTGTGTGTGTGTGTGTGTGTGTGTGCGTGTTTTGTACTGTATATGTCTATCTTCCAAGCTCCGTGGCTTCATTCCCAGTTCTAGTTGGCGTGTGTAAAGACTCTTAGCTATGCCCAGCACACTGGCATCGCAGCCTGAGTGGAAACTCAGCGCTCCATAGCAAATTTCATTCACAATATGGCACTGCATCTGGCTGCTATTTTGTCTCACATATGCGACCATATGACCACACACAGAGCAAAGTAGAAGCTTGGTGCTGTGTGTAAAATATCTTCTGATCATACGAGGGATTGAATGGAGCTATAGAAGGGCCCAGGGTTCAGACTCATAGTGCTTTTTGCTGCGATCTCCCAGCTTTCTGTTACCTTCAGTATTCTGATAGCACTCTTCCCAGCGCTAGATCTTGGTTATCTCATTTGCTGGCATGCTCTTTCAATGTCAAAACAGTGACATCATTAATTAAATGTGTTCTAAATGTGCAGTTCTCAAGGACCACCAGGCAGTGCTGAGTCTCCTGCTACCGAGTGAGGCTTATTTCCTGCCATTAGAAAAGAAAACATCTCAAGGGTTTTATTTTTGTCAGCGCATTAATATCATGTGAACATTATGCAAATGGCTGAACAGTTTATTTTCTTTGGCTTCACTTTTCCTTCTCTCCTAATCCCGCCCCCTTGCTGTCACTCCTGCCACCTGCCTCTGTAGTCCTGAAGTATAATGTAACACTGTGTTTCCAAATGTAGTAGCATGCATGTGTGTACATAAATGCACAGAGCAAAGGTATAACCAAACTATTCATTTCCAAATCAAGTCTGCACATAACACATCCATTTTCCCACATTTCAAAGCAGGGCTTTACTCACCTCTGACAAAGATAACCTTAAATCCATTAATTGATTTCTCTGTGTTCCTTACATTACACATAGCATTTTTCATGCCCTTGACACTTGCTCCCTCTGTCAGACTCAATCAATGAAGGCTAAGTTCCACAGAAGTAATGCTGCGGTCCTTCCTCTTCACATGCTTGCCTGTTCCCTACGATAGGCATCTGTCATTGGCTCAAGGCTCTGATCCTGAAGCTAATTACCCAGCAATGTAAATTACAGTCCGGCTGAGTTGAACCTGGCCTTCTTGCATCGTTCTGTGATGTCCTTTCTCGTCATCTGCCTCTCTGTACTTTACTTTGCTTGACTCACTAACCTTCATAATCTTTCCATTGTGAATTATTGCTACCCCATGAAAAAAATGCTCAGTAGACCCTTCTCTCTCTCTCTCTCTCTCTCTCTCTCTCTCTCTCTCTCTCTCTCTCTCTCTCTCTCTCTCTCTCTCTCTCTCCCTTTCATTTTTCCTCATCTCTTTTCTCTGTGAATGCTTTGTCTTCTTGCTTTTGAGTATGTCTGTCTAACTCATGGAGCTCAGAGTGAGAATACACTAAGTATTCAAATATAAAGCTTGGACATGTATGCATCTAAGTCAGTGAACATGCTTACACATGCTCATACACTAAATATGTGTGCCTGTCCTCTGAGGAATGTGTGGGTTCTCTCACACAGTTTGACCTTAAGACCCTCGGCTCACGTGACCCGAATTCCACTCGCTGGTACACACACACATAATACATACAACATGCTCATACAACACATGCACACAGCTACTTTTATCTCCTTGTTCAGAAATAGAACCTACACCACTTAAAAACTGTAAAGATACCCAGAAGCCCCCACAGCTGATGACAGATAAGCCCAAAGATAAACGGCAGCAAACAGCACCCATTTAAATCCCGATGGCTATGAGGCTATTGATCCCTGCAAGGGGGCTTCTTCCCTTGAATCCATGTACCATGGGTGCCCCATCTTTCCCCTACCAAGCCTCAGTCGTGCAGTGCTGTGCTCAGCAGGCTGCCCAGCTGGGGCCCAGATGTGGCAGCCATGTCATGTGGAGCTGGGAGGCAGGAGATAAGAGGCTCATGGTAGGCCTGCTCCTCGGTCTTGGGTCTGCTCTGCAGCGGTTCAACTAGATGTTGCGGTCGGTGAGATCTGAACTTTGACAGCCTATGTCATGCTTAATGCCTCACTTCCCAAATACAGCTCAGTGGGGCTGATTTATATCTACCAGGTGCTACAGTGTGCAAGCAGCTAGCGCGGGGATGAGAGAAGGCATGTGGCCATTTCATTAAGGCAGATGAACAAGGGCTGCAGTGTGTGTGTGGAGAGGGGCAGGAGGCTGGTCTTTCTCAAATATAGCTCCAGCAGCAATGTAGCTGTCACAACACTCAGACCAAGCCAGGAGAGGAGAGGATAGGAAGAGGGGGAACTTATTACCACGCTGCACGTTTCTTAAATTATCATAGCAGTTTTTGCTTCTCCCTATCACTCATTTGTCTGTTTCCTCTCTCTTTTTCCCCTTGCACAAAGAGCTAGAATTCTAGAGCATGTTTCCAGCACGTGGGCTTCTATCTGCCTGATTTGAAGTACCCAGACACTTGCAAGTTCCCACTTTGCCAAGTATGGTGCAAGCATCTGAGCTGCCAACAGCTTTAATGATCTTAATTTTTTTAATTTCTTTTTTCGCTGCTGTGCAGTAAAGATGCGTTTCCCCTTGCTCTTGAAACCAACCCAAGCCTACTCTCACTTTGCCACACACACACACACACACACACACACACACACACACACACACACACACACACACGCACAGACACACACACACACTTACACACACACCTTGGTGCTTTACAATGCACAGGAAGCCGTTATCGAAAAGGAACCTCTTATTCTGTGTCCTTTTTTGTTTTGATGGCTGCAGCTTTTCCTCATAAGTGGCAAGTCTTCCTGGGGATCTTGCCTCAGAACAGAATTCCAACTTTGTTCACACCTAAGATTACTTCTGCAGCAGAAACTGTTGTCTTTTACTGAGATTTTACCTCTTTATTTCCTGCCAAACTGTTGTGTTTTTTCCTCACACAAGGGTCTCTGAACGCCGTGGTCGGCTCTGTCAGTGCTCAAATAAGCTATTGAAATGCTGTTTGATGTTTCCTTGCACACTTCAGAGTCAAGTGCTGAGGTGTCTTTCAGCATTGCCCTCCAGGCCACCTTGTTATACACTTAACAAGTTGTTTTCTTTTTGTTTTTCTTCCTTTTTCCTCTGTTGACAGTTTCTCATCACTGCTCCACTCACAAGGAATGCACGTCACCTTCCAAGATTTGCCCTGGAATCTGTCCTTGTAAACTGTAGGGCAAGCTCTGCTCTTCTTTTAAGATGATGATAGCATCACAATCTGATTTATGTGTTCTGTTTATAAACTGCCACCGTAAAGATTAGGCATCCTATCAGCAGTAACATGGTGATCAGAAGACTTGTCTTCCTGAAGACACAGGAGGGCCTCTTAGGTTTTTTTTGTCTTAATGAAATGATCTAAGATGTTCTGTCAGGATGCAGTGGAATCTGAAACACTTGGTAACAGTATTTTCAGTGAAGTCAGAATTTAAATGAAGTCAGTAGTTTCCATTAAGGTAGGAATTCTCTTAATATTTAAAGCAGGTTTAACTCCTTTTGTTATCCTCAACCATAATGAAGTCACTGTCCTTGGAGTTTGAAGCTATCATCTCTTTTTACTTTGTTTGCCCTTTGTCTTTTGACATCCAGTGTCATAACATTTTCCTTTTTGGCTTCCTCATTTGAGACGCAGGGCACATTATTCTTTTAACTTTATTAACGCTC
This sequence comes from Notolabrus celidotus, assembly GCF_009762535.1. NCBI lineage: Eukaryota > Metazoa > Chordata > Actinopteri > Labriformes > Labridae > Notolabrus > Notolabrus celidotus. Next base: position 13,734,942 of record NC_048274.1, on the reverse strand, counting down.
ATAATTCAGCAAAGGAAGGGGGCAATAGAAAAACGCTTTTCCCCAGAGGTTCATTGTTTGAAACGGGTGCAGTTCTTTCTCAGGATCAGGGCTTCAGCTAAGCAGAGAGGAATTTGGGCCAGGCCTCATAAAAAAAAGTATTTGTGTACCAGAACGATTTTTTGCTTTTCTCTCTAAATCTTTGTCATTAATGACTTTAACAAATGCGAAGTGGGGAGTGAATGGTTGGGCTGTGCGGGGTCTTCAAAAGAACCCTCTAATTATTTATCCAGGATATCCTACTCTAGAATTAGAGGCCAGGTCACCGTTGGCTTTCATGCCTTTTTTTTTTTTTCTGTAAAGAAATAATTTCCACAGAACGGTTTCACTGAGACACCCTCTAATCCCTGCTCCATGTGTGTGCGTGTGTGTGTCTGTGAAGGTATGTGTGTCTGGATAAGTATGTGAGAATGTGACTGCACCACTCCTCAGTGTGAGGTGCATAAAAAAGAGATAGTAGGTTTCCATTTTCCACACATAACACTGCATGACTTTCCACATCTCTGCTCTCACCCGGCGCAGCTTTCACCCACATTACTCAGGTTTCCCGGTCGTTTGGCCTTCACATGGCTTCTAAAAGGGATCTTATCACCCGACTCAGGTTTAGACACTTAGCCTAACACTGGGCCTAACCCTCAGGCTTGTGGCACTGCTGCACTGCTGAGCCTCTGTGTGACTTTAACTCATCCTCCCACACCACTGCATGCTCCTCATAGAGTGTCCCAGCTTAACTGCGGAGCCACATTTTGAAGTTACTGCTTCTCCATTTGTTATATTCCAGCTGATTTTTTTTTAACATATTGGTATCCCCTATAACTCCCTTAAGCATTTTACTACAGGTGTCTGTCCCTTTAAGAACACTCTGCAGTGGATACTTGTCTAATTCCAGGTGCCACTGAACCCTGTGTTTTACCAGGTGCAGCACTGGGTCATTACTAAGGTATTTGTTTTCCAGATTACACAGAAAGGCCTAGGATTATAGAAATGTTATCCATGTCCCCAATCTGTCTGTCAGGGCGTGATTCCTGCCTGCTGTGGATCCTACTCCACAGTGTGATCCCGTTTGCCGTCGTGCCTGCAGAAGACCCTTTAGACCACATCCCAGAGCTACCGTGTTGCTCTGTGGATCCCTCTCGCCGCTCTTTAAGCAGGGGCTCAGTATGCTGATCAGTTTCAGAAGTAGTGATAATGACAGCTCCCTTTTCACCCCTATCAGTGCAGTTTCTCTGCTTTTAGCTGGCAGGGTATGTGAACAGAACCAAGGGGTGTGTGTGTGTGTATGTGTGTGTGTGTGTGTGCGTGTGCGTGTGCGTGTGAGAGAGAGAGAGAGAGAGAGGAGGTTATCTTGCCATGACCAATAGTTGCCTGACAGCCGGTCTCCAAAACATTTACATAAAGCCCCACATATGTGATAATAAACCGTTTTATCATTGGGCTTCCGATCAATAATGTGGCTTCTTAAGGTTTAATATTTCAATGATATTGATCATTTTAACAGCTGTGTTTGTGGTTGACTTCTCTTAACTGCAGCGCTGCGGGAAGGTGCGTCCATGTGCATGTGTCTTGCAACATGTGATCTTGCTGTTTAGCCAATAGTTCTCCAGAATGACACGCATACATGACTGTCCCCTCTTCAAAAAAAAAAAAGGAGCAACGTGATTCTATAGTTCACCTTTGGCCAGCCTTGCAGTCATCTGTACAAAGTGTTCCGTCCTTTACTGTCATCACAACAACATTGATAAATAAGTCGTGGTCATTGGTTCTCTTAACCCCACTCTGCCACCCTCATCCTGTTAGAGCATATGCAATGGAGTGAGTGCAAACAGAGGCTCTGAAAGCACTGTTGTTAGCAGATTTCACTTCCATCCTCTCTGGAGAGAACGTCTGCTTCCCGCAGATATAAATAGGGGGCAGATTTGATAATTAGTAGAAATGAAGGTCCTGGGGCTCAAAGACTTTGATCAGCATATTTCCCCCTTGTCTCTGACCTTTTATTGGACATGTGTCTCCAGCTCTCTCTCTTTCTCTGTAGCTCTGTATCTCAAGTTCACGTTCTCTACTTCCCACATCTTCTCTTTCCTGCTAATCTGCACACACTACAGAAAAGCAGTTGAATATACTTTGTATTGGCAAATATCTCATGGGATTTTTTTACTTTTAAAAATCTTCCCAGGCATCATGATTTTTTTTCTGATTGATTCGAGCCAGACAGACCAGGTTACAGAGTATCAAATATTCTCTGCATTCCACTCTATGGGAAAGTCAGCACTGCATGCTAAAGGCTGTAAGGTTCCATGTCGGACTGTTGCAAATCATTCAATACCCATGTCTGTTGGTTAAAATTGAGCAGAAATGCTGGATGTGTATCTTACTAATCTGATAAGAATCCTCTTGGAGTTATATATCTCTCTCTCTACCTCTCTTTCTCTCTCTCTCTGCATCTGCAATTCTACAGACACCCCACTGTGTATACTGTGTGTGTTCTGTTCAATGGGTTGCCTAGGGGTGAATGTTAGCTTGTGCCCGTTAGCCCTTGCCTGATTATACATCAACACCTTAGTTCCAAGGATAATTAATGCTCTTATAAATTACAAAGCATTCTAAACAAACCACAGGGGACATAACAGGAAAAATAACACAGTGCTGTCTTTCAGTATGGTTTACCAATAAAGAAATCTTACATCTGGCTTCTGTAGAATGAACTTTGTTAGGAATTAAAACCATCTCTGCATGGTTTCATTTTAAATCTGACCATTAGGAGATTGGTTTTTGTTTTTTGATGCCAGTTTTTATTCCTCTGCAACTTTTCTGCAATTATTTTTCTTTTGCGACACAAAAATAAACAGAAATACTTCTATAAAATATATAAAAACAGTCTGTAAGATGGTGTATGTTCATTTAGAACATATTTTCTTTGCTCTCTCTTTATATCTTCCCTGTCACAGAGGGTGGAGTAAAATAATATGAGTCGTCTCACATTTGTACTGCTAGTGTACCATAGAAGCCCCCCCATGCTGGTTGCTAATTGGCGGGAGACTGGGAGCTTCCTGCTGTGTGTTCGCTGCTTCCCTTTGCTTTGCCACCCCACCAGGTCTTTCACCAACACTCTGCACAACCCAGTAATTAACCCACAGCTAATTAACTACTTCTAATTACACCGGCACGCTGTTTCTATCACACCCTCCAAAACTGAGGAAACACTCCAGTGCCATGTGTGAATCCCCTCTGGAGGATTTTTTGGAAGTTAGATGAGCTCTGATCAGATCATTTAATCAGAAGGCCTGGGTATGTGTATGATGTACAGTTCTGCTCTGTGATTTCACTGCTGCTTTGCTTTAAATCGCTTTTCTTCCGTTCTGCAACATGTAATGGATTAGCAGGATTTGACGGTGCTTTGTAAAGGGTAAAATCATTTTCAAGCTTCTATTTCAGGTCTATTAACAAAGGAGGCAATTGATACTACAAACAAATCAATTTAGCCTGTACTGGCCAGTATAACTAGTGCAAAACGGTTACTAAAATTGAGTGCTGTGAAAAGAAAACAATCAGCACTTTGTCTCCAGGGTATTTGAGTTTGCTGATATCATAATTGGCAAGAATTATTAAAGCTGCATGTGATACATATGTTTTTAAAACCAGTCTGGTGCATCAAGTTCACCTTCAGAGCAACATTACTAAAATTTTCCGACTGGAGTTTGGTTTCTATAACACCCAACATGTCAGGTTTGTAGCTGCTGTGACTGTTTTTGCTTCAGTTCTGCTATCTCTGAGAAATAATCCCAGACGTGCTAGTGACCGGCCCCCTCTACTCACACACTCTCATGTAAACACACAGCACTGCTCCTCCTCTCCTCAGACTCAACACAGCCACGGCTATTTCTGTTCCACAGACTGATAGCTCCTACTGAAGATCATTGATTTTACGGGAAGCCCTGTTTACAGGCTGAGTGCCATCGACCTGAGGTGACTTTTTGCCTCCTGCAGTTGGAGCAATACTGAAGCACCCTTATGTCTGCATTAGCAGAATAGCAGACAGAATATTTACAGCACACAATAAACAACAATGCTCTACATGGTTAATTGCCTGATTTACAGTGCTGGGGATGAAAGAGAACAAGAACTCTGTGTTCCTAAGATAATAATGGTGTATTGTCTATAGCAGAGTTTGGCTTTTAACTCCATGACAGAGATAGCCTGTGACAGCAGTCTGAGACAATGAACGATGACATGCATTTTTCCTATTCAGCCCTCTTGAATCATCGTCACTCTTCATGAATTGATATGATTTTTTACAAAATAATTCAAGTAACTGTAAAGTTTGTTTAATGACAGAGAGAGTACTTAATATATTATTTCATTCTTTTAATTTTTCCATACTGTATAGTGAGTCAATGTTGTGACACCTTGCACAGTAACGTAGCATACCTATGCTTTAGTTGAGTATCAGGTTATTTCATTATGTACGTACAGGCTGAGAATAGACATTAAAGAGGGGAAGAAAAGAGCTTTGCACTGCAGTGTTAGAAATGTAAATTCAATCACTGTAAGAGCACAGTGTTAAAACCAGAATTTACTAAGCCATGTTGGGCATTAAAATGGACTTATGTTTAAGAGTGCAATGCATGCACGCTTTTATTTGTGATTAATTGGAACAAACCTAGGAGATAAACCCGTGCCTCACTCTGCCTGAGGACTACAATGGTTCCCCCATCAATGAGCATGTCCCTAGTGCAACATCAAAGGCCTTCCCCTGCTTTATCAATAAGAACCCTTCCTTCCCACATCTTCCTGTAACTTGCTTAGCGTTCACGCCATTGATTTTCCAATAAGCGCCCCTTACCCTGCGGTGGCTGGCCAGGCTCAGTGATGGCTCAGAAACCAGACAGAGACAGGCAACATCACTGAGGGACAATTGAAAATCAGATCTGGTGTATTGTTAGGGTCCTCTAGGCGTATTAAGAAGCATCTCTTTTTTTCATTTTAAAGAGTTGTTCCCTCACTGCTGATGTGTATGTGGATGCGAGGAGGGGGTCAAGGCTGCATCGCACCTATACAGCCCAGCAGCAGCATCCATGGGTAGGGTTCAGTCAGAGCTAATTCCCAGAGGAAACCCTGGAGAGCAGGGTACTCTGGAGGCCAGGCCAGGCCTTCAGGCAGGTATGAGGCATGCTTATAATCAGATGCCTCCTTAGCCTTTAATTCCTCCCTCAGTTGGCTGGTAAATCCCACCTAATGAAAGAACCCATAACTTAAAACTTCTCATTTTCCATCCATACAAATTGACACCCAGACCCTTTCTCTGAACTGAGGGTTTTTCACAAGGTGCACCCTCTCTGCTTTGTTAGGGGGGCTGTAGAAAGTAGACTTTGTGACTTTTTAATTTTTTGTCAGAAGAGAGAAACAGCTGAAGCAGTGGGACTTTGGTAGAACGCCTTTGAAGGCAGACAGCGGTATAACTGTGAGCTCTACAGTCATCTGCATTCTCTCCCTCTGATCAGCTCAGGAATCCAGCCTTTTCTTCCCCTTGATTATCTCTTATTGTCAACTAAGGCTTGTTTTGTCTGCATACAGCTTTCTTATTGTCAACTCAGAGGGCCCACATTCAGAATTATGATAGGATTCAAGGGAAGAAGCCACTGCTGGGTGACTTGTTTAGCTTAAACAGTAAGCAAAGGAAAATTACAACTTTTCCTCATATCACAGTATATAACCTTGAATAATACCACTCAGCAGTAGTCACCTGTAGTGGGCTGCTCCATCATTTTGATTTGTGGTTATTAACACAGTCAGCACACAGAGACACTGGCCTCCTCCACTTCCCCTCGTCTTCGACCGCGTCTCTTTGTCTGTCTCCCCGACTTGTTTAGTGCCTCCCAGAGATTAAAGCTTTTCCTGCTTTAAACAGGTGTCACTGAGCCAGGCAGACCTCCGAGAGACAAACAGCGTTATATCAGTTGGCCCATCTGCGACTTGCCGACTCCAGACAATCCCATTGCTCATCAGTAACCACTGCCGGTTATTGAATTACACCATCTTGATTTTAAAGGACAATCCTGTTTTCTGTAAGCAGTGGACACACCAAGCTGGCTCAGAGCTCCAGCACTGATCAAGAGTCATCGTGTTATCCTGTCCACTGCTAATTGCTTCAGGTACCTCACAGCAGTAATGGGAGTGGACGGGAACATATCCTCAGTACAGTACACTGCAGCCTTTCTTTTCACGACTCACAATTATGCAAAGATGAGAGTCAGGTACTTTGGAGGTCATTTTGAACTAGCATTCTTAAGTACTAGTTGTGCATGTGGTTTTAGTATACTCAGGCCTGGTTGAAACAAGCAGTGGAATCTGGAGGAGGGGCTGACTGGAGAGATTACAGGAAAAAGGTGTGAGACAGCAAACATGAAGCGTTTTTTCCTTGAGGCTTTCCTCAAGTCACATTTTCTTTTTTTCTGTTTCATTTTGTGCAGTTTATCCACGCGCCTCCAGTTTGAAGAATCATTGTCTGTTTGACATATGGCATTTTTTTTTCTGCATTACTCTCACTGCCCTCAGTCCATTTGTGTGAAATGACTGTTGAGCTCATGGCGTCTTATTAATGGAGCAGATAATAAATACTGACCATAAGGACTAGTATCCCCTCACTCAATATGGCAGCCATCTCTAAATCATGTCTGGCTGTATAAAGCAATCTTGTTAATAAGCCAGCCAGTCTGATATCTTTCATTTTATATGCAAAGCAAAGCAGGGGTCATTGGGGTTAGCTTCTGTAGAGTATAACAAAACAATATGAGCCAGACTCACAGCATTTCCCCCCCAAGTGAAACAACAACATCTAAGCCATATTTGCAGTTATTTTTTATACTTCCTTAATCAAAGTCATTGCTCACTCATTATAATCGTATGTCTTCATTGTTACTCTGCCTACAGTGTGCCCTTCAGAATTCTTATTGTTCATTCAAAACTCCAAATACAAAAGCAAATGTTTGAAGTTACTGTGGCAGTTTTGTAGTGTAAGTGCATGAAGACCACAGAGGTCCCAGGTATGTTGTGTGGGAGGCAAGCTTCATCAGACATTCATGAAGCTGCAGACAGACATTATCAATCTCTTCTCTCCCTTAGTGGTTAATATGTTAGGGTGTGGGGGTAGACTCCATTCTGATCACAGCTGAAATTTGCATTCCTAAGTAAATAAGTAAATAAATCAAGTGCTAGCAGCGAATGTGCTAATCAACCGGGATATGGCAGTAAGCATGGTGCCGGGAAACTTTGCTCATGTAATATTCAGCACTGGTGGGTTAAAGGGCAGCCCAGAGTTATTGGTTTCAGCCCGATTGCCCCCTTTAATCAATGTTGGCTGCATCCCTTTAATAAAATTATTAGCTCAGCAGTATCTTGCGCTATCATTTTATCTCTTCTGCGCTCTAAATTGCAGCCTGTGTTGGGCCTCTCAGATGCTCGGGGCATGGCCAGCTCCCGAAAGCTCAGCTCCCATTTATTATTTCAGAGGCGGAGGATGGCTGGAGTGTTTGAAACCAGGCTGAGCGTGGAGGTTATTGGATGAAAGATCTAAACACAGCTGCATGAAGTCCCAACCCAGCTCATGTATTTTCAGCTCATAGAAAAATACTGCCTTTTTATTGCTCTTGTTAAAGTTCATACATCTGTATCAATAATGCACATGAATTATATCCTTCTTATTCACGCACACCTTGAAGTTGGAGTGATAATGGGGATATTGTTAAGAATAGCTGTTTTTAGATGCAGTATTTCAGTTATGTAAATGTACAATGTGCTGATGGGTGGCTTCTCAGTGTCTAATTATCTCACAAGGAATCCATTTGATCCATTAAGTTAGCCTGTTTCTCCCTTTTCCTGACTGCAAGTTAATTAAAAACGGATGTAGGATTTGCAGAATATAAGATTAAGGGTGTTGTTTGGAAGGTGAAGATAAAAGATGGTACCTTCCTGATATGGCAGGAAGATGAATCGGGGACGGCTTATTAGTGCTTGTCTCAGGTATTGTGTTTAAGTACCTAATCTAGCGTAATGAGCATGGTGTCATTTTTCAATTATATCCCAGCCTTTTGTCTCTCACCCAATGTGCCATACATTTGATTTTCTTCCTCTAAGGCTCCTATACATAGTATCTCTTTTAAACTTTCTCTGTCTTATCTTTTCTTAGAAGACGTTGTAATACTTTGAACTTAACTTTTAGACATTCATGCTTTGACATTGGTATAGCAGACAATGTTTTGTGTGTGCTTGTGTTCATCCATGTTTGTTTAAAGTAAATATCCTGAACTCATAATTAACCTCTAGTTTGCACATTTTGTGTCTCTGCAGGCCTTGATGCGATGAACGCCTCATGTAGGCATCAGCATGGACAGCTGTGAGTCTCCTGTGGTTTCTGGGACAGACGATGGGCTCGGCTCTTCCCAGCAGCAGCAACCACCACAGCCCTGGAACGATCACTCTAGCTCACAGGTCCCGTGCACCAACCAGGCCCCTTCCCTGGATCCCCTCTCTCTCTCTGCTCCTTACCCTTCCCAACCCCAAAACCCCAGTGCACCTCATGACAGGGTGAGAGAACTCCAGTCCCAGCAGCAGCAGCCACCAAAACAGACATCATCCAAAGCCCACCGTGTTAGCTCTGCCACAGGCCAGCTGCATCCTAGAAGAGAGGGTCTCGAGGAAGAAGAGCAAGAGGGAGTGAGCTGTGGAGAAGAGGAAGAATCTGAGGACTTAGACGAAATGGAGATTGACAGCTGTTTCCCAAGTCTTCAACCATTTCCTGGAGTACCAATGGCTTCAGGGGGAGGGGGCTTGCCCGCTCTCCTGCGACATCAGCCCACACAACAACAGGGTGCACCAGAAAGTGGGAGTGAGGAAGGAGAGGAGGAAGAGGAAGAGGAGAGCAGTGATGTGGAGAACCTGGCTGGAGAGATAGTCTACCAGCCAGATGGCTCAGCCTACATCGTAGAGAGCCTCAGTCAATTGATCCAAAGTGGTGGGGGCATGGTACCCAGCCTGCTTCCCACAAACTCTCTCAGCAGTGGGGGAAAACCGGGGGAACCTGCTGGGGCTTCATCCACGGTCTACCCTCAGATCATCAACACGTTCCACATAGCCTCGTCCTTCGGGAAGTGGTTTGGCAATTCAGACCAAGGTTTCCCCAATACCTCAACCATGGCAGGTCTAAGCCCTGTCCTGCACAGTTTCCGTGTCTTCGATGTGCGGCACAAAAGCAACAAGGATTACCTGAACAGCGATGGGTCTGCCAAGAAGTCCTGTGTATCCAAAGATGTTCCTAACAACGTGGATTTCTCCAAATTTGATGGGCTAGCTCTATATGGCAAGGGTAAGCCCATTCTCATGTGTTTTCTCTGCAAGCTGTCCTTTGGCTACCCGCGTTCCTTTGCCACTCATGCCGTTCATGATCACCGCATGACACTGTGTGAGGACGAGCGGCAGCTACTAGGGGACAAGCATGCTTCTGCCATCATCCAGGGCATTGGAAAGGACAAAGAGCCCCTGATCAGTTTCCTGGAACCAAAAACTAAGAACGCTCCTCTGCAACCTAACCTGCTCCCGATTAACCCTGGTCAGAGCTTCTATGGCACATTTAGTGGTGTCCATCTGGAGCCTGGAAGCAGCAGTGGGCGCAGTGAGACTCTACTGAACAAAGATTCTGACTCTGGTCCCCATCAACAGCAACAAACCCAACTAAGCTCAGTCCTGTCCCTTGGAGGGCTGAGCATCCCCAAAGCATCCACTCTTACCTCATCCCAAGGCTCTGCCAAAGACTCCAGTGCCCTGCCCAAACAGGGAGGGAGAACAGAGGAGCCTGTTGGGAAAGAGTTAGCATGCCAGGGAGAGGATGGGGACACTGAGGGACATGAAAGCAAAGAGCATCTATCGAGCCAAATAGGGGGCTCGGAGGAGGAAGAAGAACTGTTATTAAGGGGGGAGGAAGACGAGGTGGAGGCAGAAAGCACTGCAGTGGCCTGTGGTGATAACAGTAGCAGTGGTGGAGGTGAAGCAGGGGAACCAGCTGTCTCAAACCAAAGCATTTCCAAATCTCCTTTATTAATGCCTAGTAGCGCTCTCCAGCCTTCTGCCTGCACCTCTGCAGTCAGTTCCACGCTCAACAGCAAAGCCCCTGCTTCCACTTCGTCCTCTGTCAAAAAAGAGGGTTCAGCTGCCGATGTTGGGGGGAGGACCTCAGAGCTCCCTCTGAGCTTTAACTGCCAGGGATCCACTGTTCCTATGGCAATGGCGGCAGCTGCCGTCAGAAGGAGCGAGGATGAAACTGCTGGCACTTCCTCCTCACCCCTGTCCTCCAATGCTGCTGCTGATGAAAGTGCCAATCGAGATAGTGCCACAGCTCCAGAACCAAATGATTGCCCGGCAGAGGGAGAGGAGGAAAATGGAGCCCATCATCACCTCATGCACCTACATCATCATCATCACCTCCACCCTTCATCACACGGTCACTCTCACCCCCTGCCAGGGGGCTCCTGTGACCTGACAGGGATGGGCGAGTGTTCACAGAACCACGGGCCTGTTGGCAGTGGAGGAAGTGGTGTAGAATGCCCAAAATGTGACACTGTCCTGGGATCTTCACGCTCCTTAGGAGGTCACATGACCATGATGCATTCACGCAACTCATGTAAGACACTCAAGTGTCCCAAATGCAACTGGCATTACAAATACCAGCAGACGTTGGAGGCTCACATGAAAGAGAAGCACCCAGACTCTGGCGGCTCCTGTATGTATTGCAGTAGTGGTCAGAGCCACCCACGTCTAGCTCGCGGAGAAAGCTATACCTGTGGATACAAGCCCTTTCGGTGTGAGGTATGTTGCAAAGAAAAGTGGCAGTTTTCTTTATTTTTTTTTATCAAAGGCTTACACTTAAAGTTGCTTTTGTGATGTTGATTGTTTGAGGCATTCAAACTTATTTAAGAGGTATAATGAAACATAAAAATAATGACTGTAACCTATATCTGCATATAAAGAGAAAATGTTGTATATTTTGTAGGTTTGTAACTACTCTACCACCACGAAAGGCAACCTAAGCATCCACATGCAGTCGGACAAGCACCTAAACAACATGCAGACGCTGCAGAATGGAGGCACCATTTGCACCGGCCAGGAACCGGTATTTGGACACAACCCTGGAGGAGTGGTGGCTGTCCCCTCTGTGACACAGGCCAGTAGCCATCACCCTCCCCACCACCATCCTACGCAGTCCTCCACCCATATGGCAGGACCGTGTGGGGCCCCCTCTCCGACCAAGCCGAAGAACAAACCTACTTGGCGATGCGAGGTGTGCGACTACGAAACCAATGTTGCAAGGAATCTGCGTATCCACATGACCAGTGAGAAGCACATGCATAACATGATGCTACTCCAGCAGAATGTGTCTCAGATGCAACACGGACGACTGGGCTTGGGAGCCATGCCCTCACCCTCTGAGGCTGAGCTCTACCAGTATTACCTGACTCAGAACATGAGCCTTCCACCAGGCCTCAAGATCGACCCAGCAGGGGCTGAAGCCCAGTTTCTGATGGGGAGCTTTCACCTGGATCCCAACATGACTGCCCTGGCCCCTGCACTTGGTGAGTCCTATTTGTCCTCTCTTGCTCAGATACACTCCTAGTTAAACAAAATCACCAAATGTCACTAAAATATCAAGAGCAAGATGTTAGAGCATATTGATCCATTTAATATCAATGTATTTGGGGGCCCACTCCACTTCCTTTACCATATTTACTCATTGGAAGACTGAGGTTTACATGATAGTATGCTTAACAACAAAAGGCCTGTGCTCAGGGCTTTGGTCACACATCTATATACAAACCTTGTAATGCACAGGACCAACCATTTAAAATTTGAAGGTCATTGTGATACACAATTTTGCTCTAAAAGGTGAGTTAGAGGACCAAACTATGCTGCTTCCCTCTCCCTGCCCTGCCTTTAGACATCCAGCATCAGTCTTTTTATATCATTATTCCCAAACTGCTGCTAAGCTCCACCACTGGAGTTCTCCATTTTTTTCTGACTTTGTAATTGCAGCAATAAATTTTATCTTGGTCAAAGAAGGCCTCAGCATGTGTAATTCAGCAGCATAGCAGAGCGTTTGGCGGGCCAGTTACAACCCCGCAGTTTGCACAGACTTGTCTCCAACTGTCGCCAGTTCAAAGACACAAACAAGAATTGATTGCTGTGACTAATTCTTTTTTTCCCTCTTCTGCCATCTGGTTCGTTTTCCTGTGAGGTGACTTGTAATAAGCATGTTACAAGGGAGGCAATGATGACACAGTCTGGGCCCATAAACTACAACGGGTGTCATCCTCAGTCACACTTTGAGGAACTCTTAAAGCCAGCATACACAAACACTTCAATATCAACTGAGCAGTATGATACATAGGGCTCAATAAATCTCAAGAGAGAACCTGCCATTGCAAGGAGGTCTCACACCAAGCTGTGTTTTTATGCTTCCACCACGGATTTCTGAGGTTTGAGGGTATTGCCAAGAAGGCAGATAACAAATGTTAACCTCACATGATCTCAGCCTCTTGGTAATCCTCATTCCTAAGACTGCAGTCTGCTACTGTAGTTAAAGCAAGATAGGAAATGGTGTGCAGGACGGTCAAAGAGAAGGGTCAGGATGTGACTTTAAGTTTTTTGGGGAAAAATTTGGTAGTATAGCGTACCAATGCAAAAGAAAGACTGACAGTTATTAACGGTAAAACATTCGTTGGAAAGGGAATAAGGAAAAACATGTTAACATTCAAACTTGTTGAGTCAGCATTTTTTCAAATTCACCTAGCACTACCAATCTTTCTCTGTATAAATATTGATATGGGTTGACGTATTTTCCTTTCCAGTGTTGTGGTTACAGTATAAAAGAAAAGAAGAATCCTAAAACATAAAAATGTGAAACAGATGCAAAACTATAAATCAAAGCTCTGCCAGACAGACTTTAGTGAGGAGGTGTATCCAGGTCTGGTGTAAATCAATGAATCTTCATGGTTAAGAAGAATAAGAGCCAGGTAGAAATGAGAGATGCAAGAGCTGGAATGAAGCTGGGATTGGTCTGTCAGACATGCATCATGTGTATCTATGTTTTTGCAAGAAAGCGTAGGGAGCCATAAGTGTAGAGCTCGGTCTGTGAGTAATTTCTGAGGGTTTCTCAAAGGTCTCCCTCTCCTGCCTATAAAAAAAACGCAGGTAATGGAGAAAAGTCCAAGAACAGGCTGCATACAGACTGCAGCAATAAATAAAAAGGAGCTGCTGGAATTAATTTAGTGTAAAGCCAGGCGGGGTCAAGACTGTATGCTAGGTCTAAGCAGTGAAAGATTGAAGATCAGCAAACATAGGCAAAGCCCCAGCTGCTCCCACAATTTTTAGCAGTATTTTTTAAAGCCAGTCATCTCTTTTTTCAACATCAGTTATGTGTTTCATGTCATATTTTGTGTTCCCCCGTTTTTTTTCCCTCTTAGTCATTTGAACCATTAACCAGAAGAATGAATCCATCATGTGTCTGTGTAGATTTTTAGGTAACCTGGGTTAAAAAACAAATTTGATTTACAGTAATGTATGCCTGGGAACTCCTTAGTTATTCAGTAATGATAAAATAACTGGCTTTTTCCGTAGAGATCATGGCCTCTGGAGTTTATTTACAGACCGGCCATGAGAGTGCACCAGCCCTAACAGGGCAGTGTATATACTTATTCTCTGGCAGTGTGAGGTTTCTGTCCCCATGGAGACTCCAAGCTTTTGCACACTCAGCTCAAAGCAGGGATAGCTATGTGCCCATAAGTACACACATTCACAATGTCAGTCATTCAATATTACACAGATATTGTTGAACATTATTATAGATGTATTTATTCAGCCATCTGCATACCTTTGTAACCTTCTCCCGTTTCTTTGTGTCTGCCGTTATGTTTCCCCTGACATTCTAGTCGGTGGGGAGATCCCTATGGACGTGCGGCTGGGCAGTGGGCAGTTGGTGTCTGAAGAACTGATGACCCTGGGAGAAAGTCTATCACAAACCAGCGACCCCTCTCTAAAGCTCTTTCAGTGCGCCGTGTGCAACCGCTTCACCACTGACAACCTGGATGTGCTTGGCATGCATATGGGAGCTGAACGCAGCCTACCGGAGGAGGAGTGGCGCGCCGTGGTGGGCGACTCTCACCAGTGCAAGTTGTGCCACTACACCACCCAGCTCAAGGCCAACTTCCAGCTGCACTGCAAGACAGACAAACACGTGCAAAAGTACCAGCTTGTTGCACACATCAAAGAAGGGGGCAAAGGCAATGAATGGCGCCTGAAATGTGTGGCCATTGGCAATCCAGTGCACCTGAAGTGCAACGCCTGCGACTACTACACCAACAGCCTGGAGAAGCTGAGGATGCACACTGTCAACTCCCGCCATGAAGCTAGCCTCAAACTCTACAAGGTTAGTGGTCCTTAAACTCCTTCATCACACCTACTACTCCCCCTTTTCATTTTATCAGAGAATACAAACATAACGTGAGGGATATCAGACTCTTCATGCAGTACAATAGACAACCTGCAGTATGTTAATGCTGTCTATATTATTTCAATATTTGAAGTGTTCTTAAACAACCTGGGGTAGAGTAATGTTTGAATCATATTTCGGAGTATTTGTTATCCAACTGACCTCTTATGAGCAAAACGCGCCCTTGATCCTCCTCTTGCTAAATTGAGCACCCTCCAAAAGACAGTAAATGTTCTAGTACTACCCACACCACTAAACTAGCTCCTCTCCCAGTGCGTGAATGACACCTTCGTCGTGTGACCCGTGCCTCTCCAGAAGTCATATAAAAGCAAGGCCACACCGTGGCCATGAGAAGAGCATGGCAGATGAGGCTGGCTAGGAGGCTTAGGGGTGAATCACTAGGAGACGAATGAAGAAGTGTGAGGAGACAGAGGTTTGGTGCTAATACTCCTTGGAGCGGGAAAGGCTGAATCGTTCTCGACAGCCGTATTGATTTTTGCTGGACTTGGAGCTTCACCTTCTCCTCTAATCATTCCATAATAGCCAATGGATGAACACTCTCCGAACAAATGGCCATAAATCTAACAGGCCTGATTCCACTTAGGTACCTATCCTGTTTGTCTGCGGCTTCGGCCACTCTGCGCTTAACCCAAACTGGCACAGCTGCACATGTATACACACACACACACACACACACACACACACACACACACACACACACACACACACACACACACAACAAAACGCATACAAACGCATACTCCCTGTCAGCATTTACTACATATCAGCAGAAATTAACAGTTTCCTGTTGTTGCGTTCTTTGCAATGACTTTATTAACAAAGGTTTGACTCTCACTAAGTAAACAGGAAACTCTATTTAAAGAATTGTGTTTTGTATTGGCATATTAGTTTATCACAGAATGACCTCCTTTGGAAATGAGGTATTCAGAGGCATGTGCCTCGTCAGAGCCCTTGACATGGCAGTTATGTTTCCTGTTCACAAGTCCTGGATCCTAGAATAAGATTAAAAGAGAGAAATCAATTTTCAGTGTTTAGTGAAAGTGGATGGTGTGATGCAGGGCTCCTAGAACAGCAGTTACAAGAGTCAGGGGACACCGGAGGTATTAGGAGGTCAAAATATAGGCTGGTGTGTCAGTCGTGGGTTAGCTCTGCAACAAACAACAAACAAAAGATTATAGGAACATTTTCTGCATTTTCTGATTCACAGCTTATTTATAGTTGCATCAAAATGCAAATATGCAACAGGATGTGTTAATTCAGTTGACCTCACAGAAGGCAAAGTGAGATATCCTTCTGTTTTCCCACTTCTTGGTCATCCTCTCCTGGCCTAAGCTGCTGGACATACTGGCCCACATTCCAGTGACAGGCTCACATTAGCCCAAAATAGACGTGATCTGGCATACGCTCTCTCTACCTCACACCTCTGGAGCGGGAGGCTTGTTTTGTTTCACAGGATAAGCTACAATTTATATTATATCATCTTTTACCTTCCCTGCTTTACTGTGAGTTCAGAAAGCGAAAGAGAAACACATTTTCTTCTCCTCTGTCTCGTTTTCCAAGCAAGTTTTTTAGAGAGAGAAGAGACATATGTCATACTGCTGCTCAGGCTGTGGGGGATTAAATATGTACAACACATCCAGGCATGATCATTTTTTATGACTTAAGCCTCTTAAGATGGCTCCATATTTCTTAAAACCAATTGATCTTCCTAGAAAGAGTGTGTGCATTTGTCCAGAAATTACCTGCTCTCTCAACCCAAGAACACGGCGTCCTCTTAAGCTCTCCTCATGCCAGACACTACTCAGAAACAGAGCTGTTCACAACTAGACAAGAATTATTACAGTATTTTGTGACTTACATATGTGATTAGTGGAAAACAAGTACATGGTTGTGAGGGTTCTTGTAGCAGTGGCTCCTGTTTTGACAATGTTACAGTCTGAGTCCCACTTTGGAATTACTGTCCTAGTCGAGATTCCAACAGGCAAAAAAAAAGCCACAGTTGCCCACAAGCTTGTAAACCTAATTTGGTGTATTATGCAAAGATGAAAAAAGGCTAAATCACCATTCATTTATTCCTCCCAGAAGAAACCTGATGCAAATAGCACCATTTTTAACCTTTTTGGGGAGAAAATAAATCATCAAGTCAGCATAAACAGACTGTAAGATGTGGGAGATGCTTGGGACACTTCACCCAAATCAAACTGGTTTGCATTAAACAGGCCCTTTGTGTGCACAGCTCCATATAAATTGGAGCCTGTAATTACTGGAATTAAAAAGGAAGGTTTAAACTGAGGGCTAAGCTGGATGGGATAATTTGAGAGTCTGTGGTATGCGGCCCATATTAGGGCTTTCTAAAAATATCAGCCCCACCACCCCATGTATTGGAATGTTCCAAAAGACCACAGAAAGATTCAGCAAGTCATCCTAACCGCATGGACCAACACACAGTGGGGGGTGATGCTGTGTTCCCCTGTGTGCTCTGTTCTAAGTTGAAAGATATGCATTCTGCCAGGGCTGCCCTGTGTAGCTCTGTAGCTAACTTTCACCTTCTCTTTTTCCCATGGACTGTAAGGCTTTTTTAGCAACTCTGATGATAGCATGATGGTCACCCATGTGCATCTGGAGTGGTCAGTCCTAAACTCAAACAGATGGGCTCCTCAGAAGTATCTAAAAAACCCAAAATGTAGTTCTTGTTCTTAATATTCTAGAATATGAAGCTCTCCCTTGAGACACTCTTCATCTTGAACCAACCCAGCTTTAATTCTCACCTTACAGTTAGCCTCCTAAATAATATGTGGATGTGATAGCCCTTACACCATTAGCAGTCGTCCTCGAGATTTGGTTAAGTGTAAGTGTGGAGGTGAGATGAGTGGAACTAATCCAGCTCTCAGGCCCTGGCTTCCCTAGCCTGACGTAATGGGTGGGGCCTAACCAGGCCCAGCCACAGGCCTCAGCTTCCAGTCAAGGGTTGGGGGAAAGGGGAGGAGCATGGGGCGTTAGCTGGCTACCTTCCTTGTCTCGGGGGCCGGTGCAATCGGCGGTAATTGAGATTGATTGGATGTTATTTTTCCTCTTGCAAATGTAGTCCATTAGCTTGGCACATGCATAATCAGTTTAGAGCGCAGTTAGCCGAATGTAATCATGTTCCTCGGTGTCTGCTAGCACAAAATCCACTCCAGATGCCGCTTGGCCATGGAAATAGAAAGGGAGAAAGTGCCTTCACTATCAGGAGGGGAATCTTGAACCAAAAAAAGTCCTGTCACCCCTCCCTCTGTCCTCGTCCTGCTCTACTGAGAACAAACATCACTACACAAACTTTTCAACTATCTGCCTCACACACACAGTCACATCCACTGACTGTTCCTCACTGATGAGGAACAGAAAGACTTGTGATCATATGTTCTGCACTTTTAACTGCACTAACCCAGTGCTAAGTGGAGCCCAGCAGCTGACCCATTAAGGAACATAGTACATCTGTATCTTACACAGAGTTAATACTCTTATTTTACCCCCTAGCTTAATCCAAAAGAATGAGTGAACACAGACGAAAGGATTGCCACACACTACAGAGAGAAGGTAATCACAGTTTATAATGCTGGAAAACAAGTTGTTACTTTAATGAAAGGATTAGTGGTTACATGAAATGCTTTTAGGTGGTTAGCTGATGATCTTCTGCAGAAGCACAAGCTTAATGATCACAACTACCAGGATTGACTCCAATCTTCTTGATCTGCACAATAGTTTGAGATACAACTACAATTAGGTTCAGTTTTATTCAGCATTCCTTAAAAGTAATCCACTTTAAGCTTTGGATTGTCCTTCTGACTCATGCAGGAGGTAACAAGATTATTTTTGAATCACTCTGGCCGTCACCTCTGTGACAGGGTTGACAATCAGACGCCTAATTCTTCTCCTGAGCTCTGAAACTTTTCTGGGATGTCCTAGTTGTTCCTGATATGTTTGGTTTTTGTAGTGAGGGCTGATAATTTGGCCTAAATTGTCACACTTGCCAAAATCAAGAAAAAAATGAGGACAGGTATAGTGATATGTCCTCTGGCACAATGATGGAATGACATGCGCCTGGCCTTACCCACTCATGCAGCAGACATTGCTAAGAAGAGGAGTGTTAAAAGGAGGATGAAGAGACAGACAGGAGAGAGGCGATGGGGGATGGATAGGGGGGGCACAGGAGGGTTGGAAGGATAGATACTCTGCTAATTATCATGGCTAGCCTATGATTGTTCAGTAATAGTGCTCAGTGGGAAAGGTTGCAGCAGTTCCAGGAAGAGCTGAGCTCTGATTTACTGGTACTACCGCTCTAATAAAGCGCTCGCTGCACATCCTGGGAGACAGCCCATTCTCTCCTTTCACATGCACAAGTGTGTGAATGCACACACACACACACACACACACAATCTCAAAGACACACACTCATAGCCCAATCTTGTAATCTAAAGTGCCTGTAGATGACAACATAGGGCTCATGAAATGTATCATTTGAGCTTCTCATAGAGACTTATTGTAGTATGATTCAGGCCAAGTGATGTACATGTCATCAATGGAACAAGAGCACACGTAAGGAGTGTTTGAATTCTGTTAGAGCCCCTGTGACATCTCCTTAATCAACGCAGCGATGATCCTAGTCCTGGTGTTGAACTCTAGTGTCCTACCCCAAACACATCTCAGTCACTCTGAGTGGTTGGATGAACAAGGAAGGAGTGGCATAGAACAGAAAACAAAAAAAGGATTGGAGAGCTCTATCAGGCAAGTAAGGGGGGGCTGGTAGGGCCTTGTGTTTGGCAGTGAGCAAGAATTTCACAACCCTTCCAGCTCCCACCTCTTGAGAAGGCCACAGAGTGGGTCAGGCTTTGACCCGTAGCACAGCTGCTGCTGCTGCTGCTGCTGCTGCTGCTGCTGCTGCTGCTGCTGCTGCTGCTGCTGCTGCTGCTGCTGCTGATTGTGGGTTCCACTGCCCTACTGTTGGTGTTACTGGGATTTAAAAAGTGACAGCGAAAGAAAGAGAAAGAGAGGGAGTAGACTGCTTAGACAGGGGAAGCTGGTCCTTTCCCAGCACTTTCTTTTTTTACAGTGGCTGTCCACCACAAAAGCCTGACTTAAAAGAGCACAGTGCATTACAGACCAGCTTCTCCATCCTGGGTTTGTAGTGGATATAAAGATGCATTCTTTGTGTTCCATCACACAGAGTCACAGGAGGGTTAGAGAGAAAAAAACATAGATTGTGTGTTACAATATGAGATCCTTGTTGAGGATTATTTGTTCTAATTATAGTATTTTGTTTTTGGACAAGGGCAGCAGGGCATGCTCAGGCTAATGCGCAAGGAAGCTGCTGATCTAGTTATCTGCAGCCTGATCAGCGGTATGGGCAGATTGGCCTTTGAGGATGGAAGGGAATAGGAAGTAAGGTAGTATCACTTTTTGTGACTGAAGTTCATCTCCAAAGCAGAGATACAATCCACTTTGGGTACCCTTGGTGGATCTTTAATTCAGTGTTATATGTGGTGATACATCCTGAACTCTACTTTTCCTCCTTTCTTTACCCGTTTTCATTGTGTTCTTAAAATTAACAAATATATCAAATATTGTTCATCCACATACCAAAGCTGTAGTGAAAGTGAACGTGGGTGTTCTGGTATGGGAATCTGCTTAGGGTTAAATATCTTGACTCAAATCATGCTGTAAAACAAAACATCTCCACTAAACCCTCCCTGCCTCCTTCATCCCTCATTCTCCAAATTTCTTTACTACTTAAAAGTAGAGTACTTCTAACTTTATTGTCAACAAGCTGATACTTTTGTTAAACTAACTGATCTGTCCCCATGAAAAGAAAGGCACATGCCATATGTCCTTAAAACTTGTAATTATAAGAAATGGTAAGATAACATTTTTCTCTCTAAAGTGAAAGTAAGAAATGAAGTTACTATTGAAGGAAAATACATCTTGAGAAACTTCTCCCTGCTCGAAGAGGAGCCTCTCTGTGTCTAATGTGTCTAATCTGTGTTGTACTGTGGCTCTACCTGCGTCTATCTTGTCGAAACATATTACAGACATATCAGTCACTGTCCTGTCTTTTCACCTTCCCCCACTTCTAGAGGGATAGGGTCTCTTTAGCCTCATCTTTATAACAACCCATTTAGGATTCATGTAATCAGTGGTCTCTACAATTTCCTGTTAGTTCTATCTATTTGGTAGTCAAACTGCAGGGAAATTAGCTTCCATGTAGGCTGACTGTCATTACTTTTACATGCATGCAAATAATGATTAAAGTAATTGATAAATGGGACAATAACCGGGTTAACATTTGGCTCTGGGCTCAACAGAAGTATTAATAAAGTAGCTCCTAAAATAATACTTCTACCCCTCTAACTAACTTTAAGATTTTAGTGGACTACAGAGGACCTCATGTGAGCTCTGTTTCTTTGATGGTGTTCGTTTTTTGATAAAAGCTGATTGAAAAACACTCGAGCAAACCAGAGTCAGAAGTATTTTGCGTGCATTTACACACTCTGCAGCTCTCGTGGCCTGAATGAAGCGTCTCATAGGTCTTTTTGCTCAGCTGGTCAATACATCTGGCGACCTCTAGCCACTGCACCAGAGAGACTAACAGAGGCAATTGGCAGGTAAACACTGCTCTGATGAGGCCAGATGTAGGCTCCTGTGAATCTATGTAGCCGCTAAGCTGAAGGGATGGAGAGAGTGAGGCGGGCCAGCTTACCGGCTCTGCACCATCAATACATCAGTGGCTAAGCCACCAGATTAATGGCCTCCAAGTGGTCAGGGCCACAAAACTACTCAGCTCTGAGGTCTGTGTTCAGTGGAGCTCTACATGAAAAAGGAAGGTAGAGTAAAGAGACAGATGAGGAGAGGGGAGGAGGTCTTCGGTGCCAGGATGAGCACACAGGGACCTCTCCTCTGTTTGGGTTTGGGCTCCTGAGTAGAGCCAAGGGACAGATATATTTTACAGAATGATAGATATGTGGCCCTGGCTGTTATTGCATTCCCCTTGCCTTGTAATCTTCTACTTGCAAGTCCAAAAGCATGTTTGCGAAGTGAAAAAAAATATTAAAAGTATGATCAACTAATTTAAGAAACATGCATCTATGATTTAGGAAATGCAGTTTCAGAGCACAATACTGTGGGAATCTTTTCTGTAATTGCACAACCTGTTGGCTTTCTTGTTTTGGGGAAAGCAGCTGGACTCAAACCCGTATTTGATTTACAGCTCTGCAGCCATTTAAAAAGCTCCTAAGTGTGCAGAGCATGTTCAGCCTTTGTTTTACCCAGGTTTTTCTTTATTTTAGCAAATCTGCCCCTGAGGTCTTTCCATTTTCTGGTGCATCGATTAATGTAGGATTGCAGAACTTCAGCAATTTCTCGCCTGGATTTCATTGGCTGTTTGTTGTTAGTGATGGGTCAGAGAGATGCTAAAGCCTACAAGCATGCACGATTCAAAGCAGACTGTTTTGGACAGGATAAGTAGCACAAAATCTGATGTGAAGTGAAATGTCCGACTCACATCTATGTGACTGTTATCGAAGCTTTAGTAAAAATGTACCATCTGCAGAATTCCTGAAGACTATTTTCTGGGTTACAGTTTTATTTGAAACAGTGGGGCCTCCGAGGTCTTTAGTTCCAGAAAGAAAATAGTCATCTCTTCCTGAACTTCACGGAGCTGAATGTCCATCCATGTTTTTGCCTAATTGCTGTGCACTAGAGTTCAGGGTTAGAACTGGGAGCTGTAAATCTATCAGTTTTATGCAGACAATGTTTTCTCCAGATGTAGAAGAAAAGATTTCATCCTTTTGTAATTAAGCGGTACAGCCCAGGGTGTCATGAGGTTTTTATTAGGGGCTCTGGAAAAGATCATTTTGCACCTTGTTTTCTCATCATGCCTTTTATTCTGCAAAACAAAAGATGGATATAATGGAAAGATGAAAATGAAAAAAGTAGGAGAGAATAAAATCTCTTGTTTAAAGTCTAATATGGAAATTACTAGGTAGTGATGTAAGAGTTAGCGATGGGGAGTGCGGGGTGTAGGCACAAAGGGGACAAAGGCACAGTCATGGAACCAAGGCAATTACATAGTTCCCCAGATGAAGAATATCAGAAAAAACGTCTTTTTTAACCCCAGGAATGTTCCCAAATGTTATCTTTCCCACGGGTGCCGTCTTCTACACCTGTGCTCTACTTTAAACTCACTGCTGGAGTAAGAGAGAGAGAGGGGGCGCGTGTTGGGAAAAGTGATAGTGAGTGAAAGAGGGAGAGACAGCTTTAAGAGTTGGGGACAAGAATGCTCTTCAACTTCTCAAGGGCACCGATACTTTATGGCCTTCACATTCCTTCATGACAGACTGATGCCCAGAATAGATGGTGTGGTGTTTAAAAAAAAAAGAAACAGTTTAACTACCCTGCCATTAAGCTCCTCCTCAACATATCACCTCCATTCCTCTCTCACCTTCACCTCACCCTGCGCCGTTTATGTGGCAGACCTCAGGGTCACTCCGTCGGACGCTTTACTTTTACTAGCCAAAGCTGTTGAAAGTAAGCAACTGAAGTGCCAGTGCTTTGGTTCTGCATAAGCAGTTTCACACATTTGTGATTCATAAAGCTCTTATCAATCTCATGTTGAATTACAGAGGCTACTGAGTTCTCCTCAGAGACACAGACAGGACAGGAAGTCTCCAGAGCCTCTGAGCTGCTCGGCTCGCTGTCAAACCGTCTGCTACCATCCCTCACCGCCTCCCTCGCCAGCCCTACAAACTCTTTTTTTTTTTATAACGTCACCACATTTAATCAACACTAGTCCCAAAATTAAAGACTGCTGAATAATTCAAACTTGGATCCTTTCTTCATATGGCCTATCTCTGTCACTCCATTGGAATTTCCTTAATTTATGCTTGTTAGGTTGGAAAAGTCATGTTGAAATAATTTGAACCATAAGGACTGTCTGTGCAGCTACTGTTTCAACGAGAACTCTGGGAGCCGTTAAAGTTTGAACATGAAATGGTGAGATACGGAATGCAAATTAGTATTCAAATGGTCTATGTATTCATTTGCATGCTTAAAGGTGTGTGTGGTGGAGGAGAAGACTGAGCATTTTAATAAGTCCTGTAAAGCAACATTTGTTGATGTTTCAGGAGGGAGGGAATATTTATTTTGCAGCTGTGAGTCCCACTGTGACCTCCTGTTTCTCAGTGCCATGAATGACTTTTAGGCAATTTGACAAATTTAGGCCTTCTTAATCTTGTTACTTCTTTAATCATATTTTTTCAATAAGCTCAGTTCAAACTATATTGGGAATATAATGTTAAAAAGTCTGGAGTTATGGGATGGTACATAGACTTAAACTATAGTCTTTTGAAAAGGGCTGAGTGCAGAGCCAAAGACAGCTTTAGAACAAGAAATGACTCTGAAAAAAGCAGAGATTTCAGGACCTGCTGTTTGTACCCAGATTCCCTACCATCTTCTCTTACACACCAAATGGAGCTTATCATTCAATTTTCCTCAATTTACAACTTTTCTCCTTTTGCTTGGGTGCAGTTCCCAGTGTACTCTTTTATTACTGCCTGCTTAGGTGAAAAGGACAGCACAATTTGGTAATGGGACTTTTGGTGTTTAGGATTATCTTTGATCTTTAGGGTTTGGTACTTCGAGTGGTCATATTACATGGAGGAGGAGTGTATGACTGAGCAGCCTGTAAAATGTGGCCTGGGATTCAAATGGTTAGAGAGTATGATATGAAGGAAAACACATGTGTTGTGAATATCATTCTAAAGATTTATCATTGAAGGATTGAGTGACTTACAGCAGAAAACTGACCATGCTATGTACATATAGTTAATAGAAATCAGCCCTCACATCTGGAAGTGAGGTTAGAGGCTTTTTGGAAGAGGATTCAAGCATTGGACTATGCCCAGCATTCAACTTAACTTTTAAATCATTAAACATGATGAAGCCATCTCCACAAAGTCAGGGGTTTATATACGAAAATCAAACACCATCTGCCATCTCTGATCAGAAGCAACAGCCATCAGGCCAGGGTTACCAAGGCAGAACAGGAAAAGCCATTAACTGCCAATCACTGCATCGATCGACAAGCCGGTCCACCACTATCACCCCCTCTCTATCCCCACCCGCCTGCCCCTGCCCACAGACACACACACACACACAAACACATACAGTTCATCTGCTTTTACTGTACAGTGCACACACATATAAAGACAAATACACATACACATAGCCTCGCATTAACCACTATCTTTTTTTTTCGTGCAGAAGCACTATGTAATGGCTAACATTCAGTCTAGTTTCCCGCTTGAACCATGTTATCTTTTGAATTATCTTGAGCCTAGATTGCATGATCAACATTCTACCCCACTGAGATAAAGGCTGCCTGTTTATTTATTTCTTTACTACTCAGTGTAAACCCAGCATTGTAACACACAGGCTTTACCTAGGGACAGTGAAGATGCCATTCATATATTGATATTTCCTTCTGAGAACCCAGTTGCAATCTCTGCATTTAAGTGAAGTCCATTGCCGGTTCTGCTTCTTTCTACGTGTTTTTTGGAGTCAATCTTAAGATAAAAAGGGAACTAATAGAGTCAGTGAAGGGCAAAAAGGAAAAAAACAACATTGATTTTTGTTCAGCTCCATTTTCAATGGTGTCGCTAGAACTGAGGGTCATTAGAAGAATATTTACCTACTTCCCAATTTAATAGAGATGCTGTATATCAGGGTGATCTGGACCAGAGGTCAGGGCTGGGGGGAGCAATTAAAGCATATGGATCCAGGAACCTGAGCCGGTCCCATTATGTGTGTTGTCGGCAAAAACAGATAGGTGAGCTAAAAGGGAGGCAGAGGCGATGTGTATTGAACATGGGTGTATTAATTAATTGATCTTAGTTACTTATGAACTAGTGATGCATTAGCCAGGGGCATGAATGGCATTGATAGTTGCCTGGTTTTGCTCTTGTTTGTGTTCACACCGTACATCCACATTGGACTAGTTTGACTTCTGACATTCCAAATAAGTTAGAGCAGTGACCAGTTTTGCTCGCTTGTCCGTGCTAGTTCCCTTTTTTTTATTTGTACAAACTGTGCTGTCTTTTCTCTTACTTGGTTTGGTTAGGTCAGCCTTCTCCAGGGCCACACAATAGCCAGAGACAGAGCAGATATGATGGATGTGGCCTGGGGCCTGTGCACTCGCTCTGCGTCTGCGGTGGCCTCATCCACACACCAGCCACAGGGAGAGGGAGGGAACACAGTGAGGATGGACAGAGGGAGGGAGGGAGGGAGGGAGGCAGGCAGGGGAGGAGGGCAGGGATACAAACCAGACCAGCCATTTTCCTCGTTCCGCTCATAAATATTTGTGTGGCTGATTTATAAACAGTGGAGCAAGAGAGGAGATCAAAGTGAACTGTGACGCTTATATAAAACTCAGGCTATTTCACTACGCTGCCCTACACACCATGCCCGTACCTATTAAACACACAGCTATATATCACAGGGCATATTGGCAAGAGGACTGAATGGCTACTCACACTTTAGAGCTGCGTCTTGTCCCAGTCGAGGGTCTAGTTCTAATAGCACTACCCTCAGAGGTTCTCAAACACTAGTTAAAGGCCATCAATTTGTGTTATAGCTAAAACACAGCCTGTGCTCTGCCTGTGTAAACTCCCCCTGAAGTCAGTGGCTTCCTAGGTGGATTTTACACGGCTGCAGTAATGCCAGGCAGCCATATTAAAACATTGCAATGCAGTGAGGAGTCACTGTGTCCTGCTGGTGGTGGAGTAGTGTTCGTCACAGGAGACAGCTGCACATGCTGATTCAGGCAACCAGCTGGTCAGACGCAACACAAAGGCCAAGCCTCCTGTACGGCAGAGGGGAGGGATTAGGCTGGGGGGGGGGGGGGGGGGGGGGGGGGCTGTGTGTGTAGACTCTGTGTATGTTGGAGTTAGTTGGAATGGAGTAATGGCTTTACATAACTTTTGCTCTACTAAGAGAAGGGCAGATACTTCACACCTTCATCTTGTGATCTTAAAACACATGCTGAATATATCCCATACTATCCCCCAACCATTCATTCCATGTCTGGGTGCAAATGTGGGGGAGCAAGAGGTGCACTGATTAAGAACAGTTATAGCGGGCAGATGCAGAGGGGCAACATGGAGATGGCGGTTCGCTGACCTCTGTGGGAGGGTGAATAGCACAGGGTATTGGGAGAGAATAGCAGGCCTTTTTTTCAATGGGGGTCCTCCTCTTTGTCCAGCAGTGGGACAGGGTGTGCTCAATGTGGTGAGGTGTGGGATAGCTGCTGCTAAACAGCTTGTCCCTGTGCATGTCAGTGCCTTGGTTCTCTACCTAAGGGAACATAATCGCATGGCCTTTTTAGGCATTTTACCCATTGATTACAAGACATGTTATTTTATCATTAACTTATTTTATTTGTACATAAAAACAACATTTGATGTTGGACCCTCAGCAGGTATAAAAAATATAAATACAATCTACAGTGTTTTTTAAGCAACACAGAATGAACTGGTTGTGGCATTAGCCGATAGCCAATAGCAGTAAGAATATGCTTTCTGGTTTTCATGTGACATCCTTTTTCTTTCTCTTTTCCTTTGTTTTCTGACCTTTGTACTGCAGCGTTTTGGATCACTACAAAAGACAATTCAGCTCAGTTTCTATCCTCCCCCTTGAGATTATGCTGCTATCTTAAAAAGCTTTTAGATGAGGCATCCTTTATCCTTTATTACTGTCCTCCCTTAATTCTATCATATATATAAGGTATATGGTGCATGAGCTCCATCAGGTAGGCAGTCATTGTAGCGGGCTTTGAGAGAGAGTAGACTGCAGATTGTCTTACCCCTGGTGTGTCTGAGTTTCTGTGCAGGGAGTTCAAAGTCCTGCTGAACATCAGAGAGCTGATGCTGAGTGAGGCTGACTAGCTGCAGCCTGTGGTCTGGGAAGGGTTACTGAATTATTACTGATGGTTTCAGGGGTAACTGTCCGACCACAGGACTGGGGAATATTAATCATTTATTTGATTGTCCGCATGTGCTGATTAATCAATTTGAGTAGGATCTGCAGGATTAACTACCCTATTATTCCCCCTGCAAGAACAGATAAGAGATAAGACTTTAAAATATCATATTCCATTTATCATTTATTTTTAGGTCCCTGCTGATGAGGGTGAAATAAAAACTGAGGTGATATTAGGCAGAACAGCAACATGGGGGAAGCGTTGGGGGAGGAGGATAAGAGAAGGAGGCATGAGGAGAGAAAAAAAATCTCTTAACTGCAGATTTTAGTGCTTCAGAAGACGGGGGGAAAAGATTCAGCTTTGTTCATCTTCAAACATGGCACAGAAAACCAAGTTGTGCAGCTGGGAGTGAGAGAGCGCAGAGAAAAGGGGGGCGGAGAGACGAGAGGAGCAGGAAGTTGATGGGAAAGTGATAGCTGTCTCCACCTGGAGTATAGCCTGAGCTGTGTGTTAAAAGAGAAGGCAAAGCGAGGGAAAGGAGGGAGCTTCTGCAGTTCACTCCTCTCCTGTTCTCTGGCTTAGGTAAGTTTGTTATTCTCATAATAAGAATAGCTAGCTTAGCTGGTCCAACAATGGCTCTTTTCCTGTTTACCCCACTCACTATCTATCCAGTCTATAAATTCTCAATCTGCCAGCTGTTTAATGTGTTATGTCATGTGGTAATGCCTTTGATTCCAACATGCCTCCGTTTGTAAATACAAGAGGCACTCAAAAGGCTGTGGTTTCTTTACAAGCATGGCGCCCCCGGCGCTTTGGTTGGGAATGCATTGAGAGGGAGAAGGATTGAAAGAGTAAGGGAGGGAGTGAGAGAGAGGTGGTTAGAAACTGTATACACTTCCCGTTGCTCTTCTGCCAACCCCTCTCTCTGCTGCTGCTAGTTGCGCAGGCAGGCAGTGTGTGAGAAATGTGAGAGGGAGGAGTATATCCTCTCTGCTGGCTGAACACAGCTTCGTAATTATGCACTTTTCAGCAGGTTTTACCTTTAACACTTTCCTCTCGGGGTTGAGATTAGTGCTCACCATGCTTGATTTACTGCACAATTACTGAACAAGAGCTCTATGTAATCAATAAACAGGAAAGGGGGAAAGTGGTAGTCTTTGAAGTATAGTTTGAGATTTTTTGCACGATTGAGCACTGTATATGGTGGAGCCAGGGCAGCTTGGCCACGATGCCAGTCTGTGAAGTATCTATTATATCAGTCACGTCTTTTTGCTTTACCAGCTCTGTTAGCCTCTAAACAGTTCATAACTACTCATGTGGAAATGACATCTCTTTTCTTGACCACTGTTTAATACAAATAGTCTAATAAGAACATTTCTTCAAAACATTTGATTAGAATTACAAGTTGTCTTATAAAATCAAGGCTCAACATTTTCTTGTTACTTAGATACACAACTTACACGAGCAGAGAAACAAAGCACTCCTGTGTGATGGCCTGCTTTGCCCTGCGTAAAATTTCCCCATATGGGCAGCCAGCACAATGACCTCCATGATGACACTTGCTAATGGCATGAGCAGTTATTTTGGGAAGCTCCAATAAGCAGCCATCACAAGTCTTTCTGGGTCTTTGTAAAGCTTTTTGCCCGCATGACCAAAGGATAGTGCTCTCCCAATTAGTCTGCTCTGTGTTTGATTTTTAGTGATGACAACTATATCTCAGCTGCAATTACGCTGCACTGGGAATGATGAGGGTTTAGGTTATTGATCGTCAATTGATCACCCTGATCAATGAGCACTTTTGTTTCCTTTTTTTATGGAGAGTGCAGTTATGTTTTTTTCTTTGGCTAATGAGCAGGCCCAACAGACTGACCCTGTAAAGATATCTGTGTTAGTAATGCCCGTATGTATTGGTGATGGCGTTGCCAATGCTCATGGGAAGAACAGAGCTGCTGCACACATTTTTCAACAGAAGTGCTGTGCCTCCCTGTGGGCATGGGTCAAAGGCTAGTTTGGGTCTTACAAAGAGAACAAAATCCCGATTTGGCTGTCATGAGAAGGGATAACAGCTGCGGCCTTTTTGCATTTTAATTATATTAGAATATGTTATGATTCAACAAGGTTGTAGCTTCATACTGAATGATGAACAGTAAGGTTCAGAGGATGTGCAGCGTGATTTTCATTGTACAAAGACCTTGACACTTTAAATAATGCAAATGAAGGAAGCTGTGGTATTTTTTATTCCACTTAAAATCTTTAGCTTTTTATCTCTAGTTTATAGTGCAGTGTCAGGGTTTCACTCATTAAAGTTGCAGCCTTCTCGTTGCCCTGTATGGTAGAGTTTACAGGTGAAACTGGTGGGTGTTTGCTGTGTGAATTGCTTGAAGAACCCTCAACAGCAGTTTCACTCCAACAAGGCACTTCATGTTCTATGTAAAATAAGCCCACATATAGACCCACTCTGTATATTCACCTCCACTCAACCCCACTCCACCCCGTTAATTTTTGTTTTAAGAAGAGGCCCTCTCAAAGGCCACGTTGCTCCTTTTGTCAGCGCATTGCTGCTAATAAAGATAGCTGTGTAAGACTGGGTTAAATATTGACACTAGCTGAGCACATCATTGCTGTTCTTAATTAGCTGGTGTCTCTTGCGGGCTTGTGTGAGGGCAGTGCATGAACAACTAAACATTTCCCCATAACCAGATCTCAAACAGCTCTTCCCCCAAAACACATTTCTATGAATTTTACATAAAACGATACGGGATAGTCGGAAAACATACAGTGTTACAGCAATCACAGTCTTATTGCGTAGCCTGAAGCAGCAACCAATTATGTGGTAATGAAATATTTACACTACCAAACTGAGACCGCCAGAGGTGAAAGCTAGATAATACAAGCCTGAGGAGACTGTATTCTGTGTCTGCTTGGTGTCGTTGCGTCAGTGAGAAGGTGGAACAGGAGATCAGGCAGAGACAATAGGCAGCAGACGTGTGTAGTTTGGTCTCCCGTGTTGCTGTGGGCACATTGGGGCTTTTTTGGGGTCATAGTATTCAACAAAGTAGGAAGGGAACATGTAATGCTATTGTTTCTCAATAGTTTTACCCCTGTATTCATTTCAACTTCTGACCGCTAGTCCCTTGCAGCGATCCAGCAATGAATCTGCATTCCTGACATAGTGTGATGTTTGTTCTGGAGGACTAATTGTGTTTGGGTAATGTTCCTGCTCTGAATTTAATTCCCAGTGACTGCATTAATCATTACAAGAAGTGTTTGCCTGTATCTTAATCCAACACCTTCGACTCAGCATCTCCCCCGTACTCTTACAGGGCTCGTTCACCTCCGCTCTCTCTCTCTCTGAATCTCTGTTTCATCCTCCGTCTCCTTGAACAAGCTTTTGGCTGCCCCCATGTGCAGTGGCACCACAAGGCCATCCTGCCATTGTGTGGCTGGCAAGTGACAAATGATAGGCAGGGAGGTGTCGGAGACTCTTGTCAGCTGTGTGGGTGCAGGGCTGCCTCTGCCTTTACCCTACTAACACATCAGTGACCTACAGCACAGCTGGGCTCAGATCTACATAGTTTCTTATCTTGCTCTTATCTGGCATGCACACACTTCCATTTACAGACCTTTGTTGCTCTGCTAAGCCAACCAATGCAATGCTTCTCATACATTTCTGAGGTTGTCTTTTTTTATCACATATTGGTCATAGATGTACAAAAGGAGTGTCCCTGAGATGCAGTTTTAGGTCTGCATTGCAAACACTCACCTCTAAAAGGAGACATCAAAAAAGCTGCTCTCAAAAGTCACAGTACAAAACTCCGGACTACAAGACTTGTCACACTAGGTGTGATGTCAGCCCAATTTTGTAGCCAGAAGACAGGGAGTGGTTTTAAAGGTAGTATTAGTGGCCTCTGGATGCAGTTGTCTTTGTCTGCAGTGACAATGGTGAAGTACTGAGAAGTTCTTTTTATTTTCTATCTCTTATGAAAATCTCATTGTGGCCTTCACAGTTTCAGAAAAGGAGATATTCGTCTGTTGTGTGATCTGTATTTGTACCAGTACGGTCACAGCCAAAACACTTGTTGCCAAAATAACATTATTCTTCCCCTCCTCCTTCTTATCATCGTAATAACAGAGTTAGAAGAATGAACTATTACTCCAACTTGAAATTTGAATATCTCAGCATGCACGCTTCCTGTTTTGCAGAGATGAAAATAGAAAAAAAGAATGTTCTTCCCGAGCCCTGTACAAGTAATTATTGTCACCACTGTCCAAATGAAGGGTTGTGATGTTGACACAGTACTGTGGGTAAAGGAGAGAAGGGCCAGGGCAGGTCTTGATTTGCCCCATTCAGATTCCAGATGGTACCTTGCCAGCACACATGTCATCATCATGTGGCTGCAGCAGTTGCTCGTGTACCCCCATGGCTCCACCCTGCCCTCGCCTCCTGCAGGCAGACTTATTGTACTGCAATTTTGGCAAGCTCCTCCCAGCATGGCTTTCATAAAAGCACCAGGAGGTTAAGCTGTTAATTAGCTACTGAAAGACGAGGCCAACAGCTTGCTGTTAATTTGCTTTACTGTTTTTTTTTTTCTCTTCTTGTTTGGGGATTGACATCATTTCCTGCCTGTTTTGGAGACATCGCTGTGTGTCACAAAAGCAGGACCATGCTCATTAAGAAAGGGGAAATGTGTTTATCTGGCTATGATTACAAGAGGACATTATGTATGTATAGCCATGCTTATCCAAATGTTCTTAATGAGAGCGGCCCTGGACGCCGGTGTGGGGCTCCTGTGGGCATAGGCCCAGGCTCGTTATCACCGCACAGGGCATTGATCTCTCCACCACCCGCTTGCTTATCCTCCTCCTCCTCCCTCTTTCAAAGACAGTGACTTGCACATGAATTATGTGGACACATTGATCAGCTGATTGAGAGCTATTGTTTACCGCCTTGGGTCATTATTGAAGGAGGGATTACCCAACTCTTGTTTTGTGCATGCGTATGGGAGAGTGTATTACTCAGCTCCTTGTCACAGCACATACTCCACTTAGCTCACCTTAGATTTTCAACAGCTACACCAATGTGTGCACACTTACACACGCACTTACAGCAGCCTACACAATCAACATGGCCCAAATGACTGCCTGCATTGATTGCCTTCCCTCTGCAATTATGTTCCCATTGTTTACTTTCTAGCATCTTACTCATTCAAACGGAATTCAATAATTATTGCTTTATTTAATGTTAAAGTAAGTAAGAGTGGTGGGTGTGGAGCACCACTAGCTGTGCATTGTCTTTAAGTGTCTCCATGACCCACCTCCCAGGCTACTTTGTTTCATCCGCCCATGTTAAGTCATGCTCTCCAAGGACACCTACAGCGATTCATCTTTACCTCGCCGGCCTCCCTTACGACACAGAGGTCCGTTTTGTTTCTCTCTTCCCTCCCAGAGACAAATATGCAGGCTGTTTTTATTCACCGGTAGTGATGGATCATTTCTGCACTAAGGCAGTGGAGGAAGCAACTTAGCACATTATGGGCTTTGAGACAGAGGGACAGGATGCAGTAGAGGGGTGGCAGGGATTAGGGAGAGTAAAGGAGAAGAAAGGACAAGGGTGGGGATGAGGTTCAGGAAGCAGTAGGAAGGCAGTTTGGGCCTGGAATACACAGTCCCCTTAAGCCACAACCTAACTGTTAGGCATGTTGCAGCTTGCAGTGGCTAATTCAAAGCAGCCACCGCACTTGGCACCCAGTGGGGCCTCTGTGGTTGGAGCTGTTGTTCGTGCTGCTGGCAGACAGGGAATCACAGGCCAAACTGAGAGCACTCACTCTGCTGCTTTGCTTTCCTAAATAACCTGCTTACGTTCCAGGGGAATCCCAGAGTGCAGATTTATGACAACAAAGTCCCCAACAACTCTCTGCACATGTACAGAAACACTGCTGCTGGGGAAAAAAGGGTCAAAGTGACATGTTCTCAACATGCATGTGATGGCTTCAGTTTTCACACTGGGAGACTTAAGCCATGCAAGGGTGTTTTCTCTCCCTTTGGTCGTGGTTTGTTTTTCAACCTCACAGGCATTCTACATTGTCTCCCTTCCAAGTGTATCACAATTACCTCGTTGGTTATAAATACTGCCATGACATCATTATGTATGAGTAACAAACGTGCTGACTATGTCATCTAACAAGCCATAGGCCAGGAGCTAGTTTGTATGTTTTCATCCTCATGTAGAGATGTGACTCCCAGATCTGAAAATACAATGATACAATCTTCTCATTTATATCGGGAGACAGGTGTGCTGTTTTTAAGCTGTCAGGTGTGAATGTCAAGTTTCTAACTGTGCAGGCCTCCCATGAAGTCCAAATATGTCTGCTCACACACAGACACATCTCATAGTGCTGAGAATCCAGCAGACTGTAACAAAGCAATACCCAGGCAGATACTCAGTGGCTCTCTCACAGAGGGAATTTGGCAGCTCTGTCAGAATTGATAGCTATTTAGCTCACAGATAGTCATCTGTTTTAATGCATTAATTTTGTATTAACAGCACTGCCAAATTTAATGGTGGAAATTAGTGCATGACCATAATGGTGTGGGGCTGTGCTTGTAAGTGAGTCTGTTTGTGTGTGTACGTTTCTGATGTTCTTTTTGTCTATACTTTGGTATGTGTTTGTTGCTTGTACATGCTCTATTATACGACTCCATTGGGAGCCATTCTTTGGAATTACCGGCTCTCTGTCTCCCTTCCAGCCTTCCAGTAATACCCACCTCTATCTTGCGTTAGTTGGACTCCCTCAGTAACCACACTGTTTTGTGTTAAAGGTGCACTTTTACTTTGCATTTAAGTGGATGGAAATGCAGATGTATGCAGTGCTCTGGGTGGGTGGTGAAACTGATACCGGCACGTATTGCCCACTCAGAGGGCAGAGTGCACTGTAGAGTTGTGAGCGAGAGGATGGGGTGGTGCCCACACCGCCCCTGTCCCTCTTTACCTGAAAAAGCATAGAGCACTGCTTCAGCCTCCACAGAAAGAGATAAGGTGCTCCATGAAAGAGAGAGGCTTGAAAATCCAGGTTAGCTTTTTTTAACTATGAAATCCACCGATATGTAAAACACAGCTTTGAATCCGACATTTCAGTGTAAAAACCAAACAGAAGATGATATATCATGGGACATTTATTTAAAAACATCAATAACAGTTTAGTTTTATCAGTGTTTGACTATTTCCTGTCCTTTAAAAGACTGCAATTAACATTACGTTAAGGCACATTTAATACACCTCCAGCCAGTGTGTCCTTGTGATGCTATCTGTTAAATCAGACCACACATGCAGCACATTCACATGCACGCAACATGTCTCCCCATGCCCAATTGAGAATATCACGGCATCGTAGGCGCTCACACATTTGTACTTGCTCAGCTGAATCTCCTATATGACTGCTGTAAATTCCCACACAGTTCAGTGCTATTGAATCCATTGCCACTGACCCAGCCAGCTTTCCCCACCACCATGCTCCACAGCTCCCCTCCTGTCGGGGCCTCGATAGGGCACTCACAGAAACCCATGCCGACCAGCTCCTCCCAGCTCAACATGACTTTTTCATTAAGCTGCCAAATTCCTGCACCGTAGTTGGAGGTGATTTATCATATAGGGGCTTCATTGCAGGTTCATAGGAAACAGACATAGGCTCTGTCTCAGGCATTATTATGTTTCACATTTAAAGTGTGCATGCATGCATGTGTGTGTGAACCAGAGAGGGTGGTGGACTGTGAGTTTCCTGTGTCCACACTGTATTTTAGCCTCATAGATATTATCCTAGGAGTGTTTCATATGGTTAATTGCTGTGGAATCTGGTGAGAATCCATGATCGAGGAAGTTAGGGCATGCGTGATCAGGTTTTTGTTCTCATGAGCCAAACCCTTTCTGTTCTTCTACTTACTCAGAACTCAGCCTCAGTTCTCTGGAATACTGAATCAGCAGGGTCCACCAATGTGATCTTTCATCTCTTACCCCCCTACCCTGACTCTAAAACGCCCCAGACTACTCCAGGTCATGGCCAGTGCAGCGCTGGTGAAAGTGCTGGTTTACAGGTGTAATGGTTTGACATTGCAGACAGAGCTACAAGCTCTGGGGCAGGCCAGACTTGGCCCTGTTGAGGCCATCTTCCCAGCCAGTCAGGTTTATAGTGAATTATGGCCGATTCTGGGGCAGGCGGTCTCAGGTTCACTCCTATATAAACCCCCTGCTTTTTATGGGAAACTATAAAACTTCCAGGATTTTTTTCTACCCTCTGAGACTAGCTTTGAAGTTTCAGTCAGGTGCTGTCATTTTTTTTTAACTTGTCTTCTTGTAGATTTTTGCAGCCTTGAGTCATTTGCAGCCAGAACTCTCTTTTTTTCTAATTCAAGACATCTGCTACGACTAAAAGCAGTATGCATGATGGATTTGGTGATATCTATAACTGAATCTGTCTCTCAGGTTTCTCCCAACCTTCTGATGCAATATTTGTGCATAGAGGAAAAGGAGGAGGAAGAGGAGGGGTTCCACAATATCCAGCAACACCTATTCATGACATCATGGATGGCTTAAAACGAGGCGAGAAAGGAGAGCACACAGAGACACAGAGCCTTTTACAATCACCTAATAACTCTATTACACCAAGCTGTGGGGCTCACAAAGGGGAGGGGGGGGAGAGAAACTCCTATTCCTTTTCCTGGAAGCGGTGTCTTAATGCACATTTTAGGTGTAGAAGTGAGAAATATGAAACTGAAGAGGTTGAAACACAATACCTCAGAAAACCCCATAGCAATATTACGATATTGCCAGAAAATTAAACATTAGGAGAAAGGGACAAGAGCATTTTAGGAAGGCATAATATTGTTATGACTTTTTTTCACCAGCCTGTCAACACCTGATTTGGAAATAATGTGGTTAAATGTCTAATGTTTCCATTGCTTTTAGATTTTTACAGCCAGCCAAACAAGCCATGCAGAGCTGATCAGGACAGTTGGGTTACATTTTGCTGAGTGGTTCAAATCTAAGTATAAACCTGTTCTTTAAAGTAAATCCATGAAGGTATACATTTCTAAAAGGCAGAATTTGTGATCATTCTGATTGAAAATACTTAGTCAAAAAAATATTATTACAACTTTTATTACAAACTTAAGCTTATGACATGTTTAACATTTGAGATGGTTTCTTTTTCTGGCTGCAGATTGATTAAAAATGCATTTTACTTGCTTACAAGTGACCAATATTTTGGCTGAGGGTATTCATTTATGATTACATGCCTCTAGCACATTAACATCCTCAGTGTGACCTTATAAAAATAATTAGATCCCTATTTAATGTGTATGTAGTAAACACTTTTTAGGCGTCTATCTTACATTCATTCAAATTGTTTTTTTGAAAACATCACTTTATCAAAATAAAACACACATCTTGTCCTCTCAGCATGCCCCACATGACCCATGGATGCCAGAATAATAACGATAAAGAAGCGTAAAACTTTGGGTGATTGACATTGATTGCAGCCTCAGAAGTCCACAGTGAGACTCCAGAGTTTGATATTAAGAGCAGCACATGACAGGCTTTACTCGAGTGTCCATACCGAGTCCCGGGCTTTTGTTGTAAACATGCAGAAACAATCAGTGTGATGCTTCAGGATCATGGTCAATAACTCTGTTGCTCACACCAGGCAGAGCCGTATTGTGCCGGCCTTGCGTCATTGATTGAGCCGTGCAGGAGGTAATTAGACTGGAGCTCTGTGGTGTGACTAGAGGGTTGTGGTGGTATGGTGTCACTACAGGGGTGTTTGGCATGTTGTGTCATTATGAAGGTGGGGGTTGAAAGCCGGACTGGGTCTTCTGTTGAGTCTTGGAGGAAGTTCTTATGCTGACAGGTCAATAGCGGCGCTGATTTCCTGTCCTCTGAAGGTTGTCCTCCTGTTGTGGAATGTTCCAGTCTCTCTGAGAATGTACAACCCCCACCCCCCCGTCCCTCCTGCCTCCCCACCTCCCCGCCTGACTTTGCCTCTCTTTCTCTATGAGAGAGCGAGGATTTAACTCACCATGATCAATATTTAGCATCCCATGCGTGAAACAAGCAGATGTTTGGAGTTTCCTTTTCAGAGACGGGAGGCTTCTGTTGAGTGAAGGGGATCAATGCTCCCTTCCGTCTGTGAGGCTGCAGACCCACGGCTTTCTGAAGGGTGGCTGATGCGATTGCTGCCCGCCCATGGGCCCATGAGATTTGCGTGCCTCCCAGGCCTCTCCTGTCCTGTTAGCCCGCTGATACAGACACTCACGCAGACAAAGTGCGCAGTCCAAACAGTTGTCCTGAAGTGGAAGAGGTCTGGATGTTAAACAACAGGGCTGTGATTGGGAATTGATTTGTTCATTTGCCAACTGTTTGAGTGAAAGTGAGTCGGTGGTGCCTAGCCAGCTATCTGCCATCTACAATAACCTCTTTTTCCCTCTCTCTTTCTTTCTCTTTCTCTCCCTCCTTTCCCTCCCACAGCACCTGCAGCAGCACGAGAATGCAGTGGAGGGCGATGCCTGCTACTACCACTGTGTGCTGTGTAACTACTCAACCAAGGCCAAGCTCAACCTGATCCAGCATGTGCGCTCTATGAAGCACCAGCGCAGCGAGAGCCTCAGAAAGCTTCAGCGCCTGCAGAAGGGCCTGCCGGAGGAGGACGAAGACCTCAGCTCCATCTTCACCATCCGCAAATGTCCTTCGTCAGATACAGGTCAGCACCTGCCCCTGTGGTCCTGTCCGTTATCTCTTTATGTGTCTGTCTTTGTTTCACTCTCTCAGTCTTTCTTCTTATGCCTCCTCTGTACACATAAGCACACATCTATCTGCTCCATCGTGACTCTTCATATTTGGTTTTCAAAATTTGCATTTACAGTTTGTCATTTGTTTCTCTTACTTTTACTTCCCACAAGAAGAAGCATTGACATTAGCTGATGACATCTGTTTTGAAATCATATCTATTACCATAATGTTTCATTTGATGTTGTTTCGTTCTTGTGTTTGATGGTTAAGTTAAAAAAAGATGCCTGTGGTGTTACAGCGATAGTTAAAATACCAAAGTGTTAAATGTACATTGCTATTATTAGACTAGCGCAGCAAGTTGAACCACTTACATTTATAGAGCTGATTGTAATTCTAATGACATAAAGGAGAGCAGGTTCTCATTCACAAACAGAATTAGAAACAACATAACTGGAGGTTATGTTTCTTAATTTGATTTAGTTTTTGAAAAAATATTGTTTTTGATATTTATTAAGATTAATTTTGTTTGAGCACAATCTTCCTGAAAAGCCTGCCTTCACCAGTAAAAGCAGAAGTCCCTGTTAATGGGAGCTGTCGTTTCCAGCCATTAAAGACACATTGAGACAGAGCATTAGGGCCAGAGTAGGAGGGGCCGAACAACAGCAGCAGCTGCAACAACAACAAGAACACCAAAAACCAGATTCAGCTACAACAACAGTAGCATGACTGAAACAAAGTACCATGACTGCTCATTTATTACAGACTGATTAGGAAGACTGAGCTGTGGTCAATTAACACTCTTTCTCAGCACAGATTTGGTTTTCCAATCACTTTAACTCCCATGCCCTGACAAAGGGCCTCTATTGTGTGTCCCTCCGAGAGGGAACCATTACTTCCCTCGCACACATACTCGCTGTCTGTGTTATGCAGGAGAAAAAAAAAACGGCAGCCTGTGAAGACGCTTTGTTCCAAGGAGGCAGGGATAATGAAGCCAGCGGCCGGGAAATTGCGCAAAAGGCA
Organism: Notolabrus celidotus; assembly: GCF_009762535.1. Classification (NCBI taxonomy): domain Eukaryota; kingdom Metazoa; phylum Chordata; class Actinopteri; order Labriformes; family Labridae; genus Notolabrus; species Notolabrus celidotus. The sequence goes on along the minus strand of NC_048274.1, from coordinate 13,695,549 downwards.
GTCACAGATCTGAAGCAAATCATTAGAGAACATATTTAGCTGAGCAATTAGGGACAATTAAGCTTTCTGCTCGCTGCACTCCAAATATGTTAATGACTACAGTACAGTGGACATGCTAACATGCAAAGGCAAGAGGAAGGGCCATTTAGGTTAAAGGCTTGGGGGGGGGTTGGGAATTTTCCTTATTGTGTTCAGACAGGAGGAGTTGTTGGGATTTTTTGGGCTGTTTTTTTCTTCTTTTGTGTTGCATGTGTTGCAGACATTTTGTTTATCAATCCCTTATTTTCCTTTTTTAAGCTTGGATGTGTAGATGCCATGTCTGTGCCAGGGCGAGGGACCTGAGCTTTAGTGTAGATAATAGACCCCGGCTGTGGGGCACTGTGTTAGTGGCATTACTGCGCATGCCAAGAGATCTTCTTAAGGTGATTTGTGTTTATTTAACCTCTTCCCCATCACTTTAGACCTCTCTCACCTCTCATACAGACGTCCTGTAGCATATAAGCGGCAGTATGAGCATATGATCAGGAGCCATGCAATGATGTGGGTTAAAATTCTTTTAAATTGTACTTTTTGTTTCACACTGGACTTGAATATATGTCTCCTGGGTGGAAATCCTGCATTGTTTGACCTAGTTTAACATACAATTTCAAGATAAGTGATCGTGACTTCTTGCCACTGTTTTCACGTCAATACCAACTTATTTGGTTCACTGATAAACATGTAACAAAGAGAAAAGAAACGGCATTTTTTGGAAGTCACCAAAGAAAAGGTTATCCCTTTTTATCTGCTCTAAAAATTAACTCTGAAATTGCTGACTCAAGAGCTCTCATCCATGTCACCCCCTGAATGCCTTGTTCCAACATCAGCTGTAACGCTTCATCTCATAGCCCCCTCCCCTCACTGGGGCCTGTACCATTCCCCTCCCAGTGTAATGTTTAATTTCCTCTTTGCTAGCTCTTTTGTGGCACGGGGGGGCTCCCTTTTTGTGGTTGAGGCATAGCTGCTAAATCAGTGAAACGTTGCCTGGCTTGTTAAAACAAAGTTGCCCCTGGATTTCTGGGTCACCTAGACAGTAATTCCCCAGCCTGCTGCTGTTCTGTGATCCTGCGAGAGGTTTCTCCACCAGCATTAGGTGCAGGGTTATAGCTTGCATGGGATTTAAACCAAGAAATATAAAGAATGCTTTTGTCCAGAAGAGCTCACAATAATCAACAGACATGTGACAGCACAACAGAGATAGCTGCAATTAGAAGATAGCATGGCTTAATTATTGTTTGAAACATTCCTACATGTGAGCTACAATATTTGTGAATGTATGCCTGCGACTTCATGCACGTTCTTCTCAGTCTTCCTTTCTTTCTTTTTTTATTATTTTGCACTTAACAGCTTTGTATACTGATGCTTTTTAGAGGATGCAGCAAACACAGACTGCAGGGATTTGGTGCCACACACAGAATCTCCTCTGCACTGAGTGTCCGTGGAGAGCAAGGGCAGCAGAAATTAGCTTTCTTTCCAATTAGACTAACGTGGGAATAAAAGGCTTGCATTGTTTTAATTCTCGCTTATACTGAAAAAGTGCTGCTGCAGCATGTTTCTCTGTGACCCCGCCTCCATTTGTCTTCTTTAACCCTTTTCTGTGGGGAAACAAAGGGGGCCTCTGAGGGACCCTGGCCCTGTACAGCTGGTCAGTGTGCAGGGATCACAGAATATATAGCTGTCCTCGCACTGCAACAATGTTAGCCTCTAGTTTAGCAGCTTTTAAAATCCGGCAGGTACGGACACAAATAAACAGAAGGGAGACATTAAGGTGTTGGAGAAGGGAAGAGGGAAGTTTCTAGACGTATGTAAAGCACTCACTTGTGAGGACAGTCTGTTTGGCAGCATGAGGACACAATACTTTGTAGGTTTAGTTGTTAAAGATAAAAGCTAAAACCAAGTGTCATGTTGATGTCAAGTACAGCCCTGACTTCAGAAAATTTAAAGCACCAACATATGGGCAATGGAAGTAAAAAGTGAGGCACAGATGCAGAAGAGGTGGGGGAAATGAGTTTGGGAAGCTTGCGTGTGAGAGCTTGTGTGACACTTGAGCGTCTGATGACCCTATTTCATATGAATGATGTTCACCAGGGCATATAACTCTGTGACACATTGAGGTTTCTCATTTCTTAACATTTAATCGACTAAAGTTATTTTTTGAGCGTAGAACAGAATGAGATCATGCCTTTTAAAAAGGGCAAAGTTAAATTGCACTGAAGGTTTTTTTTTTTCGCCCTCCTGCAAGAAATGTTTGCTTTGTTTTGTGCGAGAGAGTGAGAGAGAGACAGTGAGAGAGAGAAGGGTAGAATATTAGTATTTTCCAGCGGTGGTGGCGTAGATTTGTGTAAGGAGGAGGCAGAGATGGAGAACAAACGTGGCTGACAGTGTGGATTAGCTCCTGCTGTAAATCTGCCTCAGTCACAGATGGCAGGCCCTTGATCGCTGGGCTGTGACGGCTTGGCTCTGAACGCAGGAGGAAATCCCTGTCTGTGAGCCGAGGAGGCTGGGAAGGAGAAGGCTGGGGCTGTAGCCGCCTGGGCAGCCACCAGTCATTGTCTACCGTCTGTGTGTAGACATAGAGGCCTGGGTATTCATGGACGAAGGGCTGGTTTGGGGAGGGGTTATCTCACTTTGACTCTGCAGTTGTTCCATCCACCACTGAGAGCTTGTAAGTGGAACTTAAGCCTCCAGTAAAAGATCAGCGTTACTTTTAATGACCAGTTTGAGAAACTGGGCAGGGGTGCTGTGTGTGCATTATTAACTGAAAATGAGACGAAAGGATGCATACAAATTACTGCATAATAGTGGAATCCAATATGAGATCCATGGCTTGTTTCGCTAAAAGGGGTGCGCTTTCAGGGTCACACACCTAATACTGAGGCCTGTCCTGACAACAGAGGCATTTCTCTTCCCTCCCAAAATGTCTCTCTCTCTTTCTACCTCATGCATAATTCTTCAGATGCTCTGGAAAATGGCCTGTTAGATGAAAAAAAGGCACTAATAAAGCAAAAAGAGAAAAATCCCTCACTCATATATTAGGGTTTTCACAACACAGTGCAGCTCACATTGAGATTTGCACGAGTTGCGTTGACATCCAGTCAATCAGAAATGCTTGATCAAATAACTTTTATGCATTGCAGAGAACCTTGTCTTCATCTTTTTGTCTCATCCCCTGCTTCTAGCTGCTCCCTTGCAACATATTAACAGGGCTTTACTCTCCCCTGCCATCATATTTTTTATATCTGCATGTCCAGTAGCAAACCTAAAGCTGTTAAATCCAGGTAATATCAGAGGTGAGCCAGGCCACGCTCTGATGGCATGCAAAGGCCGGAGTCTGAGCTTTTTTCCCCCCACAGGCTAGAGCGAAACAGACGTTAGCCATTTCTGGAATGTCCTCCTTTATTCATGCTTGTTAAAATGCAAAGTAAACCTTTCCAGAAACAGGATATTGTAGCCCCTAACCACCAGACCCTTTCTACATGCCACATTATGGCCAATCTGAAAGTAAGTCGTATAGTCAGACACTGCTGCAATGCGCTTTTAATAAAGGCTGTTATTGCCCTGGTGATGCAGAGTGGATATGAGGATGAGGACTGTGCAGGCCTGGATGAGTAGGGCCCCAGAGGGCCCACAGCTCAGTCAGGCCTCCGTCAGTCGCCTGCCTTCTAATCCCTGTCCAAAGGGCATCGAGGCAGCATAGGAAATTGTTTGCTGTCCGCAGAACGTGCCAGGAAATTCATAAATACATTACTTTTCATTTTGAAAATATTACAAAAGACTAGACATTTATTAAAAAGCCAAAATGATGGCTTTATAGATTTTCCAGTTATGTATCAGCATTCATATGACCCTGATGCTCTAACTAACACAGGCAAAGTCTTTCTTTCTTTGTGCCCCCTGCTTCATGGACCAGCTTGATATAAATTCCTCTGCTGGCTCATCCCGTAATAGCAAATTGACCAGAAAGCCACCACTCTATTTTGGGATAGGCTGTGAATAAAAATGTCCTGTGTCCAGGTTTTTACTGCCTCTGCTGACCGAATCCACGCTCTGTAAACACTGGCTGGAATTACCCCCAAGCTAGAAGGTGGGTAAAGACTTGGCTCTGCTGTGCCAGCCTGCCCAATAGATCTGGCTTAGTGAAGGAAAGAGGCACTAGAGATGTCAAGGATGGGTGTCTGTGTACACAAGAAGTGACAAATTCAAAATGTGAAATGCAATGTTTTGCCTTGCACCTTTCATGTGATTTATCTGTCAGTTATATCAAATAGGTGAAAAATGAACAGGGCTTTATTTTGCAAACTCACACACATAGGTGTCCTCGTAGAGAACCGGGCAGTGTGTGGGTGCAAGAGGCTCTCCCTGTCATCGAGCCCATTTTCAGAGGAGACTGGCAGCACATTATAATATTGGTTTCCCCCTCTCTTGTCATTACCCAGACACTCTCCTTGAAAGCTGATCCAAAAGATAGACAGTCCATCAGGAGACAGTCATCTCATTTGTACTTACTAAATGTGTTAATGAGTTCTATTTTCAGGCCTAGAGGCTTTGCTGCTGGATATTGGAGCAGAGGTGGCGATCGCTGGTGTGAGCGGCCGGATCTGAGGATCTGGGGGAGCTTGGAGGGAGGGAGGGAGGGGATGTAATGCAGAAGCCCTGCTGCCCCTCATGTCACTCACACGGAGTGACCACAGCCTCCACAGGGGCTGTCAGTCAGGGCAGAGGGCGGGAAGTCTGTGGTTGCAGCCTGACACAGACAGTGGAGGAGAGAATAGATTAGGTGGCAAAGACATAATGGTTTTGATGGGTTTAATTATAGCAGCAGTCATGTCAGTACTATGCAGGTACATGAGATGAAGGAGAACTTAGTCAGTATAAGACAGACTGACATGACGGTTCAATGACCAATTTTCGTTAAATGTACTTAATAGAGCTCAGGGTGAACGTGTAGTGTAGTCTTCATACACAAAATATACTCAGTGCAGAGTGGGATGGAACAAGTGACTGGCATTTCTCATTAGGTAATATAAAGAGAGGGTTTTCAACGTTTGCTTGGACAAACACTCCTCCATGAGTAACTAAAATTACTCCTGAGCTTTTGACTGTGATCCCAATTTCCAAATAACCACTTTTTTAAACTATTGAAGCCTCATTTGTTGTATTTATCATGGGTTACATCACCATTAATTATTGCTGTTACCACAGTTACAACTTCCTTACACACAAACAAGACATTTGAGCTTCACACACTGGACTACAGCAACAAAACAATATAAAACAGCTTAATGCTCAAGTTCATGTTCTTTGTGTCATCAATACAGTAAACTGACTAAAAAGAATTACTTTTTGAATTTAATGTATTTTATTTATACAAGGACCATGAACAATATTTAGAAGTTTGGAAGTAGTCATTAAACTGTAACCCACCTTCACTTCCAAATATCTTATTTAGCCTAAATTTTTTCATTTTTTGATCATTGGGATTCTTATCTTTTAAATGGATCTTTACTGTGATAAAATTTTTTACTGGATTGAGTAAAGGTTAATGTTATTTACTCAACACTACTACTACTACTACTACTACTACTACTACTACTACTACTACTACTACTAATAATAATAATAATAATAATGAAAATAATATATATATATATATATATATATATATATAGTAGTACAAAATAAAAATTATACAAAATAACAACAACAACAATAATAATAATATAATTGTGACTGCTGTGTTAACCATGAGCACCAGTATGTACACTTGTCTTATAATGCTAAAACAGCACATTTTGTCCAGTGCACATTTAAGAAAACAAATATTTGTGTTTGCAGGACATTGTGCTTTCATTCCTCTCTTGTTCTGCTCTTCTTTACTGGTAATATGTAGTCATTGTAATATCTTATTTTCCCTAACTTTTCTGCACTTTTTTCTCTCACTTGAACTTCCCCCTCAGGCGCACATTATCATCTTACATTCAGCCTGGTCTCATCTGTGATATTGATTGTAGTGCAAGTATATGCCAGGTGGTCTTGGAACTCAAACCAATAAATTGTTAAACACTTAGATAGCTTCATTTGTTATTATGTTTCAGTATTGGGTGAACAGTGCGGCTCGCTGTCAGAATTAGGTAGCTCAATTTGACCATAGGCGGCATCAGAGAAGAAGCAGGGGTAAAGTTTGGGAACTATCGAGTTGAGGCGAGGAAAGTTTTATTTAGCCATTTTTAATAAGGCTGTTTGTGCCCCCTAGAGAGAGCTGGTGGATCAAAGGGCATGATCTGTGCTATGGATGAGTTCACCCCGGGTCCAGCAGAGACGATCAGCCTCGCTGACAGCAAAACAAAACCAGAGAGTGAAGGATGCCCTATCCAGCAGCATGTTGCCCTCACACTCCGAAGGCTCCATTAGAATAAAAGCAGATGAAACAAAGACTGGCTGAAAGCACAGATGTTGTGATTCATTATCCACTCTCTGATAGATAGGCATGAGTAGTGAACAGAGCATGTGTAAGTGTACGTGTGTGTGTTGCTTGATGTGTGAATTCATGTTATGCCAGTTTCATTTGACAAAAACATCCTTACAGACAAAAAAAAAAAAAACAGACACACAGGATCCACACGAAACACACACACATTTGCCATGTTTTGAGTGCATTAGCAAAAAGAGTCCCCTCCAGTGGCTCAACCACATCAACTAAAAGCAGCCAGGCAGATGGCAGCAATGAGAGAAGTGCAGAAATAATTCAATAGTGAACCTTTCTAACCTTTACCTGTGGGCGTGAGCACCAGTCATTGATTCACGCTGTGCTCGACAGTACACTACACACCACCTGAGGAGGGTGAGAGGAGGGTGGATGAAGAGAAATGGATGAGTTTGGTGAAAAAACACCAAAGGATAATATGAGTGGGAGGGAGGCTGCTGTATGGGTGTGTGTGTTGGTGATGGTAGTGTGTGACTTTAGAGGGAACTTTCAAAAGACTGAAATTGAAAATTATCCTGGATATGTGTAGTTTCCACCAATGTTGCACCCTCTACCCCTTTGCAGCTGGGTGTCAGTAATGGACATAAGTTCTCACAACATGGAGTGTGATACAAGGAGAATAGGCTACAGCAGGCTGACACCTGCAATCTGATTATGCTTAACCAGATGTGATTGGCTGCTCAGTAGCAGTCTGGGACAGATTAGTTTTAGTTTGGTGGATACTCTTACAGTTTGACTCAGTCAGATTTATGTCTTCTATCCTGGTTCACAGTCTCTCTGTCTGGCTGAAAACACTGCTCAGTCAGTGCTGTTTTATACGTTGGCTGTGAATATGTTCTTCTCATTGTCCATTTGGAGCAAAGGAGCTTGCTTGAGCACAGTGATGGATGATATGTAAGTGAGGGATAGTGAACGAGAAGCCAGGCTTTTGCACTATAAATGCCCGCTGGACAGATGAACCTCAACTAGGCCCATAGCGAGGGAAAGGAGTTTTAGTACAACAGAAAGAATGTAACCACATACCAAAAGAAGCACATTATTACCAACACTATCTGTGGTTTTGGACTCTTAACTACCCCGCAAATTTCATCTGCAATTTTATGTGTATGATATGCATTTGTTATTACTTAGTCTCAGAATACTACATTTGGCAATACATGCATCCTCTGACATGGAAACCGAAGAAACAAAAGTTTCCACATGTCTCTCCCTGGTTGAGAGACTTCACAGAGCTTTTCTAATTAACTGTGAAAACAAAATAATGAAGGACCCCCTTTTTATATATATAGTTAAGTGAACCATTAAATTTCTTCTTCTTGAAAAAAGATTAAGAGTTGTTTTTGAATATCCCATTGCTTTACAAGGGACCTTCAGATTGGATACTGATACTGCAGATCTAATAATAGCTTCAATGATCACTAAACTCTGTTGAAAGGGTTTTATGCCTTTAAGTGTTTTAAAGTGTTTTTTCCTTTCCTTGCATGATCATTTCTGGATCCTCAGTTATTATTTTAGAGATTTCTTCACATGCATCACCACAGTTGCAAATATACAGTGCATAGCTACAAGAGAGTGAGAGTAAATAAGTTAGAAACAGCAGAAAAAGCCACCCTGACCAATTTGAAGCATTAAGATGAATAATCCAGTGTTTAGAAAGCAAGCAAAGGTCAATTTTCATGCTACTTGCTCAGTAAGCATACAGGAGAGCATATCGAGTCAATTCAGCTGTGCTGCACAGTCAAGAGGGAAGGGCATGCAGGGTCCTTTTCTGCGTTGGTCGGCGATGTAAGGCCAAGTGCTGTTATAAAAAGATTTTCTAGTTTCCACTCAGGAGGCAGATGGTTTTGTTTTTGTTGTAGTGAGCTGATAAACGTGAATTTGATAAGCCAGATAAGGAATTCATATTGTTACAGAAATACTCAGGCATGTATGTTTTTTGTTCATTGTATGCACAGATATGATGTGAATTTGTTTGCTCATTACTCTTGAAAATAAGTAAGTGCTGATGAACACCAGATATCCTGCAGTCTGTTTCAGGAAACATTGATGTAGATGATGTAGGTATCTTATGGACAATTTACAAAATAGTGCATCAAGGGTATGTGCAACTGTTAATTATTGAATATTCCCTCTTGCTATAATCTGTAGTGAACAGCAGGTTTTTTGTAGCAGGAAACCTCTCCTTTTTTGGCTACGTTTCAGAGATATTGTTAAGAAAGTTGTCAACCTCTGTGTGCCTGTTTATTGAGAGCTGTCTGGAAACGAGCTCTTCTCATGGAGATGCTAAATACTTCACACACTTGGGAAACTTTAGTTGGGCCACATATTTGTGCGATTTGTGGAAAGGAGAACACAGTGAATGTGTTTGAATCCATGTCACAGGTCGTTGTCAGTCTAACAGACAGGCCAGCACTGAGAGGTTTACTCGATTTAAGGAGGCACAGAGGCCAGAAAGGCAGCCAGAATTAGGAAAAATAGCCTCTGTTTTGTCATGTTAAACTAGGCAAAAGAATCTAATTGGGTGGGGGAAAAGGAATGCCAATACCGTCTTTGTTTAAGGGCCCTCTGCAGTCACTTTGCTGGAGCCATTGTGCATTGACCACAATAGCATTAGTTTGTGCTCTGGGTCTGGGCTCTTCTTTTCTTCAGCCCTCTGCAGTCAGCTCCTGTCCGTTCCACTCTGTCTCCACGCTTCACTTCCACGCTCCACCAGGGCTCAGGATGGGACCCTGAAACATGCCCCCCATTGAGATTACCACAACCTATCCCCTCCTGTATTATCCCACCATCATCATTCTCAATTCTTCCTGTTCTGCTGTCTAATCCACGCTATTAAAGAGGTCAACATAAAAAGAGGGTTGCTTTGTTTGATGCTCAGTTTGGATCCAAGAGGAGAAATCTTTATATTCTTATTTTCTCATTTTTCGGTTTATTTAAAAAATATAAAGCGTAATGAAACATTAGTGTTTTCAGTTATTTTCTTCTCACATGTTGCCTTTCAGCTAAGTGACTGACTGTTTTTTGAAGAGACCTTGCTTGGTGGTGGTTCAATGATGAAAATGACTGTCAATGGGCAACCACTGGAGTATATCCCAGTTCTTATTATGATTCCTCTTAACTCAGTGTTTTTTCATCTTGGAGAAGGGAGGGGGGGGCTCTTTGAATTAGCACTTGAGCCATACTACAAAGAAGAGCACTTACCTTTCATAATGTCTTCTCCAAGAAATTCGTATGTTGCTTGGTGACCAAAGCTGCTACTTATAGAGGATTATAATGCACAAGAGGTAAAGCTACATTTGTGGCCTTAGCATGGTATAGAAAGCAGATGTAAACCCCCAATAAATATTTTTTGAATGCATGTGTCATAAAGGAAATGCAGCAAATAACAGACAATAGCGGGTGAAAGCATGATAGCTCTTGGTGGAAGGACCTTTTGTTACTATCTTTCTTGGCTCTGTATGCAAATCGTCTGAGAACTAGCCTCAATATATTTAGTGCTCTGTTAATGGCTCCATGCCTTGTGAAGGTGTAATCATGCGTGATAAAAACCGAGCCCAAGTTACTAACCTAGGAGCAATCTTGTGTGCATTAAAGTGTCCTTTTTTTGTTCCAGAGGTCATTCATAACTTGGTCGCGTTGTTGATGTACGGTGAAAGATATTGATTGATTAATGCATTAAGTGCTCACAATCCATTAGGTTCTGTGAAAGGGACTGGAGTGAAGACTTGCTCTTTCTCTCACTGTGTATTTTCACCTCTCCCTGCTGTTCAAAGGGCATCATTTTTATGCTGCCAAAGTTTAAGGGACAAAAGCCTGAATATCTGCCAAATAATGCATTCAAAAGAACATTGCTTCTCATGAGTGTCAGTTCAATTACTCTGAAAAGCCTGACAAGGAATTGCTCTTGCATTAGCCTTCTGTTCATTGACCCAAAAGGAATATGTTGTTCATAGTCTTCACCTACTGTAAAACACGCATACTTCAGCATCTGAAAGTAAAGATTTACTGTCTTCTGTGCGGTATAAAGAAAGGGAGATATTTATTTTGGACATAAGGTAACTGAATGTGCTATTTACCACTTCTCATTGATGACAGAGTGACTGCTTTTCAGCTCTCCGGCTGTTTTGAGCCGATTCTGTCAGTTCATTTACTTAATCAGAGCAGATACAAACTTTCAGTACTGTCTTCGGATAGGGTTTTTAAAAGCAAGGGTCATGGGGTTTCCTCCTTACTACTTCGTGACAAGGAATAGGAGACCTTTATCGCCCAGGCCCTGAGCAGGAGAGTCTGAGAAAGGGGCCTGAGAGTCAGTCATTACCTTAGAAACATGGACTGCATTAGAGATTCATAACAGTGTGCCATCTCTGCACCTTTCATCTCCACCAGGGCCAGCTCCATTAGGATCTTTTATCTTTGTGCTGATGGCTGCTCTTGATAATGGGGCTGCCGAGAAATCCCAAAAAGTAAAGACTCAACTCTGACACTGTTGGCCCTCCCTTTCTTCAAGGAGTACATCAGAGTACAGTACAAGATGCATGCACTCTTATTTGCAGTCTGAGAACCAGGTTTGGAGGATTTTTTTTTCAACTTTTTCTTTTAGAAGTTGAAATCCATCAGTGAAGTTCAGTTAATGGTTTGTGGGCTGATGTTTTTGTTGGGGATACAGACAGAAATGCATTTTTTAACAGCAAAACTGCAATTGTACATTTCCCTTTATTATTCCAGCCATCAATCAGTGCGTCTTAGCTTCCCACATGATTGGTAAAGTTTTTTAAGGTCAAGTTGTAGTCAAATATTAGCACGCTTTTCGCTGCTAATCCCATAAAAATGCATTAACAATATCCCATGCAAAGCCTCATTGAAAACTTTGCTTTCGGGCAGACAAACACAACTGCATAATGGTATAGTAATTCATGCAAGCCAATGTTTTTCAAATGTTACAGTAATTATGAAAAATATTCTTACTTTTCCCCTACATACCCGCAGCAAAGCAAATCTCATTTCCAAGGCAAAGCGGGGAAGGAACACACTGAATAATCATTGTGTTTAATGCTCTGGTCATAATCCCAGGTTTTATGATGGTTTTCTAATGATTTTCTAATGATGTTAAATATTAGTAGAGAGTACAGCCATAATTTGAACACAGCGGTCGTTTTTTCAACGCTCTATCAGCACACCCGATTGCGACTACAATGAATATTGCACAGGGAATGAGATTTAAGAGCCATCCCTTTTGGTGTTTTATTTTGCTGTCTCCTCATCTGCCATAAATCCTCATTGCTGTGCTCTTGAAGCCTCCTGCCTTCCCCAGGTGGGAATACAATTAGGTGCAGGGGCCATTTCATTCAGTGCCACTGTCTGTCCACCGCAGTCATTCGTAAAAAAAACGGTGGAGCTGTCCCAGTGGAGAAAACAGAGGACTCCTGGGAAATATAAAAAACAGGGGAAGAAGAGGGAGAGAAACAGAGAAGAAAATAGCAGGGAGACGAGCACAAAGAAGGGAGAAAATCTCCAGAATTGCTGTCAGAGGAGATACAAGCTTGGCCTCTGATGAGTGACAATATTGAGCAAAATATGTATTGCACACAAAGGCTTTGTCTCCTTCCTGAGCCTTTTCAATGAATTACACCTCTCCACCCCCTACCCCCAGCTTTTTAATTAAATGGCTGCAGCTCCATCTCTCTATCCGTAGCTCCCCATTACAGAGGCTAGATAAGGGATTGCTATCTGTAGCATGTTAAGAAAGGCTGCTGGGCAGCCAAGCCTCATGAAATTTGTCACAAGATCTCATTTTCCTCATTGCCAGACGTGATGCTTATAATTGATGTGGAGGCAGCAGTAATTTATTGGCCGTCCGCAATTATCATCCCCTTCTAGCAGGGGGATGTGACTGCAATTTATAAGTGTGTGCGTGTGTGTGTGTGTTGTTTGTGTGTGTCTGGGGTTTGCGGCCTGACTTTGTATTGTATAAATTAACACAAAAACATGTTTCTCCTTATTGCATGGTAAGTGTGGATGTGTGTGTGCCACTCAAGAATGCAAATTAATGACAGGCTCCATATCATAAACAATATGGGGCCTGTAATAGCAGCCATGTTCAGCTGAGGTGTCGAGGCTGTCAGAGTGCCAGCTGGACTTTCACACACAGCTAGGGGGTGGACGAGCAACCAGAAGCTTGGGAGGTGGGTGGATGGGTATGTGGGAGAGGGGGGTCAGAGAGGGTGGGCCAGAGGGGGCTGGTGCCGCAACCCTTTGTCCAAAGCTCCTCCTTATGTCTTTAGCGTTTGTTTTCACATAGTAAAAACAATGACAATGAGGGTAGATTGTTTATAATGTTGCTGTCTGAATACCAAGACTGTCAGACTTAATGAAGTCAGTCAATTACTAGTTTATTTTAACCCAAAAACAATTTCTCCTTAAAACTTTTTTACTGGCAATCTTCATAAAAAGAAAAGCACATCGTTTCCAGGGGCCATTTACTACTATGATACTAATGACAAAGTGAATGGAAGTCATACTGGGTAATAGAAAGCTTCTCTCTGTGTAATACACAACCTGAAATTGCTAATGATTTCAAGACACCTCCTTAAATTGGAGTGCAGAGAGTATATTACTTTCTCTGTGCTGTTCATACCATTACAGTCAAAAATAAAACATTTTCACATTGCCACATGATCTGCAAAGACACTGCATTAATCAAATCTGCATTCATTAACCTAGGAACATCATTAGTGGTATCAAGGCAGCACTTGAGCTTCTTTGTATTATATGTGTAATGTGAACCCAGCAGGCTGAGGACAGTGTGCTACAGTCAGTGTTATCCACACATTAGTGGATTAATGGTGGCTGGGGTTTTCTTTGGTGTGGGTCTCTCCATTTTTGCCTTTATGCACGATTCATTCTCAGAGTAACATATTTTAAAGGGATTATAAAAAGAATACTTTCCGGGCTTTTAAGGCCTAGTAAGTTTTGTTGTTCTGTTGCCTTAGTAATAACTAATAAGTCTCATGTTCTATGACATGTTCAAGTATTTTGCACTTGCTAATACACTCTGCTCTGTAGACAAATACTAGATTTAGTGGTGCACAGATTTTCCTGTTGCACAGCGGTGATCTCCATGGACAGAGTGGATTGCTGTCATGCCATGGCGCGGAAGAGAATGAGGAAGATGAGGGCTGTCACCAGCAGCCACTCTGAGCATGCTCCCTTTGTCTGGGGAAATGGAACCTGTTTGTTTTGTCTACCTGCACGCCTGTTGTGTGCAGTTGCCAAATTAGACTTTCAAATCAAGAAGCCAGTGGGAGACCAAGACTCTAGTTTTCTCCTTCCCTTTAATAATCATCCCTGTTTACTCTTCAGGGAGTCATCTTTATATATTTTTTTCTTAAATGCACCCTCTAAGCAGGGAGAGTGTCTTTAATAAAGCAAGCAGGCAGAGCGCCATTCCCAACATGTGAATTGCACAGGAGAGAATTGAGAGATGGAAGCAATAGAGGGAACACCGGAGGAGGGAGGGGGGAATGGGGGCTGCTGCCTCTGCACCCTTCATGCTATTATCTTTATGGCATAGCAAAACATGCTTCAGGCAATCAGCATGAAATTGTTAATTGCTCAGCCCACTTGTGTGTTGCTCAGGGGACAGAGGCCTTTAAGAGGTCCCGCAGTGAGTGAGTATGGGGTGTCCGACTAACTGCCTGAACGTCTGGTCTCTCACATGATGCAAAACACAGACTAGCAAACGTGTTGTGTCCCTTACTCTCAGTAACCTTCACAGAAATGCAGTAGAATTCACTGGAGGCATTTTCCATGGAGCATTTATAACTTATTGTTGTTACAAGAGCGTGTGCCTGTCAAACAAAATTTTGTTGCATTGTTATCGCCATAGCTTGGATTGTTGAATGATGTGTAATCACAGTGGGGTAAAGTTACAGTCTTTAACATGTGAACCGTGTGACAGTCTTGCCTATCTTAAAAAAACACGTCTGACTGACATGTACAGTTTGTCAACACAATCAGCCTTTGTTTGTTTTCTCTGTCATATTCAGGGAGCCACAGGTGTAATGAAACCTCATCCTATACAATGACATTTATAGTAACAAACTGAGAGATGAAGCCTCCTTTATGTCCTGAGGATGATCATCACAGTGAGCAATGTGATTCAACGCAAAACACAATCTCACCTCTCCTCACTGTTCAGTGTTCACCTCTCACCTCCAAAGAAGAGACTCCAGAGGAATATATGCAAGACAACTTCCCAAAGCGAACACCATCCCTCCCTTTACATGCTCCGTCAGAACATAATGCCCCTCCTGTTTGGCTATCAGTTTTGTTCCTGTTTGGAAGAGAGGGAGAAAGAGCAAGGTTACACGGGGCGTCATATTAATGGGGCCTGTCATGCGCGTTGATCGTCTTAGGCGTGGAGGAGGATGAGCGCTCAAAAGGTGTTGTCTTCAAATAGGATTTCTGCAAGTGAGACATCCTCGTTGGGTGATATCCCCCTCAGAGCAGCCACTTTCTTATAGAATGATCTGTTATTAAGCAAATGAAGTGCTGCGGGCCCAACGGTAAATCCCTCCACTTTGTCATGGTGTGCTCTCAGTTATCACACCCTGCTCCCTCATTCAATCCTCATGTTCTACCCATTTCGCCATGTTATACCCAGGAACACCAGCCTTGTATTTGAAGCCAGTCGCCCCTTTGGAGCGTGCCTGATACAAGGAGGATTCCAGGTTGTAATCAATGACTCCTGAAAAGGTGCATTGATCTCGTAGAAAAGAGGAAGTTTGAAACTAAGCAGGCTTTCCCTCCTGAGTAGAAAAAGAGTTGAAGGCACAATTTGTGATACAAATGTCAATTGAGAGAGAGAACCTCTTGTAAATATCAAAGGACTTCGAAGGATGGAATTCTGCGTGCTCTCTAAGATTTACAAAAGCATGAACCATACAAATAGATCATGTATCAGATTAATTAAGTTTGAAGCTGAGAAGCAATAGATATGATTTTATGTTATAACTCATTTCTCAAAATAATTTCAATCAAGTGCAAGTTTCTGATTTTTACAGCATTGTGTCAAATCAGTCTTTCTCTCAGTTGTGTGCATCTTGTATGTTGCTCCTCCTGTGTGCTTCTCCAGGCCTGAAATCCCTCTGACTTCTTTCACTAGTGGCCAGTCAGAGGAATGTTTTCTCCCTCGGCACCCTAACATCACTTTAATCAGTCTACTGTGCAACGACCTCAATTTAAGGGACAATTAGGAAATCCTTTAATAAACTTTGGTTTGACATGGGTCTTTTGTCCCAGCCACACAGATACATGATAGAGGAGAAAGAAGGGGTGATTAGAACGGGGCGGGGTAGACAGGGGGAATGGCAACTGCTAGACAGGAATTGATTGCATTAATTGATATGCCAATATGTAAGCTTGTTACATCCACCATTGCTTAGGATGATGGCTAACAGGTCCTGCTGATCAATGGAACCAATAAAGGCTTCATCCATTAATGAGCAATGTGGTAATTAATGTTATCCCTAAACCAATTACCTCAGGCAGTGCATCTACAGGAAAGCGCAGCAAATAGTCCAACCAGGTTATCTCTTTTATACTTGTAGTGAGTTTCTCATGCTGCCTCTTTACTCCGAGTTAACGTGGCTGTTAAGCTGCACTCTGGCACAGACTATAATAGAAAGTGCATTGGAAAAATATATTGTGAGGAGATTGCAAAACTTATCACAAAATAATGAAAAATAAGAAAAGTCTTATTTAATGTTGTACTTGAATGGCACTATATTATGTGTTGCCTCAGCCTTTAAGTTACCGAACCACTTCAGAGGTCATAGCCTCATGTTCTAGTGTAATCTAATTGGCCTTTTATTCTGAGATTCAGGCCTTTAGAGGTGGAACTTTATTGTTTTAGTCGAGAATTAGAGAGAGGTTTCAAATGTCCCTAACTATTCAGGTAACAGAGAACTAGCTAAGTTAACAAAAACATATTGGCCAATAACTCCAGAGACGTGTCATTATTACAGCTCTAATTACACATCTTTACACACAGTCTACTTAATGTGGTAAAGAATATGTCCATAGCGTGTCTGTGTCGCCACAAAAGCCTGATTGTCCTGACAATTGGAACAAAGAGCGAGCCAGAGAGCCAGATCCAAGTAACAAACCACAGCCCTCCATAATAGACACACTGTCTGTACATGAATAATGGCAGGCTTATAAATCAATACTATTGTTTTTGTGTTTAAAGTAAGAATCGTCTTACCTGGAATTCATTACTTGCCTCATTGCTCAACATATGAGCTCCTCTTATCTTCATACAATGCAAGTAGAACAGGGTTTTCTGCACTATAGAGCACAGTTAGTGCTCAGGAACAATTAATGCCTAACTCTGGAAACAATAGAGTGTTAAGTCAATGACCAGTCATGCTGCTTGTCAGGCTCTGCCCTCAATACCATCCTTTTCTCATTTACAGTAAATGCGTTTCACTCATTGAGCATCGCATGACGGCTGCAGTTGGTTTCAGTTAGTTATGCCTGTCCGACAAATGTGTTTGCTTTGCCTTGTAATGCTCAAGCATCACGTATATATATATTCTTTTTTAGTGTTTCATCTACATTAACATGATTGAATATTGCAAACTCTGTGTATTCTTATATATTTCTTTTGTTCACTTTTTAAAGGAGAGCTCTTTTTTTACTTATTCTTAGGCCTTCAACTTTTCCTACCTGAACAGATGAAACAATCTAAAAAACAGAACTACTTGTTAGATAATGAATTATTAGTAAAGACAAGCCTTGTAGAACGAAGTCCGGTCTATATAATGGGTGTTGTAGAAGTGCAGAAAGACCCATCTGTCTCTCCACCTATTATCCGAAGCCTTAATCGGGACTTACAGCAGGGCAGGCTAAATAAACAGTAAGTAAGTTGTCTTGGGTAGAGGAACGTCAATGCCTGCAACTTGCTCAAGCCTTTGCTCTGAATAGTTCTGTATTGACCCCTCAGGACCCCCCGAGAATTCCCTAATTGAAAATTAATATTGAATCAATGCCGCGGGCCATTTGCATATTGATTATAAACATCCAGGAAGGCACCAAGTATGTCTTGGATCAATAGGGCCCTTCTGCAGCAGGCCGAGTGCACTACATCACATGGCAGCTGCCTGCTCCGGAGGTTAATGACTGCTGCTTGTTAAGAAGCTCTTGTCAGGTAGAATCCAGCCGCAGGGTCTGTCTGCCACAGCTGGCAGCAGTTGAACGGTGGAGTGTGAAAAAGTACATATAGATGCAGCAGATGAAGGAGAAACATGGGATTTGGTTTAGCTCTTTATGTTTTAAGCAACACTGAGACCAAGTTAATCTCTGCATTAGAAACTTGTAAGCATCACTGTTATCCTTATCACCCTGAGTTCCTACCCTCTGAGCTCTCTTCTGTTGTTTGCATTTCTTGGTCTTGGCACCCTAGCTCTGAACCCTGACCACTCCACAACACCCACCATAAAATACTGCAACCATGTGTGTTTGTACAGTATATATGTGTGTGTGTATAAGACAGGATAAGGAAGGGAGGCTGATCAAAGATAACACCAACTATTTCCAGCCCCTGAAGGGAAAGAAAACAATATTAGGTAGATCAAAAAGACCTTTTTTTAATTTGAAATGAAACTCTGACTGCATTACAAGACAAAGGAGAGTAAGAATCCTCTACTTTAAGGCACTGATTAAGATTCAACACATACATTCCTCTCCCTAACTCCCTCATAATAGTTTCCACATGGTGAAGGGTTGTGAAGAGGTGGAGGCAGATGGGATGGCAGTGCAGACAATGCTGTGAAATGGTTGGATGCAGATGTAAAGTTGTTCCCATACCATTATTGGCTTTCGATATTACTTCAAATGCAGTATCAACTATTAGCAAGGTACAATACCATAACCTGTGAGAAATTCACTGGTTTCAATGAAGTATTGTGACGAGATAGCATACAACAACAGTATGGTGCTATAAGTGTGTTCTGAGGTAATCAAAACTGGCAGAATACCATCAAACCTGGCTTGTTATCCTTGGAATACTTAGAATCAGCCAACATTTAAGTTGAGATGATATTGTTTTCGGTATCTTTATTTGTATCAGTACCAATATTAGTATCAACTTTGGCATCTCTCTACACAGATGCAGGGAAATTTAAAAATAACTTAGTTCATCATAGTTAGAAGCCTGAGTGTAACCTTGTCCAAAACCCCAGAAACCTCACAGTCTGGTTTAGTTGCAATATTTGCGCCTGGTTTAACTAATGGGTCTCTGTAAAACTGCATGATTCCCTTAGCCCACAGGAGACAGCAGACCTGGTGTGAAGTACATGTGAGAGCAGCTTATCCTCCAGTCTATGAAAAGCAAGGTCTTGAATTAATGCCTCACTGCAGACTGTGTCCATTCTCCCGTCACTACCAACACCCCCCCACCCTAATGCAACACCGTGCACTGGGAGCTTGGGGTCTGGGAGCCGGGAATGGAGTGCCGGGGTCCAGAGAACCAGGCTGCATCTGATTGCTTCATTACAGGCCCTTTCATTGACTTGGTTGCACTGAACTGATGAACTGAGGCAGTGGACAAGAGCACATAATAGGAAGAAATGAATTCTTATCACAGCCTTCTCAGGAGGCTGCTGGTCCTGGCTGGAGCCAACAGAAGCCATGGCTGAATGGAGAGGAAGGGGCTGTATCTGGGTCTATTTATGAGCTAGGAGCAGGATCTAGACTCAGGACATGATGGAGCTATAGGATGCTGGATCAGTACACAAGCGGGGAAATATAAATCCATAGAGGGATATATCATTGTAGGCAGCTTGTTTTAATGATTATTTTGGCGATTGGTGTTTGCTCTCTCCTGGTTACCGACACCCATGGCATAACAGTTTTGCAATTGTTTATTCCAGCAGTCCTCCAGAGGCAGACCTCTGCTAGTTAGAGACACTGCTTTAGGCCCCATAACAGCACCCAAACACCAACCACTGAGATGAATAATTAATTTTGTACCTTATTGGGCCCTCACCCCTAACTCGCCAACCTCAGGCTAATGAGTGAGAAGAGTCTTCTGCAGCAAGGACAATAACTGCGCCCATTATATAAACAACAGCAACACTAACAACCACAGCCACGCATTCCATCGGAACGCAAAATGTGGTATAGCTCAGCACCAATTTAGCAGCAGGCGCTGGTCTCCATAGGGCAGGGGTTATTAATCCCTGACCATGCGTTAGAGGGGCTACGGACTGCACAACTCTGACCGACCTGCTCATTTCCATACCTTTATGCACAGTCAGCACTGAACCAGGGAGGGGGTGGGTGGAAAAGCCCTCGGTTTTATAAATAAATGCTGCAAATGTGACCCTTATACCATTAACAGAACCTGGAAAAGTAAAAGTTACCCTAAATTATGTGATGTTGTGTCATCATATCGCTACAGAAATGTGCATAAATTATATCTATATTAGGTGGAGTCTGCTGACTAGCCGATCAGGTGCAGCACCTACATGCCTGTGCACTCTCCCCTCCTCCCCCTCCTCCTCCTTGCTGCAAAACGTACCCCTCCCCTATCTGCTCGTACCTGTTCACTTGGCACAAAATGGATGCTGCAAAGCCATTTAATTGGCCTCCACTTCAGAATTCAAGGGCATTTGAAATGTCTCTTTAATAATATCTCTTCCCCTACAGAGCTATTCTTGACAGCGTTTGGGGAGAATGAACTGAGTTGCAAACGGCCAGTGGACATCAAACATTTTCTGTGCTCATCCAGAAGATCTTTTGGCCTCAGTGATTGCTACTGGGCTGTCTTATGTTTCCCTTTTTCTTCTTTTTTAGGCATGGGGTAAATGTTACAAGAACAGCATCAGACATACTAGTCATTTTGGTCATTTTAGAACAGCTGGCCATGTTTAAGCCACATCATCACTTCCATTTTTTTCTCCCTTGCCTGTCTCTCCCTCTCCTGTGGCTGAGCCAAAGATAACTGAGTAGCAGGGTTTGACTGTAATCACTCCAAGTCTGCTTCTCTGGAGAGCAGCACAGCGGGCAGCACGGTTCCACCCCTCTAGGAGCTTTCAGCCCACTTTCACAGTATTATGACATGTTCATGAAGAATCGCAACAAGACAAGTTAGAGTACATATAAGCACACATAGAAATGCATAGTTAAGCCACTTTTTTTTTTCTAATAATCAGAAATAGTTAAAAAAGACAAGGAAGAGAGAACAGTTGAGAGCCATTCCAATAATCTGAACAGCATAATTAAATGTAGGCCTGATCTGTCAAGTGTCATTCTGAGCTATTTTTGAGTTCCAGGTAGGATTGAAAGCCAATTTTGCATACTGATTAGTCTGAGATTTACACAGGCGCCATATACCACTGAGATTAGAAGGATAACTAGTTTAAACGATGGTTGAGCTGGTCCATTGCCTCCCATCATTATCTGGCGCTGAGTCTATTTAGTAATTAAGTCTGTAAGGTGTGCACATAATCAAATAAATAAGAAAAGCATTCAGAATTATGTGCTAATAAATTAATACATTACAAGAAGTGAATAAAGGAGCAGCTAATTGCATGAGATGAGTCATTCTCATTAGACCTTTGAGAGGAAATTTCATTATATGCATCAGAAGCCATACTGCCAGATGAAATCCGGTTTTAAAAGTATGCAAATACGACTTAAGTGCTTTGTTAAGAAAACCATAGGAGGCATAACACAACACCCAGTTTCTGTGTAGTTATAAAGACTTGATGTAACTTCTCTTTAACCACTTGTTATCTTTTTAGTGTGACAAGCAGACGTTTTTGAGGACAAAAAAAAATCTATGAAGGGAAACATTTCATATTAATACAGATACAAATGCTGAGCTTTTCCAATGGTCACTGTGCCTTTAAGAGCTTGCAGCTTCTCAGTAGCATTTAGTTCCAGCCTTTTGGGATGTACAATTAAAAATAACTCTCTTGAGGTAGTTTTTTGTAGACTTTATTTTAGATTTAAAATAACCTTTTCCAAATATTGACATATAAATACATCAAATCTTAATTAAGGCAATCTGTGCTCACCAGCTAAGATTATATTAAGTACATACTTAGAACACACCTTGCAGTATTGATATTCACATTTGTTCACTATCTCTGTAACTATTGCTGCGAGGTAAACATAAACTTGGTTAAATGCATCTCCAATAATTGCACTGCAAAGTTAGTTTATTATTTTGTACATAATTACAGTGGAAAACAACCTGCCTATTAAGCCTTTAATGGCAGTAATACTGAAAGCAATTACCATTACTTTTCTGCTCACACTGAAAATAAAGATTTCTCTAAATGAGAAGGATCCTCCGACTACTGCTAAGGCTAATTGTGTGGGGTCTTGTGCAGACATCTGGTTGTACATCATTTGTAAGGGCTAAATGCTGATCAGTTAGGACGGCCTTTACAAGCTGTGTCCTATAAGTGTGTGTTTTTGGGACTGCTCTGCTGCCAGGGAGTCTGATAGCTCTTGAATTATTTATCTATCAGGCTGTTGGACGGTAGTCACGGTGACCCAGGCCCCTCAGTGGTTGTCTGGCGACATCTTGCTCCAACAGTAGCCATTAGCAGACCAGGGTGGAGGTGCTAATGAGCAGGGTGCAGCGAGCATGGGACCAGAGTTTTCTAACCCTCCTATCCATGCTCACATACAGATAGACCCGCCACACCGAGTAGAGACGCACAAAAGATTTACAAAGATCTGAGCGCAGAACTTTTTAATTAGGGGAAAAAACGAGGTTAGAAAAAGAAAAAGATTGAAAAAGAAAGATAGAAACAACCAGCCGTTTTCCTATTAAGGAGAAATGTCAAGCGCGGTGGTGAAGCAATAGTCTGTGTGCATCCCTTTGTTGTCCTCCCTGACATTGAAGGCTAATTTTTCATGGTTATTTGAACTGGAAAATGAAAGAGAGGTTTGCGATTATTTCCTATAAATGACAACACAATTGCATTACGCTTCAGTACAAACACAGAGAGGATATTGCCTTTTCATATTTCATGTGAAAGTAATGGATGGGCTATGCAAAGAGGAACAGAAAGAAAGACAAATGGTGAAAGAAAGCTCCCCGTGTTTGATTTGTATTAGAAACCGAATGGATAGAGGTGGCACAAGTTTTTTTCAATAAGTGGTAGCACTCTCATGGATGTTTTAAAGTGCTTGTGCAGTGTAATCATTGGATTTCTTTAGCAATTAGCTTTGAGCAACCAGCCGGAGTGGTTGTTAGAGGAAAAGTTGCTCAGTGTATCCACTGCAATCTCTGCTAGACAAATATACTGTACATCCAAAGTCATGTCCTACATACTCCGTCTGCATGAACTTATGTACGACTATGTGCTGAAATAAAAAAGGTAAGAAAAAGATGAAACATGAGCCCTGTACCTCTCCTCTGAACTGTGAGACATCTGAACTTAGCAAGCCAAACTTTGAGAGAAAACACATCAATGATTCTTATATTTTATATTTTAAATAAATTGATTAGCAAAATTGGTATTCATGACCATGTCGGATTCTGTTTTATCTGGGTGCACGCTTTCATAAACAAACAGCCGGTTAGACCCTGAGCATTGGTTGGAGGCCAGGAGGCAAGATCACCATCAAGGAGGATGGCAGACCAGCCCACTCTGGAGGGGCATGCTGAGAAATGTGTTTGTGTACTTTAACTTTACAAAGATTGAAGCGGCGGCAGGAAAGCCTCTGTCGGCAGGACTCATGTAAATAGGACCCATGTGGGAGCTGTGAGCCGGACTCCCAACACGCGCCGTGGTAGGCGCTACATACATCCAACCATGGCAACATTGATTTTCTGAGCTAATACCTCCACAGAACAGTCCACAGGCAGATGGATGCACTACAAAGATATGCAAATGGTGCATTCGATAAATCGACAGGGAGAGATCTTTTTCAGACAGTCCACTGTACTGGTCTGCGGTGCCTAAAAGGGGAGATAAACAGATAAGTACCTGTTAATAGACACACACACATACACAAGTGTGAGCGCTCAGACAAACATACACGCTCCAGCCCGCCTGTTACCTGGGAAAACTCAGATCGATAATAGAATTTAATGTTAAGCAGAACCTCTTCAGAAAAGCACATCAAATAAAAGCTCCAGTTCTAGATTTAATATGAAAGTGCTATTTTTAATGTGGCAGACCATATTTTTTAATTTTCAAGGTTTCCTTCAAGAAATCTTTTTTGCACTATATATCCTGTGTATAATAAAACAAACTGTGGGTATAGTCATATTCAGCGCGCTTATTAGTCAGATATGAAACAAAAGCTGCCGGGTGTATGTCATATATAATAGATGTGGGCTGCCTTGTTAAGCCCAGCAGGCTGTATGTGGCTGTGTCTCTGTGGAGGGAGGCTCTGAAGCTCGCTGTACCTGGTAATTAAAGAGAGTTTGTGGCAAAAGCCAAACATCAGGAGAGATGAGCTATGAACAAAAGAGCTGTGACAGTTTCAGGTTATGTGATTTTTGTGTCCCTTTTTCGCCAAATGAAAAATCAATACATTTTCCGGGTTATACATATTCAGAGTGTCCACCGTGCTTCCGCCCTGATGGGGAGAGAGAGGAGGGAGAGGAGGGGGAAGTGGGGGCTGAGGGCTTGAGTGGGGGGAGTAGCCTGTTCGTCTGTCATAACTGTACCATCGCATTTTCCAACCCACTGGTGAATATTTCAGTGTTGATGTGATTGCCCTTCATGACAGCGGTGATGCCTTTTTTTTTTTTTATCAGACACCCCTTCAGCCACCCCCACCCACACTCCCATCAGCCCTCCCCAATTCTGTTTGGTCCCTTTGAATAGCCGCAAATAGGTGAAGGCATTGTAGTGTGAGCTAGTGGAGAAAGAAAAAGATGCATTAATAAAAGGAGGTTGATTCAAGAGGAGGCAGCATGGCGGGGGGTGGCAGAGAGGCAGAGTGACTCTTTGTGCAGGACAATGTCCCTCAGGCAGGGTAGATGGAAGAGCGCTGCCCAGTGATGTTTTTGCCCCCTATACGGGCTTTTAGTCCACCGTGCTAGCCGGGAAAAGTACAGCCTGCATCCTCCATTGTGGATGTAATATGTGTTAGCAAGTGGCCATCATCTCAGACATTCAAGAAAGTCAAGGAAGTGTGCTGTATGCGTGTGTGTGTGTGTGTGTGTGTGTGTGTGTGTGTCTGTGTGTGGTCTGTGTGTGTGTGTCTGAGAGTGTGTGTTGTGTGTGTTTGTGTCAGCTGGGGCAGAAGAGTGAGCAGTCCCTGAATGCTCACTCCCTGTGTAGTCGCATTAACCCAGATCTTCCTCTCCTTCATCACTCAAGTAAAACACAAAGAGAGGAGAAGTAGAGCGGCACTTACTTTATCCACTTTATTTGTAATGTATCTAAACATGCCATTATCACCAGAAGTATTTCTAATTAGTGTAATTTCCCAGGAGGTAACACTTAGGGGAAAATATTTAATACATGGTGCTAACAGTTCCTAATTTACTAAGTATCAAGAGCGGAAATTAGCAATCAAATTAGCAAATGTTGAATTTTTTTTCTCCTGAAGAATACTTTGAAAAATATGACTTCTATCTTTGTTTCTCAATGACCTGAGTGTCCTTTTTGAAGGCCGGTGACTCCGAAAGGCATGTGGGATCACATTGAGTGTTGTGTTTTGGACCTGTGGGGCTGTTCTGATGAGCAGGCACCACTAGGAGAACAAGCATTGTGTTGGAGGAGGAGGGTGTCGTGGTGAAATTGTTCGAAGGCAGTGTGAGCGATCACTGCTGTTTGTGATTAACTCGCTGTTTTAACTTTTCTTAGTTATTAGCTGCCCTAAAATCCGTACCCCTCCTCCATCTCCTCCACCCCCTCTCCTACTCCCCTCCTCTTCATCATCCTCCTCCATCCACTCCCCTCCTGCCCTCAGCCCCATGG
This sequence comes from Notolabrus celidotus, assembly GCF_009762535.1. Classification (NCBI taxonomy): domain Eukaryota; kingdom Metazoa; phylum Chordata; class Actinopteri; order Labriformes; family Labridae; genus Notolabrus; species Notolabrus celidotus. The sequence continues at coordinate 13,670,064 of NC_048274.1, read as the reverse complement.
AGACACAAAGTATTCATTCACATTTAGATCCTGAGGTCACAGCAGGGCCAGCAGGGAGAGGCCAGTGAATCCCCCCATAGACAGGTCAGGAATCTAACACGTAACTCCGACCAGCAGCGCTGAGGTAGCTCACTCTTCTTCTTTCTTTTCAAAATGTGCAAGTGTGCAGGAGTGAGGGAGAGAGAGAAAGAGGAAGAGAGAGGGAGGAAGGGAGGGTAAAGAGGCAGGCATGCTTTTATTTTGTGAGTGTTAGGTCTAGTGTGAAGGGCTTTTTCTTTTCTTTTACCTCATTGATTCTCATGCTTAATTATCTGTGTTTAACTGCAGGTTTACTCATTTTTAATATTAGTGTTTGCACTTCTCATACACCTAATATGGTAGAGTTTCATAAATGGATACAACTGAAATACAAAAGGTTTGTCATCATGCATTTATATTTTGCCATTCATTTTGAAAGCTCTTTTTGCACAGCATGACACATGTTCACATTGTTACTGCTGACATAAACCACATTTTAACACTGTCTTTTTTTGTAGTCCAGTGGACTGTCTGGTCAATGATAAAACCCTGTTGTGGTTTATTGGTTGTTCATAAGCAAAGTCCCTCTTGTCTCTGGCCAGATTGTGGGCATGTTTTGTTTTGTTGTGGTTTTTAAGAGAGGTAGCGTTTGAGGACATTAGGAGGCTGCTCCTGAGAGCGTGCGTGTGTGTGTGTGTGTTGGTGGGGGTGACATGGGGAGGGAGTGTTATTCTGTGTGTTGTGCTTTTAAAAAAAAAAAAAGAGAGAGGGGGGGGCTTGCGTATGAGGGCACAGAGGTGCTGATATGAGGAGCGGACAATGCATGAAAGCCCTCAGCATGGGTCCTGTGTCTCATTGTCCCATGGTACCCTCCTGTCACTTTCATTTTGCACCCTCTAGTCCAGAGTCAGGCCAACTTTGATATAAGGAAGGGGTGCAAGGGATGATGGGGGGAGCAAGAGGGGGATTTTTAAAAAGAAAAAGTAGGGGAGAAAGATAGAGTCTGTGAAGTGTGAAATAAGATTGCTTTTTATCCGACAGTGCAGCGTTAAAGAAAAGGAAGCTGTCCAGGCCTTGGATAAATCTGGTGGTGGGGGGGCACACACCTCTCTGACATGCAGTACCATCCTGTGACACCTGGTTAAAATGATAACAACAGCCTCAATAATAATCATAATGAGAGTAATGAGAGCTTAGACACACACGGCTTCATCACAAGAGCCCCGGAGAGAAGCAGAGCTCAACCCTCGCTCTGAGCACTCGAGAGCCGGGGAGAGGGAGACGCTCGGCTCAGCCCCCGCGCTGGTTCTCCAGGACTCACGAAAACTGAGAGAGATAGCAAAAACAGTTGCTGACTGAGAAACTGTATATGCAGCCTAAAACAGAGCAGACTGTCACTGCTGTTTGAGGAGGACATTCTCAGGTAGGACTTGAATTCTGTACTTTAAGAAAGGCTGTTATCATCCTAGCGGTGTATTCTGCTGAGGCCGAGCATGCAGGAGGAGGAGCCTGACCTAGTGAAAGATATCTAGAGTGACTATTATTACTTGCTGCTGCTCTTCTCTACAGTCTGGGAAGGAATACTGGAAAGTGCAATGGTTACCATCAATTATTTATCAGGCCGTTTGTGCTTGTCAGTCTGATTAGCATTACTGTAATCACTGCTCTTCAGGGGAAAAGGAAGGCCGCTCTCTCTCATCTGAAGGTAATCTTGCCGTTTTTAGTGTCTCATCTTCACCGGACGCCTCTTGCATAGCATCTGCTTTTGTCATCTCCCACATATTTCTTCCCCCCTTCCTTCTCTGTGTGTTTCTGTCTGTTGCTGCTCAGCCACCCCCCCTTCCCCCCCACCCACCCTCCCTCCTGCACCTCATTAATGTGTGTGAGCGAGATGCTCTCTCCCAGCTTGTATAGAGTGACACCTATGGGCCTGATTAAGCCTCTGCACTCACAGGAAAAGCACAAGAGGAGGAAGACTGCTTAAGCGCTTGTGTGCTACTCCAATTTGTGTGTGTGTGTGTGTGCGTGTGTGTGTGTCTGCGAGATGGTGGATCAGAGAGAAGCATGGACTGTCCCCACTGAGTGACTGGCAGAGCAAAGCTGATATTTATATGCTCAGAACAAATGAGTGTAATCTCTGTGTCGGCAATGGGCTTATTCAGCCTGCATGATTAGATTAATGGAACTGTTTCATATCATTGTATTAGGACGGTTAATGAAGACAATTAATTAGAAGACAACCTTCAGGCTATTGTCCTTTACATGTCACAGATTTGGGTTAGAAATGGCCTGCTGCCATTGCTTTGAGTGTTTCTCCTCATCCATTTCCAGAGTTAATCTATGGCTACAGTTTTAGTGTCTCTTCCATTTGCATCCTACTCTTAGGCCACTCATGACCTTTCATTAATTATGGCCGGCCTGGCTTTAATCATTCTGTAATACCGTACCAGATGAGAAGAGGAATAGGCTAAGCCATTTGCCACTTAGAGATGTAACACTGCTCCTGGAATTAAATGTCTGCATTTCTGCATAAATTATGGACGGGGCTCTGTGTTGTGTGTGCTAAAAGTGTCACACACGTTGATTAAACATCTAAATAAAGAAGTACAGAAAACAGGAGGAAGAAAAATATCAGTGCATGTGCAAGTATCTGGAGTATGAGTGCAGGAAGTTGGGGGTGGGTACAGGGAAGCTGAATGGCATGAAAATGTTGGCTGTCTATCACAGTAACGTTAAAGCACAAAGTGTGTATTAATGTGTAGGTGGGGAATTAGTCTCACTACAAGTGTCACGTCGCTAAGAAATGACACCTTGCCCCGTTTTTAAAGGTGAAAAAATTTACCTGGGGATTATTTTGTAATCTGAGCACCTATGCAGCTGTACAGTATCCTAATTCTCACACAATTGTGGAGATTTATGCAGGCGGGAGTTAGATGGGATTGTGAGACTCGGCAGGAGATCTCTGTTTTTTCTGGGAATGTTTTAAGATCCGCCGCACCAGCATGGGATGGGCTGCTCCTGATGGAATGCATGGGTTACCTTGGAAACAAAATAGAAACATGGTTAAAAATAAAAGAATGAAATTTATTGATGTGTGTGGGATCCAAGGAACTCTTAAAAATGTTTTGTTTTTTTTACAAGTAGCCATGATCCCTTTTAATATTTTCATTTAAACACAGGATCATTGGATTACAGGATCAGCTTTTAGCAATAATGTGTAACAATGCAACACACATGCCAGTCACTCTGCTCACACAGCTGTTTCCTACAGCATGTGTATCAGCAAGCAGGAAATGGAAGATATTGCTGCTGTCCTTCCAGTAATACAAAGGAGTTTTCCACTGACTTTTTTCCAAACTTAATAACTCCATTTATATAAGCTTGGAGCCTGGTCTGTATTCAGTCAACCTTTTATAAGTAAGATGTTTTTATTTGAGCCTTAGAAATACCTAAATATGTTTAGAGATGTTCCTTAATATCTATTTCTTGTAGTCTACATAGGAGGGGGAAAAAATTATCATACAATGAAATTGTTTGATTTTAATGTATCTTTCTCTTCTTCTACATGACTTCTTTGCATTTCATGTTTTATTCACTCCTCATGGACAGAAACTGATATGTCGTATGATACTCCACCAAGAAGAGTATGCAAATATACTTATGGTCCCAGAATGTGTTCACAGTGTATCTGTGCTAATTACACAGAGCAGAGTTAAAGAACATGATGATCTGCACACAGTGTGTGTAATATTTCATAAGTGACAGGATAAACAGTGAGCGTTGGGATAATGTAGCATCATAAAAGTGGTTTTGGCTGTGGGTAGTCATGTGGTGAGCTCAGATTGGCTGTGTGATGACTGCAGGGCTTGAATACTTGAACAGGATATTTCAGTAGCTGTTGTAGCATTGTCAATATATCAATAGCTCATAGAGCTGAGACCTGAGCATGAAAGCATTTTCTAAAGAGTATTTAAGTACATTTGCTGAGAATTAGCTGACTGGTGTAATAACTGATAGGGCCTATTGACTGCGGCCTAGTTTACTGTTGTCAAATCAATGCTCTTGCATGGAAGTCCCACTACTTTTAAACAAACTTAACAGGCAGAGGGGATGTTCAGGGGGCACTGGAGGGAAATAAACAAGATTGATGCCCTTTTTATTATCTGTTTTTGCTATCTTTTCCTCTGTGTGTTACTTACAAATGGCGTTATCGGATATCCATTGTTTGGACTTCGACGCTTCTAAATGGCCTGATATATCGAGCTGAGGCTTTTAAGGTGGTTACAGGGGATTTCTGCCTTTGACTTGGCATAAAATGCAATGAATTGTGGCTCTAAAAGTTTTAAATATTTATGATTATTTTTTGGCGATAGTGGGATAGGGGGAGTAGTGACATGAGGCATGGATCTGTAAGTAACCTAGCAGATTGCAGCAGGGGACAGTAATGAATGTGTGTGCAAAGGAGAATGTATAGTATAAGGTCCTTCTCTTGAAGAATATAGCTCAGACAATTATTTTTCCATCTGCCCCTTCAGACCAGATGTTTGAATTTTTTTTGCTACAGTTCAATGTCCACATTAAACAGAGGAATCCTTATTTATGTCATGATCGTGGATACATGGAGAAAAATAATACATTTATTTTAAAATCTTCAGTAAAAATATACTTATCTTAACCAGTACATAGTAGATAGATTCATCTCTCTTTAAGTCAAATTATTTTCTATAATTCTTGTCAAAATATCACAGAGATAATCAGACAGCACGGGACAGAAAGCAGGACGCAGATTCTGCCCTCTTTGTCTGCCAGCCTTGCAACTGTGTGTCAGCATATGTAATTGTTGCAAGCTCCTATAGAAAAAAACGCTGCCGTCCCTTTAAGTGCTTCCACCAATTCTGATGGCGTAGTAATTTACATATCCCGTCCTCCCTCCCCCTCCAGGAGAGCTGAGTGAGGATGTGGAGGCTGCTAGTGAGACCACCACAGACCAGGAGGACCAAACCAAAGACAGAGAAAGTGGGGGGGAGAAGGAGCTCACCAAAGGGACAGGTAAGGCCAATATTTACAACACACACATTTATGGAAAACTACACACAGGAAACATGTGGCCCTGCAACTGAATGGTGCTGGACAACAGGCCATTTGTAAATTACATTAAATATATTTAAACAAAATATTGAAAGACCTTAAAGCATTATTCACTTTTTCACAAAACTCCCTAAATCCACTGATGGTTTTCAAAAGCCACACTTTTATCCTGTTGTATTTAGGTCAGGATGAACTATCAATTTAGAGGATATGTTCAGGTGACATGTGACCCATGTATTGTTTTTGCTCAGTACGTGATGTGGAGAGAGGGGGCCTGCATGAGCCATGTGTGTACACATGTGATAGTTCTGCCCCCCTGCTCAACTTGGCTGCACACATAGTCAACACTTACCTGTGTTTAATGTTATCAGATCAGGATGGTTTTATCTGCAGGTCTCTTTATTGACAGGTGGAGGTGGTGAATCCTAAACAGGAGGTTGAGCTAAGAGTGAGGGGGAGGAGCTTTTAGGCCCACACAACCTGTGGTTAAGTGTGGGCTGCATTTCTCAGAAAGCATTTTAAGTATTTTGGGAGGAATTTAGGTTCTAATCTTAGACATGTTTTCATATTCCATATGGTTCAAGCCTGGAGGTTTGACATGGATGCATTGTGAACCCTTTGTGGGTTTAAGAGACGTTTGTGTTAGGGTAGTTGTGATAGTCACTACACCTAAGGGGAAATATGTACATAGTTTTTGTTTTTATACTCAATTAAAGGTAGCAACTCTGTGATTATATGTTGAAGAAGTACACAACTTTTTGAAGCTCTTGTATCAGACAAAAACTGCAAAAGGTGGTGAAAGTTTTTGTTTCTTTATTTCAAAGTAGAACCTGTAAAGATGCTAATTCAACACTGGTACAGGAGGTAGTGGTTAAACTTGTTTTTTCAAAGATTGTTCAATTTGGTACAGATTTTAAAACTTTCAGTTCTTTTAATAAAGATGCTGCCTGGCTATCTTTCACAGTGCTCCCAGCTTTGTACCATCAACATGAATGAGATATTATTTTCAGCGTGTGTAAAACTTTAGATTTGACACATACATTGTCTGTGCATCACAATACTGCAAACACTATTATATATAGATCTTTTGTTTGCTGACTTTTTCATTCAAATGTAAGTGTAGATGAAATGTGCTTTAATTTTCCCTTTCATGCACGGTTTGCTTTGTGAGCCTGTGTAAGAAAAACAATGCTGGCAGTTAAGACATGTCTTATTCAATAGAAGAGATTTCTGATAATGATGACACTGAACAGTTCCAGGCCTGGATAGATGCTTCTCACATGTCTAACTTCTTGTGTTACTGCAGGATGTTTTGATTTACACTAGTCAGGTTAAAAGCTGGAAAACAATCCAGACCTTTTGCATACCGAAGTTTTTTTATAAAGTGTAGAAAAAAAAACTTCATCACGGTGTTTGAAGCCCAGCCTTTGTAAAATGTCTTTGATATTCGAACTTCTATTTTAAATGAGGCTGAGTTGTTTGTGCTCTTTGAAAGGGCGACACTCTTCTTTGATGGGAGAAATAATGATATGCATGCCTGACTGAATATGGCTAAAAGTATGTTTTAGCACATCAAAATAAAGCACTTTAAAAAGCATTAAAATGAGCTGGCCGATTAATAATTCACTCATACCTGTGGTGCACAGGAAGACGACTCTTCGCATTAGGATTCCTCCTTTTTGAAAGGCATGCAATTTGATACAAGCATATTCAGTTCCTTTCCTCCCCTCTGTCAGTCGCTAATCACCAAATAAGTGTGTTTCTGTGTTTTCACAAAGGAAATATGTGCTTGCATATGAAAAATTTACAGCTTCCCAGCAGCTTATTAGAAACGCTTAGTTAAAAATAGCATGTGCATTAGGGAACCAGGTCTGAGGTTCTGTTTGATGTCAGTGAAAAGGTGGGTGGGTAAGGTGGGGTGTGGGGTTCAAGGCTGTGTTGTCAGCGAAAGCTCGACAGCTGTAGTTTAATGGAAGGGTCCTTTTTTTTTGTACTTCAAACTTTTTGAGATGATGAACACAATGCCCATTCAGAGTGAGAGCAGAAAAGCTATCTTGTTGGAGAAAAAGCAGGGAAGACCTCACAATGCATTTGGTAAACAGAGGAGCGCTTGTTTGGCTGCTGATTGTCTGAAGATGTTTGTACAGTCGGCACACAGATGGCGTGCGTGTTAGAATGTGGTGTATGAGCATCCCGGCCAACCTGTTATTTATCTGAAAGGTGTTCAGTCTCCCACTGTCTGAGGCGGAGCTGTTTCTAAGGTCCATCATTAGAACTACTGAAGTATTTCTTCTCATCATTGTCATGTAGCTGTTGGAACAGAGCACAACATTGTTCCTTTACAAATGACAGTCACTGTCAGACAGACAGCATTAGCGCTCACAGAAAAAAGGCTTCTTCCCTTTTAAAGCCACTGTCAATCTTATTTTCTCTTTCTTGTTCCACAGCTCCTCACTATTCATTAAAATCATTTAGAGGTACATCAGAAGCCTTTGTAAAATGCATATGTATTCAGCATGTCACCTCCTGAAAGATGCCTTCATTATTCTGTTGTTTTTTATTTATCTCAAAGATAATACTTAAATGTACATGCACAGGCACTCAGGCATATGTTAGTGTCATATACCTCCATCCTGAAGGCAGCTTGTGGAGCAGGTTTTTATGATTTACAGTATAAAAACAAAAGTATGCATCCTGACAGACCAAAATGCAAATTTCTTATTTTTGAAAAAAGAGTGATTATAAGCAGAATACTGTAATCTTAATCTATTTGGACAGTGGTATTCGTGTTGGAGGTAGCTGCGATTAAATCATCCTGCATGATTAGTAATTCAAAGGGTCATTTGTAATGCTAGGTATGAAATATGTATATGGATAGCCATAAGCCCCTTCCTCTCTCCTCACACCTTCTTCATCAAGCTGAGACAGCACTGGTCAAAAAGAGGAAGATGTTCTGCAAAAGGAGGAGCGGGATGCTCACCTTCATTAAAGCAGGAGGTGTATTTATGCAGCAGCTGAATGTATGGGGATGCAGCAAGGAGGAGGAAGGCAGGGAGTGGAGGGGAAGATGGGAAGGTGAGGAGAGCAGAAAGAGGAATTGTTAATACACCTGCAGAGTCGGACACAATGTGATTTGACTTTTTTAAATACCTGTATGGGAAAGGTTGTATTTGAAAGTTGAGGGCTTTGTCGGATGATGATGATGAGGAAGAGTGGGAGAAAAATGGTTCTGTAGTTTTAGCGGTGGGAGAGGGTAATCCCCTGAAACTGAGCTCGATAAATAATTCTTGTCACAGCTCTTTCTAACATTAGATTTATCTGGTGGATGCAAAGGGGGCAAATGGTTTTTGAGCTTAGGGTCACCCCCATGTTCAGACAGTTTGAAGGAGATTAAATCAATTACAATACTTACTGAATACAATGAACATGAGACATACTACAATATGAATTATGTACTCGTAAACAAATGTACATATGTTTGTTTTTATTTAAATCAATGCTTGATCAACTGTGTTTACAGTCCTCATAATTATGGTAAGACTGTATTTTTATAGGGAGCGTTCTGAATCAGATCACTTTGTTGAGTTTTTCTCATCATATGCAATAGAACAAGGAAGCTTTCAATATCTGAAGCTGGTCAGAATACGATAACATAGGACTCAGGTTGATAAGGGCTGAAGTGAAGACGCAGGATGCATCAGTAACGTATGTATCTGTGAAAATGAGGATTTACTGTATCTATAATATGATGAAAATTGTTGTTCTTAATTAATGCCTTTAACAAAGTGATATCACAGACTTTTTTGACATAGAAACAAACCATAACATTTATTGTTGTAATTAGTGAAGGCATTCATGGAATCACTTTCTGTGCTGGACTTGTTTTATTAGCTTGACCTTAAATGTTATTTTTGAGAAGGTGTTAGTGTGTATGAGTATTTTGACATAGTTTTGTGGAGCACCAATTAAAGGTGTTCATGTTCCAGTTCAACATTTGATTAGTGGCTGCACGCTGCTTTTACATTGTCTGTGTATAAATAGTGCATATTGTGGTATTTTCAGATAATTATGCTTAAAATGTGCCCCTAACAGCTCACAAATTGAGCTTGATTAGTAACACTAAATGTATGAGGACTGTGTTAATGATTTAGCATTTTAGGATAAACACCTCAGGCAGGAGTATTGCTTCTATTATTTCGTTTACATATGTTTATAAGTATTTACTGTAGACTTGTAGAAATGTACAATATTCAGGATGAGATATCAACACATTTTGATTTGCTTATTTTATAACATATTAACTTGATTACTAGTTTTCTTTCACCTTCCTCTGTAGGATGCTCAGTGCTGGTTACTCCTCTCTCCATGCAGCTCTAGTTTTCAAATGTGCTTCAGCATGCACATATACACATTCAGGTGTGTTGTGTAAAGCAAGAGCAGATGTTGTGCTGTGCCATGTAGATGCTGCATTCCGTCTGTATAATAAAGATGATGATTAGCATCCCCTAGACCCAGCACAGTGGCATTGCAGTTTGCTCATTTTTTACTGTGCCCTGTAATTTGCTGGGAGTTTCTCATCCAGGATCAGACAAACCAAATGTTCTGTTTGCTGCACAACAGTTTAGACATAGCTGAAGTTGATATGAGCCTTGATTAAAGTTGAAAATGCATGCTTATGGTTAGTTACAACCAAATTATTCAAGTTTCTGTTATTGTAACTCCAAACAGGAGACATTCAGCGCAGTGGTGATTTGTTATTGCTTTTCAACCCTAAGTAGTGCGAGAAATCAAGAGACAGAGCGCTGAAAATGTTTACATATTCATATCACGTCCTTTGAGTGCTCGTCATCCCTCAAATTGTAATTCCTTTTGTCTTTGAAGATAATAGGCCATAAATTGTCCTTGTTTGCGAGCCAACTCCCTGAAAGCTCAGTGTTTATGAGTTTTACCACGAGGTGTCTAATGGCCGAGCAGCAGTATTGTGTCTCTGAACGTCCTGTAAAGGTGAACGCTGTGTCATCCTGTTGTTCAGCAGCCTGAAGATTAATAACACCTCTGCTAATTAATATTCCTTCTCAATTTCTTTATCTCAGATTTTCACTTCTTGCAATCATGTCGTGGGGCTGCATAGCACTGTCTCAACGACGTGAAGTGTTTTGTTCTATAAATGCAAATTTGGATTGTAATAGGAATAAGAAATATGACCAGGGAGTAATAGGAAATGATTTCATATGTACCTTCAATATCTTTAGTTCAAGGTTTCGGTTTTCTCTTCTTTTAAAATGAATGCATAATAATTACCTGAGAAGTATAAGATGAACACTTTCTGCCCTTTATTGCTCTGGGCTCTGACACCGGCTGCAGATTAAAAACCTGGATAGATATAGGAAAAAGGGAAAGACAATATTCAGGTATTGTTAGCATATCATTCAAAGAGAATGGATTTAAGCACTTGGGGAGTAGAATCATCTCCATATTAATGGCCAGCTTGCAGAGGGAATAGAGGTCAGGCTTTTCTACATTTCAAGCAGCAGAGGAGCTTCAGGAGCCTTCTGCAGTGTGAAGGTGAAAGGTTTTCAGGAGTTTAGGATCAGGGGACACATTTCTCACGGAGCGCACCACTGACAATCTTTGGGTTTCACTGTGCAGAGAATGTGTGTGTTCAGTTTGAGTTTGATTGTCAGACTGTGGTTGTTCCGGGCAAAGTGACAGTAAAGTTATGCAGCCTGCTGGCGTGGACCTGCTGGATGATAGGTTATGTTTTTTTTTTTTTTTTACAACCAGAGGCCTAAAGCTGCCACGGCCAGACAGGAACTGTGGTAATGAGGGGGCAGAGGCTCCGGAGATGATGAGGACCCCATGTCAGTCAGTCAGTCAGTCAGTCAGTCAGTCAGTCAGTCAGTCAGTCAGTCAGTCAGTCAGTCAATAGGAGGGGAATTCCCCAAACCAGGAATCTTTCCCTGTCTCCCACTTGCTTACATGTTTTAGTTTTTTTCTACTGTAACTAACATTTTAGAAAGTATATGACATTCTTCAAGGACAAAACAGATAAATGGCAGCTGTGATTGCACTCCTGGAAGATTTCAATGGCAGATAACCCATCATGGTTAATTCAGTCTGTGCTGTGTCAGTCACTCTGTCCAGCCACCATCTTTTTTTCCCCCTCTTTTAAAAGCACAACAAGACTGTGATTGCTCCAGAGACCAGTACAGTGTGCTGACAGCCGCCCTTTGCTGCTTCAATAATACAGTCCAGCTAGACGAGGTGAGACAAGGTGCCAAAGTCCAATTCACTTACGGGACTCGACAGCACAAAAGCCTCTGGTTTACGGAAAAGGGGCATGAATTAATAATCACCTAATTGACTCTTAGTTTTTTTTTTTTCTCCACTCTTGCGTTGCCTTTTGTGCTTTCAAACAAAAGCCCACCCGATGTATGTGTCAGAGAAGGTTTGGTGTGGATGAGAGGGGGTATGTGTGAAATGACCAGGCCGAGGAGAGAGGTCGGGGTAACAGCAGCTAGAATCCTGACAGACATTTAGGTCATTGACAGAGGGAGAGCATGAGTGGTCCCCTGAGGACGAGCTTTGTTAATATAACTAACCACTGAGGTTTAAATACAGAATTTAAGTGTAGTTTTAGTTTTTTGCTCAGCTTTGTGATTTTAAAACTTGTATTTAGCAGGTCAAATTCTGAATCTTTGTCTTATTTTGTGAGTTTTTGTCTGCCATCCAAGAAGTCCTGCGAAGAGGAGATAACGCATATATATGCAGATTACCTTAAATGAAACAAGCATGTCAGAAATCTAGTTTGCCATTGTTTGTGTCTGTGAAATTAAGAATAATCTGAATAAATCTCCAATTATAAGGTTATTTTTGTTTAAAAATGACATCATCAGATATATTCCACTGGCCTTTCAAGGCAAACATATAATTGAAGTGCATGCTACATGTTTGTATACTATATGTGCATTTGAATTATTACATCAAAGCCTTTAAAAGTTACACTACAGTCTTACAAAGCCTTAAACAGAGAGACTGCAGTGATATAGACTGAGTATAAAACATTTCTCTATCCTCTCCAAGCTGCATCCAGCAGCATGAACAGTGTCAGAAGGTGAAATTCGGCCTCACTGATAGTTATTATCAACCATGTTTGACGTCCATAGCATATCTCAGTGTTTTTTTCCTCTTTCTTGGCAAGAAATAGTTCGTGTAAGAGTCCTTTACCTGACCCCATTAGATCCCAAGTTTTTGGTCACTGGTTCTGATTGCACATCCGTGTGTTTCACATGTGCTTGGGTAGCAGTGTCCAATCTGCCATATTAGCCTCTACACAGAGACAAAGGCTCCAAATCTGTTAACTCTATTTCATTTCAAGCTTTTCAATGTCTCGGTCACTTTTTCATCACTTTTGACAAGAGAAAACAGGATACAGTACTTTGAGGTTAGTCATGGTGTAGAGTTCTCGAGAAGGCGATTGATCAGATTTATGGAGTCCTAATTGGCCGTGACGATGGAGAGACTGCGTGTGAGTAGGCCTCCCCGGTCCTCCATCTGCCCCCCCTGCTCCCCTCCTCTCTTAGAGTCCCTCACACACATAAACATAACACACCATGAGATAGAAAGCTGGTGTTGGTCCCTGCACAGCCACTTGTTTCACCTCTCTGGTACTTAGTGAGCAAATGTGAAAGTGGAATATACTTCTAATCAATTATGTTTATCCTCTTAATCAAGAGGCTGAGAGGATACTCGTGTGTGCTTAATCCATGCTTACTTTCTGTGCTGTACTTTCTAATTGTGGCACATGCCCTGCACTACCTGCTCTAATTAACACAAAGTGGGCTCTTTTCACTCTTAAAACTTTAAGTAATAAGATATGATGAGTAATTAAACTTGTAGAAGTTTCTAAATACTGTTTGTCTCCTTCTGTCAGTGCACTAATGCAGTTCCACTTTGTTGTTGTCGTCCTTTTTGCAGTGACGGGCATGTTCTTAAAAATGCTGCAATAAGATAGTAATACTTTTAACAGATTGTGTTGTGTTTAGGTCTTTTTTGTTTGTTTTCTTATCTTATTTAACCAGATTTGACTCACTTTCTTCTTCTCTAGCCAAAAATATCAGCAACACATAGATTCAACAGAAAACAAACTCATGCAGGGGGTAAGAGGAGCATAAAAATGATTAGATGAACCATTAAAACACAAAAAGGCTAGGACTCAAAAGATTGCACTAACATTTTTCGGCTTAGTTTTGAAGTTTTAGATCAATCTGTAGATTTTCCCATGCAGTGGGTGCAGAAAACTTTGTGCTTCTTTGCTTTGCATTTGATATTCCTGTAGCCTAAAGAGCAGTTAGTTTCTCTTTCCTAATGCGTAACTATTAGTCTCCTGGGGAAAAGTCAAAAGTTACTAATTCTTTAACCAAGCTGCTGATGTAGAGACAAACAGCCAAGACCCAGAGATCACTGTCCTTGTTTTCCTGGAGAGATGAGTTCAAGGGAAGTCCGAGTGGAATCAAGTGGAGCTGAGGAGGAGGTGGAGGTGGAGGAGGAAGTGGTGAGGACAGGACCATGACTGAGAGGTTAATGTCAGGGAATGGGAGGTTCCTTTTGTTTAACATTCCCTTTGTTTATTGGCGGATGTGTTTAATAGGATTGACTGTGACTGGACCCTAATAGGGCCTCCCTGGCTGATCCCGATGTCTCTGGGAGATCTCGCAGGCTGCTCTGTCCAAAGCCAGGTCCCCCACTGGGTAATCAGCTCAACTGCCCTCGTCCTGATTGGAGCTGACATTTTAATGTCTGGAGCAGGAGCGTGGTCAGCCCCGCTTAACCTGACCCCGCCGCCAAACCACACCCCCCCTTTACCAATGCCCTCTGCTCTCAATTTGCCCTACCAGGACTGTACAAATCAGGCCAAATTTAACTCTTCATGGGTTTGTTAGGGCTCGGCAAGACACCTCTTTAAGTTTCAAAGTGAACTCTTTCCACTGGTGACAAAGCGTGGTGCTACTGCAGATCCCCCATGCTGGCTACATGTGGGTTTAGCTTCTCAGTGAGCCTGAGCTTAGCTGAGTTCTCAGCTGTGATGCCTCCCTGCGTGCAGCCTCTGGTTTCTCTTTTGCTTTGTAAAGTGGAGCAGTTTTAAAGTGGTTTGTAGGGGCTCTTGTGTGAGCCGTTGCTCTGTAGACATAAAGAGAAGCCATGATATTCTGTATTGGTATTGGTGACTATTGTGTTGCTGTACTTTGCTTTTAAGGGTAAGTTGATTTATGATTTAGTTTATGAGCTATAGTGAAAAACTTGAAGTAACCATAACAATAAGGGTACCCTGTAGTTACATTTCCTCAAACATGGGAGCTTAAGCATCCTGTCAGTATACTCAGGTATGGCTAATCATCAGTCTGATGCCATCTTTGAGCCCAGTGGCGTGTTTTTATGTCGAGAAAAATCTTCCATTGTATGGCATTTTGTTGTTGTATGCAGCCTTGCTTTGAGGGAAAATCAAGATCTGCTCATGGGTTTGAACAGAGGCTTTCTAATCTTGCCACCCCCTTTTTTTCTTTGTCACAGTCTACTTGTAAAGAACTACAGCACAACGCTGTGGAGAGGGCTTAGCTTGGAGCAGAAATAGCTGAAACTGATAATTTAACTGGCATTCCCCTGCTTATGAAAACAGAGGGATGTTTTTTTAAGCTGGGCCGAACTGTAGACACTGCTTCAGGAAAAAGCCCTTCTTTCCCAATTCCTTAACATTATCTTTTTTGAGGCATGAATCTGACTTTTAACGATTTACAATTGAAAACTGATCATTTCAGCCCTCTTCGTCTCTCACTAGTGCATCCTTTCTGTATTAAACACAGTAAATTGTACAAAATGTTGTTAGGCTGTTGGCTCTGTTCCCATATATGACTGTGTGACAATATCAGGAGGATTTCACTTATATAAAATATAAATAAATATTGAGGTCACAAGATGTCTGTGTACATTCTCCTAAGTTTAGAAACTTGTGTGGTCAGTCCCACCCTGTGGCAAATTCATATTTTCATAAGCTGTTTATGGTGCTGCATGATATCCCGACACTGAAAAGTGGTACTTTTTACGGGGGGGCATGAGCTGGGTAACAACACCTTCTCCTCACAGTCTCTATGAAATGCAGTTCTATCACATTTCTGAAAGACATTTAAAAGCCCTCCATCCACACTCGTAGTGATTGATCTGCTCCCGGGCTGCTGAGTCCTCACCTTGTTTTGACGTGTCTGCTCTTTCTCTCTCTATCCCTCTGTTTTTCCCGGTGTATGTTCAGCGGTGACCGGCCACCAAGAACGGCACCAGTCAGATTCCCCGATCCCCTCCAAGAGGCCCTCCTCGAGGTCAGAGACCTCAGAGAGCCCGCTTTCCTCGAAGCGTCCCAGGACAGCTGAGAAGAGCGCTGGAGAGCAGGTGAGATGTGCCACACAGTTTTGATACCATCGATGTCCTCAGATGCTCATCAAACACTCTCTCTTTGAATTAGAGGAGCCTTGCTTAAGGTTATCTTATCCTCAATTACCAGACCCTCATTATGAGCTCCAAACTTCAATTAAAATAAGAAACGTAAAAAATACATCTAATATATTTGAGTAATTTAGTTAGTTAGTTATCTGAGTGACCTTTTTATATTATGCAGGCTCACTTTTTCTACTGAAAATTATTTTAACATTTCTGCTTCAGTTGCACTGCTAATTGTATATACGGTGGAAAATCAATATAGTATTTGACAGATAAGAGCACTTTGAAGTGGGTGCCAAGAATCTGAGGTGCTCAGTATTGCACAGTGGTCTGTGATCAGAGGGATGCGTCTGCTTGAGGGAGAGGGGGCCCAAATCTTTCCCCTCCTCTCTAAGCAGGGCCCACTCTCCTCACCGCACCCATTTCAACCCTATTAACCCTCTACCCCTCTTTGTTCTCTCCTCTGTCTCTATCTCTCCCTTCACTCAGATGTACCAGTGCCCCTACTGCAAGTTCACCAACACTGACCTGAACCGTCTCAGAATGCACGTGATGACGCAGCACTCTGTCCAGCCCATGTTACGCTGCCCGCTATGCCAGGACATGCTCAACAACAAGGTCCACCTGCAGTTCCACCTCACACACCTCCACAGTGTGGCTCCTGACTGTGTGGATAAGCTCATTTCCACAGTAAGTCCTGTTTCCTGTAAGCTTACCTGATGTTGTTTTTATTTACTGTGGTCAACCAGCACCCTTAGCCAATAGAGTATAAACCTAAACTTAACTTTTATAGCACCTCACACAAAAAAAAATTGCCCAAAGTGCTTTCTGAGGAACAAATTGAGGAAAAAAAGAGCAAAATGTACAACAAAAGATACATATTTCAACACCAAAGGAGATCAGTGGGAAAAATTCAAGTATTAGAAATGAAAAATTAAAACTCTGAAATGCCTAACAAGACAAAAACACAAGAGATGTATGAAAAAACAAGAATTGAAAGCGTAGACTCAGATTAAAACATTGCTTCAAATTAAAAGACAGATTAGAGCCTTTTAATCAGCTGTAGATAATGCCAAGTTTTGAGGTTTTCATAAACGTACATACATAAAGGAGTTTGCTTCCTAGATACATGTTTTTGTTTCCATAACATGAGTCTAAGTTTGATTCAAATTTCTCTCTGTCATGTCAAATATCTTGAATACCATTTCCTCCTATAAGTTCCTGTTTGTGAGTCTAATCCATCAGTCTAATCAATGCTACCTAGGCCTGCATTGTGCTATATCACTCATGATAAGCACTCACATTGCACAGTGCGGGGTAGGTCAAGGACCAGCATAAGGGTCCAGCAATGCTAAGAGGATGAGTCACTCACTTTTAATCAAACCCTCACACTGAAGTGACTGCCCAGCTGTAAGAACAATGTTATGTCTGTCCCACCTTCTTTAAATGCAATCCTTTATAAACCACAAAAATGGTGTTAATTGTGAAATAGCTGCAGACATCCCCTTTGGCTCTTTGGAAATGATCTGGCCTTTAAAGATGCCAATTTCTCCTCTCTTTTTCTTTGTCTTTATGTCAGCATCATCAAGAGAATCTTTTTCAGACTTTCTTCTAGAGTAGTCATGAGAGGGAGAGGAACTCATAATCTGTTTTTTGTATCGTTTTAAATGATTTTAAGAAGATTTGGTCTCTCAGCTTCCTGTTCATTTATTACCACTTTGACATTCTTCACTATTTCTATGATCAGCGGAGTACACGTCAAAACAAAGCCTTTCATCTTGATGTTAGAATGATTTTGACACTGATAAATTACACAAATTAAATAAACAGTTTCTCCGCTACAGAAGAAGCAGTATAACTTATTTTATTCACTACCCATCAGGCAAAAAAATGCCTACATGTACGGACTGTTATAAAAGAAATAAACACTTTCAAAAGGTTTGCCTCAGTGTTCAGGTCTAAAGGAAATGAGATGCATAAATTTGTGTTTGTCGCTTGAGTCATGTGATCTTTTCTTATAAGGCACATTTATTTTAGCTGCAATGCATTTGTGCACCCTCCTCTACCTGCAGAGAATGCTTTCTTGGCCGCCTTTAATGCTCATCAAGGGGAAATAAAATTTTTATTTGCCCTGTTTTCTTATAAATCACTGAGCAAATCTTTGTTCTGTTCATTTCTGTGAAACTAAATAGCTTGCTGGACAATCACAGAGTAAAACATTGCTCTGTCTGCTGCAAAAGCCATCTTCATCCCCCATCTAGAAAGTAAATGGCAAGCACATTAGTATGGTAGACAGCAATATTTATTTCTTTTATAGAGGTAGTAATGTACTGAACCACTACAAGAGGACGGTGATAGAACAGAGGTAATATAACACACATTAAAGCTAGTACCTTTTTATAACTGCTGAATGCAGACGGAGCGGTACTTTATCCTTTTCACATGTCTGAGGAGAGAAGCCTAATTAATTCTGAAATAGGTGACTTTTATTTCTTGCCAAGCATGCATAATGATGCATTCACTCTCCCACCCTTCATCCCTTCATCCACACATCCTCTCTACTTTCTGTCCTCCCTCTTTTCTTACCACCCCATGTCTTTCATGTCTTTCTGTCTCATATACAGTACATATATATATATATATATATGTATATGTATATATATACACAGTGCAGTATATATATGTCATACACTGACACTCCTCCTGCCCTCCCTCTCTCACTCTACGTCTCATTTTCTCTCCCTGTAAGATAGGGGTAATGAAAATAATTGTGCTTCATTAATTCTCAGTCCGGCTGGATGATGGCCATTTTGAACTATGTTTGCCAATTAGGCCGTCCAAATTAAAAGTGACCTTGGGATACTCTGCTTTTTCCACTTATCCTCTAATGAAGCTGTTGTCTAGAAACATTCCACTTTGTAATGTAAATT
This sequence comes from Notolabrus celidotus, assembly GCF_009762535.1. Classification (NCBI taxonomy): domain Eukaryota; kingdom Metazoa; phylum Chordata; class Actinopteri; order Labriformes; family Labridae; genus Notolabrus; species Notolabrus celidotus. The sequence goes on along the minus strand of NC_048274.1, from coordinate 13,651,540 downwards.
ATTACTTTTTTGTTTTGTTTTCCAATTTCATTTTTAAAGAGCTAGTAAGGTAATAAAAACAAAGAAGGACATGAATGCTTGTTTCCTGCTTCAGTTTTGACCACACTTACCACATAGGGTTGAACCACGTGAAGAGAAGGGTTAATGTTCTCTCTAACCTTGAAGCTTTTGTTACTCCAGAGCGATTGTGCTCCATGTGGATCTGGCCTGTAGGCTATAGGTGATGCCACAGTCCTTGTAGCTGCGTCCTCACTGTGCCTATCAGAGAAGTAATCAAAAAGCATGTGTTAGATAGGATGAATTAGCCAATGCCTCACCCACACAGATTGGACACTGTATCCTCCTTTATTTTTAGTCCCAGTTTCATCAGACCAGTAAGAGGAAAGAGCAAGTCATGGGGAAGCTAAATAAAGACATAGACAGAGGTCTTAAACCAGAACTGAACCAGAGACTGCTTTCTCACCACAAGGCATTCTTCAAGACTTGTTCCCTCTTTGCCTCCCTCATTTCAAAACTGTATCTGATCTCACTTTCACCCTCAGTTAAAATTTGAAGAAAACATTTGTCCGTTTTTTTTTCCTGAAAGACCACTTCAGCCTTGTCAGTGGGTTTTATGTTCAGATTGCCTCAAAACTGAGTTTCAGCAAAAAGCTGAAGGCAGCAGAGGATATTTTTGGTGGGATGGTGTGAATTGAAATGCAGCATGTAGAGTAAACCTGATTACTCTGTTTGAGAAGTTAATTGGACAAAGGTGAAAAAAAAGATAGGGCTTCATCTCCCGACCTCACCCAGCCTCAGCCCGTGATTATTGTTAAATAGAGAACTGTTAATGAGTGATTCTGATGAATTATCAGGTTTTATGGGAATAAAGAATTTATGAGAGGGAGGAATAGGAAAAGTTTTAGGTTAGCGACAGAAATAAACGGAGCATGCTGTCGTTCACACATGACTGAATCCAACTCTTTGAGAGCAGGGAGAAAGTATGTTCCTCTCTGTACTTTTTCAATCAATACTTGTTTGTTCTTTATATATTCCAATCACAAAAGTAAAAAGAAAATCTGTTTTAAATGCATACCGTCTTACCAGCAATGAAATTGTGTTGCTTTTTGATTTCACTTTTACATTTACAGAGCACACAATCCAATTCAGCAATTACTCTAAAATATAATGCAATGTGCATAGGTCGCTCACTTTTTCTCCTTTTCTAAGGTTCTCTTTTTCATTAGTCCAGAATTTGATAGTACCAGACATGATGCCCGTGATCCTAATTGGATGAAACAGAACTCAAATAGGCGTACACTGAAGCACAGGGCTGTGAAAACGTACTGTCAGTGAATGGCAACATGCCAGGTTTCCTTCTCTCCTTATAATTCAAACTGATGTTTAAAATTACATTATCACCAAACAAGATGATTCACACTGAAGTTCCTCTGTGCTTTGTGTTTCCAGGTATCACCAAGTGAAGCACTGCCAGCAAGCATGTTCATACCTGTACCAAGTCCAGAGCGAGAGTCCCAGAGCACCCCTCATGCAACAGCCAACTCTAACGCTGAAGACACCAAGAAACAAGCCGGTTAGTATTCCCTTCAGTGTTACTTTAAAGGAAGTCACTACTATAGTAATTACAGTAGTGTCACCTATGTGTTCTATGTGTAATGATCATGTAATTATGTGTAATCATCACTTGATGAGCAATTAAGATGAACATTATATTATAATTTTATAGCTGTATATGCAAACCGTGGAGGGCAATATTAAGTCCAAAGTTGTTACCAAATAGAATGGAAATAAAGAATCATCAAGGTAGTTTTTTACTAAGAGCTGTGCCAGGAGTGGTTCCATTTCCTTTTCTAAGACATAGTAATAAGGCACAATGCACCTTTTTATCCTAACAAGACCCACACTATGAATGATGGTTGGTAATTACAGATCTTGTCATTCATCTCTGCTACTTTCCCCCCACCTTTCTTTCAACACAAAGAGTGATTTAATGTCCTTTTTTTAAATTGAAGTGGAAAAATTAAACTGTATTTGTAGCAACCTAATGAGATCCCTTCCTGCTGTGGCTTTTTTACTCACAGATGCATCAGAGGCTGACCCAGAGAAAGGGGTGTCACTACCTACAGAAATATCTGAAGCTCGAAAGTCACCTCTGGAGGATCAACAGTCCGAGAGGGATGATGCCACGGGATTCTTGTGCTGGAAGAAAGGCTGTAATCAAGTGTTTAAGTCCTCCAACTCCCTCCAGATGCACTTCAATGAAGTCCACAACAAAAGGCCTCAGTTGCCTGTTTCAGATCGCCATGTCTACAAGTATCGCTGTAACCAGTGCAGCCTGGCCTTTAAGACGGTAGAGAAGCTGCAGCTCCATTCACAGTACCATGTGATTAGAGCAGCCACCATGTGCTGCCTCTGTCAGCGAAGCTTCAGAACACTACAGGCCTTAAAGAAACATCTCGAAACCAGCCACCTGGAGCTGAGTGAAGCTGATATCCAGCAGCTTTATGGAGGCTTACTGATGAATGGTGACATCATGGTCATGGCTGACCCCACTCTTGGTGAGGAACATGGAGGTCTGCTAGAAGATGACAAAGAGGGAGATGAAAGTGACCCAGAGGAAAAACAAAGCCCAACAGGCAGTGACTCTGGCTCTCTTCTAGAGGATTCTGGATCTGAGCCCAAACGGGCTTTGCCATTCAGAAAGGGGCCCAACTTTACCATGGAGAAGTTCTTGGATCCATCTCGTCCTTTCAAGTGCACTGTCTGCAAAGAGTCTTTCACACAGAAGAATATTCTCCTGGTTCACTATAACTCTGTGTCCCACCTGCACAAGGTAAAGAGGGCTCTGCAGGAGTCCACGACTGGCCAGCCTGAGCCCACCAGCAGCCCTGACAACAAGCCATTCAAGTGCAGTACTTGTAATGTGGCATACAGTCAGAGTTCTACTCTGGAGATCCACATGCGCTCGGTTCTACACCAGACCAAAGCAAGAGCAGCCAAACTTGAAGCAGCAGGAGGGATCACTAGCTCATCCAGTGCTCCTGGTTTAAGTGGTGGGGGGTCCAGCATCAGCACTTCCACACCTAGTCCAAGCCCAGCCAGTAATTCAACTACGAGCTCAACCAACCACAGCTCATCTGCGTCTCAAACAGCTCAGAGTACTCTTGGAGGGAACCACATGAGCCAGAGTCATAACATTGAAAGTTTTGGAAATTCCTCAGTAAGCTGCCATTCCTCACCATCTGAGAACCATGAATTAAAAAAGTCTAAATATGAAATGCTGTCTGCTCGGGGGCAACAACAGCTTCAACAACAGCAATTGGCCCAAGCTCAAGCCCAAGCTCAAGCCCAGCTTCAGCAGGAGCTCCAACAACAGGCTGCTCTTTTACAGTCACAACTGTTCAACCCAGCACTTCTGCAGCACTTCCCAATGACAACTGATGCACTTCTCCCCCTGCAACAGCAGCAGTTGCTTTTCCCGTTCTACATCCCAGGAGCAGAATTTCAGCTAAACCCAGAGCTCAGCATCGCTAATTCACTTGGCCCCGCAGGATCCTCGACCGCCTCGCTGCTGGAGGATCTGAAAAACTCGGCCCAGCAGGCCCAACAGAGCTGTTTGCAGCAGCAGTTGATGCACCACCACCTTCAGCAGCAACATCAACAACAACAACAGCAGCAACAGCAGCAGCAGCAGCAGGCTCACTCGCAAATGGCATTGCTTCAACAGAGTGCGGCTCTCCTCCAGCATGCTGAAAAAAAGCATAGATCTTCTTCCTCTCACAACGAGAAAGACAGAGAAATACAAAGAGAGAAGGACATGGCTGAAAAGAATGAGGATTATGTTAACAAAGATTCTACAGACAGCAAGTCAAAAGAAAAGAAGGACATTCAGCATATTTCAATAAATATGAACCATGATACGGGCCTGCCTCCTCCAAGGATTGCTTCAGACGCTCGGGGGAATGCAACCAAAGCCTTGCTGGAAAATTTTGGGTTTGAGTTAGTAATTCAGTACAATGAAAACAAACAGAAAGCTCAGAAAAAGACAGCTGGACCTACAGGATCAAGTGGCCCAGGTGGGATAACAAGAGTGGTGGACCCCGTTGAGGGATTAGAGAAACTGGAATGTGAAGCCTGTGGCAAGCTGTTTTCAAACATACTGATTCTAAAGAGTCACCAGGAGCATATCCACCAGGCTTTCTTCCCATTCCGATCCCTTGAGAGGTTTGCCAAGGAATACAGAGAGCATTATGATAAACTCTATCCACTGAGACCCCCTACACCAGAGGCTGCTCCCCCTCCTCCACCACCTCCTCCTCCACCTCCACCCCCTCCTCCACCCCAAAGAGCTCCCACACCAAATATCCCTGTTTCTGCTCCCTCGCTTACACCTCCGACTGTACCTACCCCGCAGCCGCCAGTCTCAATGGCGCAGATCTCAATGCCAATGGATTTGCCCCTGTTCTCTCCACTCATGATGCAGCCAATGTCTCTCCAGTCCTTGCCCACTCAGTTGAACCCCCAGTTGTCATCTGTTGAGCCAAGCCTGGCCTCAGACTTGGCCCAGCTCTACCAACAGCAGCTTACACCAGCCATGCTGCAGCAGCAGCAGAACAAGAGGCCACGGACACGCATTACAGATGACCAGCTGAGGGTGCTGCGACAGTACTTTGACATCAACAATTCACCAAATGAGGAACAGATCAAGGAGATGGCAGACAAGTCAGGGCTCCCACAAAAAGTCATAAAGCACTGGTTCAGAAACACCCTTTTTAAAGAGCGACAGCGCAACAAAGATTCCCCTTACAATTTCAACAATCCACCAACTACAACATTGGAAGAAACAAAAGTGGACTCTAAACCTCCTTCCCCTGAACCTCAGAAACATGAGTTCTATGGAAGTAAGAGATCATCCAGGACTAGATTCACTGACTATCAACTGAGAGTACTACAAGACTTCTTTGATGCCAATGCGTATCCCAAAGATGATGAATTTGAACAACTCTCTAACCTTCTGGGTCTCCCCACTCGTGTCATTGTTGTGTGGTTTCAAAATGCTCGCCAGAAGGCAAGGAAAAATTATGAAAACCAGGGAGAGGGAGCTAAAGAGGGTGAAAGACGAGAACTGTCAAATGACCGCTATATTCGAACCTCAAATCTGAACTACCAGTGCAAGAAATGCAGTCTGGTTTTCCAGCGTATATTTGACTTGATAAAACACCAAAAGAAGCTGTGTTACAAAGATGAAGACGAGGATGGACAGTACGACAGCCAAAATGAGGATTCAATGGATATCTCCAATGAATGTTACACTCCCTCTGGGTCATCCTGTCACACCCCAATGCCCTCCTCTTCAAGTCTCTGCCCACTTCCACCCTCCACTTCAGCATTCTCACACCTCCCATCCAATGAGAGAGAGGAGGCATCACCAGCAACCACCTCAAGCCTCTATGATGAGAAGCCCAAGCAGGTACCAGAAATGTCTGCTGACCCACGAGAAATCCAGACCTCTATTAAGCAGGAAATTGTGCATCAACCCCAGACTGAGGCTCAATATCATAAACCCCAAAGAGAAGAGAAGATGCAAAGTATTTCCAAGTCCAACAAGCATTCGTCATCTTCCTTCTCACAGCAACAACAGCAGTGTGGTCCCTCAGCATCCCAGACAAGCCAGGCTCCATCACAAAGCTCTCATTTAGCCCTCAATGCACACCTGACCTCTGCCACACAACAACTGGCACAACAGCTGATCCCCTACCAGTGTGAGCAGTGCAAAATTGGCTTCCCCTCATTCGAACACTGGCAGGAACACCAGCAATTACACTTTCTTTCTGTGCAAAATCAATTCATCCACCCTCAATTCCTGGACCGTCAAATTGACATGCCTTTCATGCTTTTTGATCCCACCAATCCTCTCCTGGCTAGTCAGCTACTCTCTGGGGCAATGCCACAGATTCCAAGCAGCTCTGCCACCTCTCCGTCCACCCCCACCTCCACCATGAACTCCCTGAAGAGGAAGTTAGAGGAGAAAGCTGGCACAAGCCCAGGAGAGAATGACAGCACAAATAGTGGAGAAGAACCACAGAGAGACAAACGGCTGAGAACCACCATCACACCTGAGCAGCTAGAGATCCTTTACCAGAAGTATTTATTAGATTCAAACCCTACACGCAAAATGCTGGACCACATTGCTCACGAGGTTGGATTAAAAAAGAGAGTAGTGCAGGTGTGGTTCCAAAATACCAGAGCGAGAGAGAGAAAAGGCCAATTCAGAGCAGTAGGGCCAGCTCAAGCTCACCGTAGGTGCCCTTTTTGCAGAGCTCTTTTTAAGGCCAAAACTGCCCTCGAGGCACACATCCGCTCTCGTCACTGGCATGAAGCCAAACGTGCAGGATATAACTTAGCTCTTGCTGGTCTGCTACCAGAACATGAGGGTATGCAAATAAAAATGGATGCTCTAGAGGCAGCAGGTTATTCTCAAATGGCTCCATCTAACAGTGATGGACAGAGCTCCTCCATGTCACCGGTGAACAAATGCATGGACTTGTCTCCCAGGGCCCTCTTAAGCCCTTCCTCCATTAAAGTCGAGGGAATGGAGGACTTTGAGAGCGCCACTATGTCCTCTGTAAACCTGAGCTATGATCCAAGCAAACTGGACAATGACGACTGTTCTTCTGTGAACACAGCTATCACAGACACTACAACAGGTGATGAGGCCAATGCTGACAATGACAGTGCTGATGCAAAGCACAGCCTTAACAGCGTTGATTACCTGTCTAAGTCTGTGGGCTCAGCCCCAATGCTTGAAAATGATGACCAGATGTCCTCAGGGCTGGTGAGCCCTGCAACAAGCTATTACGCTAAGGAATATGAAAATGAACATATAATTGACCACAGTGAGACGTCGAGCCTGGCTGACCCCTGTTCACCAAGTCCTGGTGCCTCAGGTACTCGGAGCATTGACAGCGGGGATCGACCAGGCCAAAAGCGCTTCCGAACCCAAATGACTAACCTCCAGCTGAAACTGTTGAAATCCTGTTTTAACGACTACAGGACTCCCACTATGCTGGAATGTGAGGTACTTGGCAATGACATTGGCCTTCCAAAGAGAGTTGTTCAGGTTTGGTTTCAAAATGCACGTGCCAAGGAGAAAAAGGCAAAGCTCAACATGGCAAAGCACTTTGGAATAAATCACACATCCTACGAGGGGCCGAAGACTGAATGCACTCTGTGTGGTGTCAAGTACAGTGCTCGCCTCTCTGTTCGTGATCACATTTTCTCCCAGCAACACATCTCTAAGGTGAAGGATACCATTGGCAGCCAGATCGATAAAGAAAAGGAGTACTTTGACCCAGCCACTGTCCGGCAACTTATGGCTCAGCAAGAGATGGACCGCATTAAGAAAGCCAATGAAGTTTTAGGACTGGCACAGCAGCAGGCCATGCAGCAGGGAATGTTTGATAACCCCGCAATGCAGGCTTTGAATCTCCAGTCAGCTTATCCAAATCTGCAAGGCATCCCACCTGTACTTTTGCCAGGGGTTGGCAGTCCCTCTCTTTCCAGCTTTAACTCATCTAATTCAGGTACATCATTATTCAGCAGTTCAGCACACATACTGTAGAGGGTGAAACATTATTAACCACTATTTGCTGATGCTAAAGCTAATGTTTTCTATTATCTCCTCTGCTAAGTAGAGAATAAGCTTTACTGCCAAAATGGAAACAAAAAGCTGTCTTACTTTGATCATATGAAGATTACACAAGCTTATCATAACTCAGATACCAATATAGCCATTATACCCTTTGTATGTTTTTATACAGTAAGCTATTTATATTTTGTTTAAGTTAAATCATCCTGTAACATTTGTATGTCTGTATCCTCCTATTTAAACCTATATTCTTGTTTGTGTCTGAATCATTTCCAGCTTTAACTCCTCCGAAACCTTCAAACCTCCTGAACATGCCTGGTGCCAGTGTCCCCTCACCTAGCCTCCCCACATCTGGACTGCCCAACAAGCCTCCCTCCTCATCGTCTCGTGCCGCATCCAGCCCAGCCCAGACCAACACGTCGGCTTCCCACTCGAGCCCAACCTCCATGTCCAACTCCACTCCGTCAACAACCCAGTCAACCTCCCGGCCTGAGCACCCCAAAGAACGTGATGCAGAGAGGGTAAGAGACAAGGAGAAGCGCATGGAAAAGACAGAGAAACCCTCAACCCCATCGTCAACTGGAAGCACCCCAGCCCCTTCAACTTCTGCCGCCAGCGCCAAGAAAGAGAAGCCAGACACAGCTGTACCTGCCACCTCTATGCCCACACCTGGCATGGAGTATGTGGTAGACCCTGCCCAGCTTCAGGCCCTGCAGGCTGCTTTGGCATCAGATCCAACAGCCCTCCTCACAAACCAGTTCCTGCCCTACTTCATGCCTGGCTTTTCCCCATATTACACCCCACAGATCCCCGGGGCTCTCCAGGGGGGCTACCTGCAACCGATGTATGGTATGGAAAGTCTCTTCCCTTACAACCCAGCATTGTCACAAGCACTGATGGGCCTGTCTCCAGGGTCCCTGCTGCAGCATTACCAGCAATATCAGCAGAGCTTGCAGGAGGCACTACAGCAACAGCAGCGGCAGCTTCAGCAGATCCAGCAACCCAAGGCGAGCCAAACTCCAGTTCCCCCACAGACCTTGGGGGATCGCAAAGAATCTGCCAAAGATCCAGTGAAAACGGAGGAGCACAAGGGCAAACCCCACAGTGAACCCCCCACTTCCTCTTCCTCCTCCTCTTCCTCCTCCTCCTCCTCTCATAATAAAGTTCCCTCTGAGCAGAACGAGATGGATGGCAAAGCCGTGGACCCTCATCTAGACCAGTATATCGTCCCCAAGGTGCAGTATAAACTGGCATGCCGCAAGTGTCAGGCAGTTTTCACCAAGGAAGAAGCGGCTGTTACCCACCTTAAGTCTAACTGTTTTTTTGGTCAGTCTGTGGCAAACCTGCAAGAGATGTTGCTGCGTGTCCCCGGTGGCGTAGGTGCAGGGGCTGGAAGTCAATACGACTGCCTGGCTTGTGACACCACGTTGGATGGGGAAAAAGCACTCAGTCAACACCTGGAATCGGCATTGCACAAACACAGAACAATCATGCGATCAGCCAGAAATGCCAAAGAGCACGCTACTAGTTTATTACCTCACTCTTCAGCCTGCTTCCCCAATCCTAACACCGCATCTACCTCGCAGTCTGCCACTCATCCCATCAGCAGCCCCCCTCCCCCGCCAACAACATCAGCCACCATGCCATCCTCTGCTGTCTCCTCTTCCCTGTGCTCCTCCTCGACAACCCCACTCAACACCACAGCTGCCGGCAAACCATGGCCCCAGGCCCCTTTCTCCAGAGCTTTAGCTGGGAAGCCCAATGCCAGTCCCTCCTCTTCTTCCTCCTCGTTTCCTCCAATGTCCTCACCTTCAACGGTTACCTCAAGTTCATTGAGCACCTCAGGAGTTCAGACCTCGATACCAACAGACGTCTTTACCGACGAGTCTGACTCTGACAGCAGTCAGAAGTCAGCAGACAGGCTTGGCAGGACGGCGGAGGAGCCGCAGCAGCCTGGCTTTGTCAAAGACAGTAGTAGTTGTAGTAGTAATCTTGCTAGTGTAGGAACAGACTCCATCAGATTGTAAAAGAGCTTTCAGTGATGGACAATATTTAAAAAACACAAAAAAGACAAAAAAAAGTCACAAATGGAAAAAACATAAAAAGCAGCAATGTTAAAAATACATTAAAAGTATACAAACCAATTTCAGAAAAGATGTGTAAAGACTAACTGCAATTCCAAAGCTTGTAACCAAAAATTTAAATGTTAGTGGATTGTTTTCCCATATCAACATGCTGGTTTTCGTTGGTTTTTTTATTTTGTTTGTTGGTTTTGTTTTTTTTGTTTGTTTTACCCAACTGAAATACATGCACACTAATATATGAGAATAGAAAAGATCGCTGCAGTTCTGTTTTGGGTAATAATGGTAGAGGGGTGCTGTACTGTATGGAAATGGACTGCCTCAAAGTTGACAAATGGCCCAAGAACCCTTTTGAAAAAACACGAGTCAACAAGCTGTCCCTTGGTTTTATAATAGTTTCTACTTAATAGCACAGTCACAAAAAGCCAGTATGTACTGTATGGGAGAATAGTCTATCAGTTTTCTTGCTATTTAAGCATTCAGATACCAATGGCTTGCAAAAGAAAAAGAATAATGTAATGTCTATTTTATTCTCAGGTCAACAGCTCACAGATGTTTTTCTGTTACAGAATCCATGTTTCACATCTTTTGTTTCGAACAGAAGATGAGCATTTTTGTTCTGAACTTGATTTAATGACAAAGTTTTTTAAGTTGAGTGACATCTTAATAAGGCATTGTTTCTGGGCATTCAAAAAGGGTAAACGAGTTGCTGATTTTCACATTAGAATTTGTTTTCAAGGGGAAAGAGGAGGGGTCACAATCCCATTCTATCCAGACAAAGGAGAGCATTGCAGGCATAACGATGGGCGATAAAAAGAGTTTTGATTAAAAAAAACAACCCTCTGTATTTATGATAGATATGAACATTTTTGGTGTTAAGTAGATTGTTGCATTGGAAATGAATTTAAACAGTATGGTAGGTTGAAAAAAAACTTTGTGTACATTTAGCTTTTGTATTGTCCAACTTTAAGACGCTTCATTTGATGTTGTCTTGGTCATTCCGATAGACTAGATTATGGACAGGTAATTTATCTCAACTTTATTTCTGTCTTATTCTTAACTTCTTGGGAAATGTTCACCCCAAACGCCCCTCCTGACAAGGCAGGATCTTACTTTAGAATTATTTAAATTGTATGGTTTGGTTGGTTATGTACTAACCAGACCCAAAAACAGATCCTGGGTGAAATATTGAAAGTTTTATTTTATTTAATTTTGCGTTACCTTTGTGCACTTATCACTGTCTGACTCCTATTTCTCACTCTTCTTGTTCCTCTCTCCGCACTTATTTTTCTCTGCTCTCCTGTGTTTGTAGATATGTACACTACAAAGCAGGTCTTTTGTTCTTCATGTAGTGTGGCTACAGTCTTTCTTTTCATTTTGACATTTTTGTTGTCATAAATGAAAATGAAAAAAGAATACTAATAATAATTCTCACGCTTTAAGACAAAAAGAAAATCCAAAGACTAAACACTTTCACCATTGGTGCATAAATATGAGAAAAGAGGCTTCTTTATACTTGAGAATTTGTTGCTGTTTTTAGAGGAAAGAAAACAAAGTTTTAGATGATAAAGGAGTACGCATCAGAGTTGCCGTTTCTGCTTCTTTGCAAGCAAACAGGTGGCTTTTTTACGTAAATACCAAAAACCAAAAAGGGCCCTTGTCCTTGCATTGTGGAGTAGCACCGTTACAGAGCCATTGCAGTTTGTAAGATAGAGGTTATTAATCTTTGTTTGACTTTTTTGTCACATTCAAATGTCCATTTTTTTTAAGAAAATGTATAAGGTCTGGTCTTCAAGGACATACGTTTTGCTGCTAATGTAGAATTTTGAAAGAAAAAAAAAAGAGTACCTAGATGCATGCTCATTTTGCTTTTGGCTAAGCTTTAACTAAAACAAACAATAAACCAATTTCTTGCCTCTGCAACACATTTTTTTTTCTTGTTGCAAAAACGGAACTTTGAAGACTGTGAATATATGTTCCAAAGGACATTTTGCCGATTTTCTTTTTGAACAGACCAATGTTTAAAGCCAATGATCTATAACGTTTGTAAAGACCAGTGCATTCCAAATAACACAATGGATTTTTCTTAAGCAAGGACTGATCCTATATCATTTTATTTGCTTTGAATTGTCACAATCTATTTTTTCCTAATTTTGAAAGTGACTGTAAACTGTTGTGTACATTTTTGCATCATTGGTTGCTGAACAAAGTGACCTCCATATGTCATTTTGTGCTGGCATGGAACATTGCTGAGAATCCCTCCATCCAGTCAAGGTTGTTGCTCACTTGTCAAGCAAGTAATAGTGGTTACCAAAAAATGTATATAATACATCTGGTACTGATGCGTCTCATAGGTTTAGTGACATTTATGCCAGTCTACATACAACTAGTCTCAGAGGGAAACGATGGCTGTTTTTGCTGAGGTGTTGTTTCCTTCGTCCTGGGAAATCCACAGGTGACTTGTCCCATGTGTCTGCAGGGTGCCACTTTCACGCTTAGATTACAGGTTTTCAAAGGGACATCTTCATTCCAAAGCATTATTTCTGGAAAAAGAAGGAGGTTTTTTGAAGATGTCCCTTGATTTCAGATAGCTTAGGATGCTTTCATGTCCAAAGAAGTCTCCCACTTCATTTTGTTGCTAAGGAAATGGATGTGCATAGGTACCCCTACCCTCTCGCAGATGATCCCGTGAACAAAAAGTTTTATTTTTTAAACCAAAACCGAAACATATTTAAATTTGTGAGGACTACTTTTTGGCCACTGATGTATAGCCAATATATTCGCCCCAATGAATAAACAGCACAATCTCATGTGTGTTTAAAGTGCTGTCTTGCAGAGCAGCTTGATCTGGTGTTAATACTACAGCATGCTGTTCAAAGTCAGGAGATTTGGTCTGCAAGCTCGCTTTAAAGTCTCTGAAGTCCAGTTCCCTGAAATACTGTTCATATGTACCGTCTTTATTTGGAAAAATCTTAAGTTGTACAGTTTTTCTCAAAAAAAGTTTGCTTTATTTTGATTTCCACAAAATGTCAGACATGTATTGTTATGTTCTTATAAGTATTTGTATTTTATTTTAGTATTTGTACATTAATTTTTATCCTAAATTAACACTAGCTTTAATTTGAATTGCTGAAATTGAGAACGAAAAACAAAAAGTATGACCTGGCCACTTTATGGTGTGATGATGTTCTTTATGTCATTGTTTCAATGATACTGTTTGCTCTTTAATTTCCAAAGTGTAATCTTTTGGGCTCTTTTGTGGAAGACAAAGTGGAAGTCTCTACATCAGATTCAGCCAGCATGAACCGTGTGAGTTTGTATGTATGTGTATGTGTGTTTGTGTGTGTGTGGATGTGTGTTTCATAAGAGCCAGCATCAATTCAATTTTATTCTTGTTTGCCTTTTTTTATATATGTTACACACCAAAACAAACTGAACCACAAAGCTGGATTATGAATAAGATAAATTAAGAAAATCAAACTTTAATGATCATGATGGGAAATGATGACACCGAAGCACTGAGCAGTTTTTACTTTGATTGAATATATGAATGTGGCCAAAGCTTTATGCAGTTGAAACAAAAAGAAAAAAAACATAACAAGTGGTGCCCCAGATAACTGTATATTTTATTGTGGCACAAATGCTAATGGTGGATAAATGGATCCACTGACTTACATTGGGATACTTGATTTTAATGGACATTTACAAAGAGTGATAAAGACAAGGTTTTGCTGTAGAGGTCATTTTTCTTCCCACTGTGAAAACGAACGTGTACCTGTATACAGATATAGATATATTTAAAACGAGACATCAACTTTTTTTTGTTTTTGTGATGAAGAAGGAATGAAAAAAAAGGACTCTGGGAAGCTTTGGAGGTCTTGTTAGGAGGACATGAGAGGCTGCGGGCAAACCAAAACTGGGCATGGGAGCCTAAGGCGGGCTCGAAAACAGCTTTAAAAACCACCTCCTTATTTGATTACTGACAACTCTGTAATGGGAATGGACTCTGGAACCAATGGACATGTGTGACACAGAGAGAAAACTGAACTTAAGTGGCTCCAGCTGCCTCTTTCTCCTTTCTGTCTGTCTCTTTCTTTCTCCAGCTCTGCCTCTGCTTCTGCTCTTTGATGGACTTTTTCCAAACTTCAGGACAGGATGGACAGAGATGCTTGCTTCATTTCTCCCAATTCATGTCGCTTACCCGTTTCATTTCCTCGTGCTTGTCTCTGGTTGACAAGTGAAAGCTCTCCAGTCAAATGGCGGCTCACCCCTCTCTCTGTTGATTACATAATCTAGAAGAGAGAGATGAACAACAGAGAGAGGGGACGGGTTCTCGAAGCTGTCATTCTTAAAGAGGCAGTTACACTAAAAAAGCGTATTAACCAAAATTAACAACCAAACTAACAACCAAACAACCATTTGCTCCAACTTCAAAGATGAACTGTTACTTGGAGCTCTCTGTTCCTTTTGTGACTTCTGGTGCCACAATGTTTTTTTATGCTTTTCGTTTTTCTTTTTGTTTCCTTGAAATACTCCTCCTTCGAGCCTCATAAGCATGGCTCTGTGGCTCCAGGCAGCCCATCCGAGGGTAGAAAAAAACAGCCTTGCAATGTACAAAAAAGAGCAAGTTAAACCAAAAATGTTGTTCTTGATGTCTTTTCTATACTGTAGTCTTGTTAGCTTTTTTGTTACTGTAATTATATGATGAAGATTTCCAAACTGTACCAAATTACATGGAAACTAACATACATACAACCACATGGAACTTCAGACTTTTAAAGAAACTTTTGTCACAAAACCTTGTTGTCCTAGTTAAGTTGATTGTAGATGGTAATTGAATATACTCCTTTGAAAATATTTCATCAAGTATGTTTCTTGCTCATTGTGATACATTAAAAAAGTATGAGCATACGTTGCACTTCTGTGGACTCGTCTTTGACTGTTGTGGGATTTCATCACTTGCTTTAGACAGATTTTTTTCTTTCATACATTTTTGTTACAATGTTACAATGTCATTTAGCAGACGCTTTTATCCAAAGCGACATACATACGAGAACAAGAACAACACAAGCAAAGATCTAGACAAGAGGAAACAAGATCAGTACGAGTAACAAAGTGCTTCAAGTCAATTTGGATGCAGGTACTGCCAAGCAGTGTAAAGGCAATGCACAAAAGTAAATAAGGATTTTTTTGTTTGTTTGTTTAAAATAAGGAACATCTACAATGAAGAAACCAAACAATTTAAGACCTTCCATTATCATCATCAACAATTAACTTACAATTAACAGTACCAAGTGCTGGGTCACTCCAGAGCTGAACACAGATTCCCAGAGTAGAGCAGGACAGTGACAGACATTAGACACGAGACATTTTTGTCTGATAATTGAAGAAACACAATCAGCTGGTGTCTCCAGTTTACTGAAAAAAAATGTTATATCTTCCTTTAAGGCAAAACCAGCATTTATTGAAAGTTTGACAAACTAGATTTGAGGTTTATTGATACTCATCATGATAACCTGTCAGTGTTCAAAAACTATTACTTTTTGCTATTTGACCAAATCAAACAAAAATGATAATACGAATACCATCGTTTTACAAGACTTTTTTAGTGGTCACTTATCTTTTAAAGAACAAAGTGCTAAATTAATCTTTATTTAAGAGAAACGTAAAGTTCCCATGTCAAAGTATTCAAATATTGGCATATGTGTCATGGCAGAGCGGGCTGAATAAAGCCAATGCTTTGTCACATAAACAACCAAATTCAGTCCACTTTAGATATTTTTTTTTCTTCGTACAAATTCTGCATTTACATTCCTTCTCTGTCAATTTCTAGATCCAAGAATTCTTGAGTGAAAAGAATTTGAATTGCACAGTAAGCAGAGGGTAGTTCAGGGGGCCTGGGAGTTTGGATCACTCCCAACAAAAACAAAGCTGGTCCAGCTCTGCATGTTAAGCAAAACTGGATTTCCAGCACATATTTCAGAGCAGTAACTGTGATACAAGCATTGATCTGTAACACTTATAAGCTCCTGCTATTACATTATAGTCAATTTGTTCCAAGAGACACAGAGATAGCATGGTTTATACCTTTAAGTCCTCTGTGCTAAAAATATAATGGCTTAACACAGTTTTAATTAATGTTTAGACTGAGCTAGTCAGATCCTCCCACCCCTGAAATACTATCTGCGTATGTGATATCTTTAGACTGCTGGTAAGGGATTCAAAGTGCCTTATTCTAAGTGATGCACCTTAAGTAACAACTGTGAACTTCGTCCTAATTAGAGGTGCAAATATAATCAGAGGCTGTGACAGTAAAGCCTGGAAAATTTGACTTACAATGAGATCTATTGTTTGGGATACATTTGTGAGAAAAATACATTATAATTAAATTATTTCTGTAAAAGTGAATTGAAACTGAAAACTTAAAAGAATCTTGAGTGTTTTACTTCATCCAATTATGAGAGAACTTGGCTCGTTAAAAACGTGGTAGCTGCTTTTCATCAGAAGTTACAATTTGGCAAACTGAACTACATTCATGTCAGCTAGGAGCTTTACATCCTTTTCGGTGTAGTTAAGATAATGGTTATTTGATACAAAGGTAAGAATTTACACAGTTGTAATGTGATTAAACATTCTCAGAATATGTGTCAAAATAATGCACCTCATGTGGTAAAAGCTATACCCAAAGAAGTATCATACCTCCAAAGAGAGTTTGAGAAAGAGGCCATCCTGTGTCAAGCAACAGGCAAGATTCATTGGCCATATTGAGCCAATTAACACGCAAGGGCACATCCCGAATGAATTAAAAACAGCCTAATCCGATCAGTGTGAAAAGCAAGCCATTTCCTTCACAGGCCTGGACCAGATGGCACTCACACTCAGATGCTGCAATGAAACAGGCCAGGCCCAGTCACACAGTGTGAAATTGGGTTAGTGCCTGAGTCTAACACAGGCCCTGGGCAATGTGAGCTCCCAAACCCATTCTGCCCTAGCCCAAAGGTACAAGAACCAACCTTTCCAATCTGTGGCCCCATATTTAATTATCATTCTCAATGCACCTCACTAACTCAGTCATTTCAACCAGAGGTGGAGCAGGCAGCTTCCTTGTGTCATTAGTCTTTTTAGATCAGCTAACCTTTTACATATTCCAAATATCCCCTGACATACCACTGGATGTTTTCTCTTTCAAAGCACAGCAGACAAGCACAGCTCTGTTGGATAGAATATCACAGACTTTGTTTGACCCGAACTCTGTGGTGTTACCATGCTGAATTCTAAGTTCTGACTCCGTTGGAATAATGCCTCGTCGGGATTTCCAAAGTTCTTGAGTATCAGCTTTCGACCTTTGTGTGGGATAAATGGTACAAATGTTCTATAATTCTCATCAAAATGACTACAAAAGCAGTGGTTGAGCTGTGTCTTCTCGGTTCTTGTCTTAAATAGAAAACTTGGCTCCCGCGGATGCTTGGCTTTCAAGTTGGCACTACCACTTGACACCACAAAGGCAGAAAATGACGAGCAGAAGTTGAACCAGAACCACACCATCATACACCCCAGTATCTATTTCCACTCTGCTATTTTCAGAGCATGCTGACTCCATCATAGTTGAAATTGTTTTGCCATAAAACTACCTTAAATTGGTTGTTTTCACTCAGGGTGAGGATATACTGCTGTGTTCAAGTTGTGGTATAAATGTAGGGCATCTGACAAGGCGTAGTCTCTTTCAATAGTACAGCACAGCACACAGTGACTATCCAGAGGAACATCCAGCCCCGTTTCAATTTAAAACAATGTACTGGTGGGACTTGATAACCGATGAGTTACCGTCAGACAACCACTAATGTTAGCATTTCGTTACCTCTTAGCCAGGATTACCGTTAGTTAAGAGGTAGATGAACGCTTGTGTAAAATTTTGACAGTTATATATTTTGCTATTATGCCACAAGGCCTGCTGTACAGTCTGGAGAACGAAGGCATTGGTTATGCTTCACAAGGTGGACAGCAAAGGCGCTCTCCTGAGCTGCCTATTTAAGGAGGTTGTCACTGGGGGTTGCCACCACTGAAGTAGGCTGCAACAGTGCTACCTCCAGCCCTTACCCACCATGTGTTTGCTTGTTTCAATATGGCTTTGTATGTCAGCAATTCCACCATGGCGGATTTAAAATGGACATTTGCAGTGTGTGCAAAACACAGCTGGCAGTTTTCGAAGGACGCTCACCCAGCTCACCTGGAGCTCTGTTGAAAAAGCTGACTTCTTTTAGACTGAGCTAGCTAAGCAACAACCACACAGTGAGCTTGATTGACCTGTGTACACATGTAAGTAAATATTTTTGACTCGCTGTGCATTACAAATTTCTTTCTTCTGTTTAACAGGCTTGGCAACACCATTGATAGTCACCCTGTTGCTAACTTTACTATTAGCCAGACATGTACACCTTTTTAAAAGGCGTTAGCATCTAGCCAATTCCTTGCTAACAACAATTTTACCTTTGAAGTGGCTGAATGCTAACACTAGATGATGAGAAGTTAGTGACGCTAAATACTTTGTATGTAAAATTGAGAGAACATCTTTCTGAATCGCAATGAAGTATCAAATTGGGGTGTTACAAGCAGATACTGTTGACATATTGAGGCGTTTTTCCACCGCAGGAACTTTACCCTGGAACTAGGGACTTTACCCCTGAACTACGTGTGTTTCAACCGGAGGAACCAGGGTCTAAATTTAGTACTGGGGTAGATAATCTCCCACTGAAAAGCCCCTGCTTGGGGGGTAGTACTTTTCAAAGGTCCTGGGACTTTCGGTTGAACGTAACAATGTTTGTGGAGTTTACACAGTAGTTGAAACACAGAGGGAGTTCCTGGGAATGCATACTAGTTTTTTTATTAAGATTTCAAAATATTATTTAATATAATTTTTTTTTCTCCATACGTCACTGGCCTGATTTGCAGTATCTACCCAGGACTTCAGCCCACGGTCAAAACGCAAACAACAATGGGGGCACAGGAACTTTTTAGTTTTGGGGAAAGTAGTTCTGGGGGCTAAAAGACCCCGGAACTCTTGGTCAAAATGCACCTTTGGATATATTTGTGTTTGAGCCAATAAATGACCTTGCTAGGCGCACTGTCTTTCACATTGGCAGCTTTCATTTCCACCAGGGTTAACCCCTGATTGACGGACAGTCTGCTGAAATAATGAGTGTGAAGAGCGGGAATTTACCCGCAGAGCCTGAAAGCCACATCGTCCCCATCTTTCCCCATCACTTACATACTCGTCTTTATACTTCTACCCCCACCCACACACCTCTTTGCTTCCCCACATTGTCTTCTCCTTCCTATCAATGTCAAAGCCACATTATGCTGTAGCCTTGAGGACAGGTCAAACTAATTCAGTCTTAATCTGTCAGGTGAAATGATGGGTAAGCCACGATCAAAGAGAAATTGAATGGCATAGAAAAAAAATTAAGAGGGAGAACTCGGTTTCTCGTGAATTGTAGCCTGAAGTTTTCTGATTCATATGGGCTGGCCCATCTTCATATACGGTATGAAAATTCCACAATATAAGCGTGGGCATGTATAGTTGTAAGCCCCCACCTGTGCCAAAGGGAATGGCCTTTAAACCCTCCTGCCTGAACTCCATCAAGCTGGCTTCCCACCCTCATAGGATCCATGCTGGAGAAGGCATGGAGGGTCTTGGCAGGCTCTGGGCCTTTGCCGAAGTACTTCCTTTCTCCTGAACACAGGATCAGGTGTCGCCATTTTCACAGCACCTTCTGGTTCTGTTTAACAGGAAATGAGGTCCATCAGAAGGACTCTGACCAAAACTGAGCCAGAATAGGCCCTGACAGGCAGGAATATTAGCCTGTGACGGCAGTCAGTAATTGAATGATCGGCTCACCCCCCTCACTCGTAATGAAGAGAATATGTGCTGGGAATGTGTTTGTCCTTCTCTATCCTTCGTCTGCCCTTTCCCTCCTCCCCTTTTCCCCCTTAATAAATCATTTGTGGGGGCAGAAATAAGGGATAATTTTACTTCACTTCAAAGTGCTTCTCATGGTGTCATTTCTGTAACCTCAAAGTGATGATGCATTAAAAAGGCTATGGGTGAGCTCTGCCTGAGAGTGTTTTCGCCTTTAAACCAAGCTGTGCTGACAGTGGCGTGAGAGAGCGAGCTGGAGTACATGAGAGATCAATTATCACACCTCATTTGGTTCTCATATGCAAAATGATAATGGTTAGACCATGTCAGACCTGAAACATCAGGTGGTGTATCCTTTCTCCATAAATGTGTTTCACAGATTGTCTGAAGGGGTCTGTTAAATCCCTTTAACAGTTAAAAAAAGATGAAGGGGAAGAACTTGCTTCCCCTTGATCTGTCTTCAAATGTCCCTCTGCGGACAAGATTTAAGAGTGATAAAGCAACAGAATAAACCTAACACTCAGCATGATATCACCACACACTTGTACACACTTTTTCCATATTACAGGCTTTGTAAAAAAATGCTGTTTTATAGCTTTTTCTGTGCATTTGTTAGCAAATAGAACAACTATCTGTTATACATAGTACTCAAAGAAGGATTGGGTCTGAAGCATGTTTGAGGGAAGGTGATGCTGTTGAGGAAGCGAGAGGCACAGCTTTGAGGTGCAGCGTCATATTTCACATAGCTTAAGGGTGAATGTCAACTCTGAGAAGAATTCTTAATACAATAATTGCTTTGAGACTTGTTCTTATTAATATTTCTCTGACTTTGGTTTTGTATTTTTTGAAACTTTAACCAAAATCAGTCGTAGTGTATTGCTGCTGGAATGCCTGTCAGCCTGGGCCCTGACCCTGGGCTGCCTGCTATAATGATGGGAAGATGAAAGAGCCAGGCCCATTCCCAGGCTGCCCTGTTAGGGGGTGCAAGTCTGTGAAATGGAGAGATAATGGAGACCAGGTGTGCTGTGGAGGCCTGAGACACTCCTCAGTCAGTCTGAGAGCTCCTCTCAGTGAGAGGGAGGGCACACTACCACTGTGGAAAACAAACTGGGCTACAGACCAATACTTTACCCAAGAGGAATTGGATTGTTGCTAACTTTTACTCTTTTATGTTATGTTGAGCAATGAGCGCTGGTATGGTAACTGTAATATTTACTTATCTCACTTAATATGGGTATAATGTTAAATAAATCAAGATACCATACTTTGGATTCTGATAATACACACACATATAGTACATTATGTAAAAGGAAAAAATGCCATTACACCAAGTGGTACACTTTATTCAAAACAATTAGTTAAGAATGAATACAGGCCTAGAAAAACTGTTTTGATTAAAAAGAATCATGCACTTGCCTGTTATTCTGAAACATGATAATTTGACCTCAAGAAGAAATACCTTTGAGCATTTGTTCCTGGTATCTGTTGCTGATTTAAAAGACAGGATTTTCAAAAGAAAGGTCGTGAAAACTGGCTGCAAAAGTGTTTCTAATTGGAAGAGACAGGCTGGCAATGCTCTGCTGTAATTACAATCTAATTAGCAGCAGGCTCGCAGAATCCAACATTCCATTTAACATCAACAATCTAACCCTTCATCAGAAAACCCTTTAAGAACATATTTCAAAGACTCCAGCAGATCCTGTGGGAGAAACAGTCCCACTTCTGTCTTCTACAGGAGGTCAGTAAATGTCAATTGGAGCGAGAGCTGAAAATGTTGAAGAGGGACTCAAGTGAAGATAAGTCCTCATTAAAGCCTTCTCTATAAGAGCTTGTTGAATGATAAATATTAAACATTGATTACATACAAATAGGAATGACTCTCTTATCATCACTGGCTATTGTCTTCCTGAGATTGTCGCATAATTAAATCTAACAGGGTCCTACTGAGGCCTTTTTTCAAGTGAGTGAATGACTAATTATTCCCACATGAATAAGTGGCAATCACTGTGCCTGCTATGTGAACAAGCATGCAAAGGTAGTCAATCCATGAGAATACAGGAATAGTTCAGGGAGGCTGATTCCCATTTGATTAACTCTGTCTGTCTGTTAAAAGGGCTGTCATTCAGAATAGCTTATCAAAATACACTGTCACATTTTGGAACGTAGCTTTTCATATTGTGTAAATCAAACAGTCATTATTTTTAACTGATAATTTAAGGGGAAGAACAAAAGGCTGCTCACAGTAATTGAAAACCTCTAATGCAAAATAAAAAGGCAATTTTCAAGCATGTATCTCGTGTGAAAGACAAGAAAAGCACTTCAGATTCAAAGTAGATATGAAAAAACAGGATCCTTTTATTACTTCTTTCAGGTGAAAATCAATCTGCTAAACTACTGATGTATCTGATTTATCGTTTGAGGTCATTCCATAGATTGTGTCGAACATGGACATGGCCTTTAGTGACGTCACTCAGGTTTCTGAGGAGGTGATGTGAAGCCCAGCTGTTATATTGAAAATGCAGACTCAGCCTAACTTACAATCAATCAAGGACCAGACGAAGAGGTGAAAGTGAGGTGGGCCTGCTGGCAAAAAGCTAAAGTACGCCCTTGTGCTTGTCAAATCAGCCACACCCCTACTTCTGTACATTTATGCACAACTCTAATATAAGGATAAATAAATAAAACAATCACCCAGTACAGTGTGAATGAGCATGAAGTAAGTTGTTTGGATCTCTTTGGATGCTGTTATGATGCACAGGCACACATCTAGAGGGGGGGCTGGGGTGGGCATGGGCCCTCCTTGAAACCTGATTTGCCATCCATGCTGCTATCACAAAAATACCTAGAGTATGATTAGCAGCTTGTCTTGTTGGCAGAACTTACATTTAAATCAACTATTCGATTGATTGATATTTCTTTTTTTTTAGTTTTTAATGAATTGAGCTTAGATGATTTATATGTTATTACCAAGTGGCAACCTCCGGTCTCAAAATATGAAGCCCATGCAGAAGTGTTATAAACTGCAGTTCATTGAGCATCCACTTGAGGCTGGCTGCAGAAACACCAGAAACCACATCCACACCAATTCATAAAAGACGATCTTTGCAGCAGAATCAATAATAATAATAATAAACATGTTTACAGCCCGGTTCAAAAAACGGCTTGGGTCTACATAGCTAATTTCTCTATCAGCACACACTGTACAGGGGGTGAAATTTTTCTAACGCGATGGTTCAGCAGATATTAAGATTACAAGTTGTTAATCTACAGCTAATACATGTTGCTGTTTATCATGCAGACCTGATTACATGAAGAATAGAGAGGAGATGAAATACACGGCCGATGTCTGGATGATGTCCGGGATCCCGGAAGTGATATAAATGCGGGAAACACAATGCCGCCGAGAGGACCAATCACAGGGCTTGCGGTCTGCGATTCTACGCGTAGTTACATTGTGGAGGAGGTGCATATCAGCTACATGCGTAGGCCTCTGTGTAGGTACTGGAGCTATGCGGACCCCCGGCATAAGCTACGCCATCGATTCAACGCAGAAGTATAAATCAGCCTTAAGTTTGGTTCAGTTCAGAATTACCAATATGGCTCCCGTCAACGATTGGCTTCAAAACAGCGCTCAGGAACAGATGGGTGACGTCAAGGATACCACGTCCATTATTTATACAGTCTATGGATATTACTCTGCTGTGTTTCTTTGTGAAGTTAAAAAAGTATACACAAAAAGCTAAATTGTGCCCCATCTGGGACACCCTGGTCAAAAGAGCCTAGACATGCCCCTGCTCATGCATCAGGCCCTAACTATGTACTAGTATCTCATTGCTGTGTCTAATGTTTTGTCTCAGTTCACAGCAGGGTCCTCCAAACACCCTCACTCTGACAAACGCTTACAGAGAAATATAAAAACACGTTCACCCTTCATATTCCATCTTCTTTTTACTCAAACACATCCTGCTAAGTTCACATTACACATCCTACACAGAGACAGGAGTCAAACACACACTGATGAGTAGCATCAGTAGTCTGATCTACTCTCTGTTGTGCTATAATTCCTACAAATATGAATCATACACAATTAATCTGCAACATACCGCCTCCAACCCATGCAGCCCTACCCCCAACACGCACACACACAAAGTCATGATACTGCACACACACCCTGTCCTTTGCTCTGCCTATTTCTCCTTCACACCGTCTTCCCTGCATAGACACAACACCCCTGACGTATCAGGCCAAGGTCACTGAACACCCATCTCAAATTGTTGCCTACTGTAGCAGCTTGAAATTAATAAGCAGGCCTCCATTTAAATGCTTCTGTTATCAAACTCGTATAAGAAGACACTGGGCAATCTTCCCACAATGCACTCCTTTACCTCCCCCCCCTCCTCCCCTGATATATTATTTTTTGACCAAACGTCCCCGCTTGACTACTGTAACGAGGTATGATGTATTGAGCCTTGGCTGTTGCCATGGAGACTGCAGTCCCCTCTTACTTGTCATTAGAGCACAAACAAGCACTGGCATCTAATGTCATTCCAGTCAACATGAGGGAGAGCGATGAGAAAGGGAGAGACTGTGTGGGATCCCTTACTCCCTTCACACAGTTTGAATTGGTTTTTGTGTGGATTATTTGGATTGTACTGGATGTTATGGACCAGCATACTGTGTGCAGGGGCGTTGTTAGGTCATATACCTGGGGAGAGGCACATTTTATGTTGTCTCTGTATGTTTCCCACGTCCCAGTCCTTTGAAGATGGCCTGCAAGGAGGAAAAAATGTCGCAGAATGTTGCAGAATAATTACCTGTCTTCACTTTCCCCTATACTTGTTTTGTCTCGTCCCGTGCCTTGCCACGAAAAAATAATTAGAAAGTCATATATCATAGAGTGGGTTTATTTCACTGCACTTTAGAATGCTAAATGAGAAATGCTGCTCACTTTAACAAGGTTTTATAGTAAATATCAACTTCAAAGGAAGCTAATTAGGATAGTTTTGATAGAAAGAAAGATAACATCTTGTGCTTCTCGGTACGACGTGGATCAAATTAGATCCAGATTGGGTCTGAGAGAAAGAAAGCACTAACAAATGTGTAACATATTCAATACAAAACAGAGGAAAATAAGAAAATGAAACAAATGAGTCCCATCAAAATTGGAAAAATGCAATACTGTTTTCTCTCTGCTATCATTTTGTAAGATAAAGACATTGTCACTGAGGAAGAGTTCAGCAGGAGCTTTGGAATATTCCATCCTGTTTTATTTCCATTTTAGATAAAGCTTTCTACTTAAAAGTGCTTCATTCTCAGATGTTCTCTCTCCCCTCACTCCAGTTTTAATCAGTGGCTGCTTTCCCCTCCTGTTGTTCGAGGTGAAAGTGTTGCCGTATGCCTCACTGTCTTTTCTCTGAACATAATCTCTTCCTCACTCAGAACAATAATCCTACCTTATTTTCTCTCCCAGTGTTGGTCTTTTATTACTTCTCCCTCGCAAGCAGATGTGCAGGGTAAAAAAAAAACAAGAGGAGAAAGAGAGAGAGAAAGACCTTTGTTTGGAGTTGAGCTGTTAAAACTGAATATTAAGTTGGTAGTTCTCTGTGAGAGCAGAAGACAGAAAAAAGAGACCAAAATAAAAACTAGGTGAATGAGTATTTGCATTAGAGGAAAACAGTGACAGAAGCGGGAGAAAACAAATGGAATACAGATCAAACCTGTATGCTTTGTGTGCAGAAAATAGACAGTGAAGAAACTGCAAATCAGAAAAAAAACAAAAGGAAACAAAAAGAAATGTGTTTTTAAAGGTACAGTAGGTTAGTGATTCATGGGACTGCTGGACAACACATCTGGGCTGTCTGCTGATGGTCAGCTTTTGTATGAGTTTCATCTGGCATGATCTGTTGTCACAACATTTGTATGTTTTTCTTTCACAGTACTCATTTCTTGCATTTTACTGTTAACACAACAACATTTTTTTACTCTGGTTGTTTTTTGAGATGTTGTATTCTTGATAATGTGTTACCTAATATCCATTTTTCTTGACGTACACCTGCCAAGAATAATATTTGATTTTGCAGACATAAAACACAGCCTCTAGCGGTTATGTTGCAGACTCTTTAAATTTCCATTTTGGACTTTCTCCTTTTTTTCTACAAGCAGCTAAACTGAGATCACATGTACTTGCAATGAAAAGTGACAGGAAATTGACTAAAGCATTGGAAATCAATGGAAAGTAAATGTGCTCCCTAAGTACAAGTGAACAGCTGATAGCTGCCTTCTGTCTACCTCTCTCTCTCTCCCTTTTTGTGCCGCTCTGTCTCTCTTTTACTCTCTACTTTTTCTCTTTCACTCACATTTTCCACATCTCTCCATCTGCTGAGCCAATAGGGACTACCTCAACAAAGAAAATATTATTTAATGTGTTTGTGATGCATAGAAGTGTGTCTGTACACATCCAAATGAAGGCAAGAAGACAGTGTATTACTTCAGTCTGTTATTGAGTAGATGCCGCATAAATACACAAAAAGTGTTAAGTGAGCGAATAAAAAGGGCTCTTCTTCTTGGCTACATTTCGCGAAGGTTGAAAAGGTCTTCATCTGAAAACGTGCTGTTAACCTAATTTCTCAATTTAGTTAAGCAGGGTAATTGGTGTAATTGCTAAGAAGAGATAATTAACAAAAGCAGCAATGCTGCAGCTCAAATCAAAACCAATTGTTGAATTAGTTGACTCATAATGAAAGAATTTCAATTAAAGTTCATGTTTTTCTCCCCTGAGCAAAGTTATACCTACAATACTCCATATGGGGATTTGATTTTCAATGACTGTATAAATATGAAGCAAAAGGAAATAATCAGAAATACCTTGTTATTATTTTTCAATTCAAATTGAACTTTAGACAGTTGTAAGTTAGACACTTTAATGTTTTCTGAGATGTTTTTGTTTTAATAATTACCTCAACTGGGTACTTTTCATGCAAAGAGAAAACAGGATCAGAGTTGAACAAAAGCTGTCATGAAATTATAAGATATGCATCTCGGTTAAAGGCCTTCAAAAGATTCTTCTACCAGGAGTCTAGTGACTCTATTGTTACAGTAATTGATATGTTAGAGCTATTTTCAAAAAAGATTGTGTAGGCTGCTAAAAGGGTGCAGCACACTTTTGTCCAAGACAAATGTTCAGCAATAAACTGTATGATACAGTATGATGTGGTGTATCCTATAAAATCATACAGTAAAATGTTGTATCGTTATTGCACTGTGTCATGTCGTGTAGTGTCCTGTCTTGTTGTGTTGTGTCATATTACATTACAATGGATGGTATGGTATGGTATGGTACTATATCATATTGCATTGTATTGTTTAATATTACAATGGATTGAATCGTACCGATTGTATCATATCGTATTGCATCGTGTCGTGTCGTATCATATCGTACCGTATCATTCGGTAACGTATCATATCATATCGTACCGTCTTGAACCGTACCGTACCGTGCCATACCGTACCGTATCGTATCGTATCGTATTGTATCCTATCGTGTTGTGTCATATTACATTATACTGGATGGCATGGTATGGTATGGTATGGTATGGTATGGTATGGTATGGTATCATATTACAAGGTATTGTTTCATGTTAAAAAGGATTGAATTGTACCTAATCATATCATATAGTATCGTTTCGTATTGTACCGTATCATGTCCTATCAAATCGTATCTTATCGTATTATACTGTATCATATCATATCAGATTTGTTGTCCCAAAAGAGATGAATGTATATTTAGCTATATCAGTAGAGTCGTAAGTGTTCACCAAACTGTGCTGGTCCACAGCCGGTCTAACTTAAATCATATGACATTGAAAAGTGACTCACACAAAGCTATGAAACCCAATACTTCTACTTTTAGTTCAAAGATTTGTGTGTTTGTTATGGATGAAGAAGAGTTACTTGTCCAAATATGTGAATTGCATAAATGGAGCCATAGGATTATGGGGTAAAACAGCCCTGTGCAATTCAGCAGTGTCATTAATATTTCCTGTATTTTTATTTTTTTGTAGATATGGAGTCATCACCTTGTTAATCAAGGCTTGGGTATTATACAATTCTATTAACATAAACAGCAGTCATATATGTAAACAAAGATTTATAGAAACAATCAGATTTTTCTGTTTCTCTCTTTTTCTCTCCGCCCACACCACCCACCCTTTTCCT
Source organism: Notolabrus celidotus (assembly GCF_009762535.1). Lineage (NCBI taxonomy): Eukaryota > Metazoa > Chordata > Actinopteri > Labriformes > Labridae > Notolabrus > Notolabrus celidotus. The sequence continues at coordinate 13,623,681 of NC_048274.1, read as the reverse complement.
CCACACACAGACTGGTGTGGGTGTGACCAGGCAGGGGTTAAATCCATTGCACCATAAAAAGGAGCTGTTCATAAAATGGAGGAATAAGAAGCAGAAATAATATTTCAAGTATGATTAGTTCATCCGCAGGGCACCTTGTGCGATTGAGAGAGGGGGGAGAGAAGCGGGAGGGGGTATTGTGCACGGCAAGCAGTAAATTATATCTAGCCTTTGAATGATTCCTGCAGATCCTATTACGACAGTGAGGGGGACTGGGGAATGGTGGGGAGGAGGGGTGGGGATGGGGCAGTTGGGAGAGAGGAAAGCAGCAGAACGAATCGGATGAATTCTGTTTCCAGCTGTCCGAATGATGGGGGAGATGGGGAGGGGGGATGCAGAGAGAGGACAATAGGACAATAACTTTTTTCCTCACTTCTCAAACCTTTACCATGTACATGCATGTTGTGTAGTCATGCAAACATACAGACTCCAAACACTGCTTTTTACACTTGCACTGCAACAACCTCTCTCCCTCAAATTTTATACCAAGTCCTCCTCCAAATGGAGAAAAACACCATCTCCCATTACCACCCCTACACTGCTCCACCCTCCCTGAATATTTGAGAGGCGCTTGTCTGCCATTTGTCACTTTGACTGGTGATATAGTAGCTGATAGTGGCATTAATGTGCTGCTGCAGCAGATAGTCCTCACAGGGAAACAGAGGCGCTGAATTTATTCACCCACAGACTCAATTTTCAAAATGGTTACCAAATATTGAACATCAGTCTTTTTTCTTTCACGGTTATTAAAGTAGAAACACAATGCTTATTGCACCAGTTATTACCTTACACAAATCTTTAGTTACACTCTCAACTTTTAATCATATCCACATTACAAATAGTGTTTTAAAGCACAAATATTTTAAATCTAAATGATGCCGGAGTACATTTTTTATGTCACTGATATCTGAACTGTCCAATAACTGTCTGAATTTGTTCACACAGAATAAGTCTTTATGTTTATGTAATCTCTATGTGGATTCAGCATCGTTTTTCATACTTTTTTACTCTTGATGTTGCAGCCTTTTTTTTTTTACCTGATCTTATAAAATTAAAATGAAGTGTTTAAAGGGTTTTTATTTCAACTTATAAAACGTTGACAGAGACGAGTTCAGTCTGTTGTGATGAAAAACATTTTGTAGGTAAGTTGGCTTCATTAAAAACATCTCTATATTGCGGTGATGGAAGATTACTAAGTCTTTGATTTCTCAGCAGTGTATACACAATTATTCTGTGCATAACAAATAGCTTCTTAAAGTTTACATTGAACAATTTGAATTGGAAATGTAATTTGTGGAGAAGATTCAGACGCACAACAGGACATATGCAGCCTATTTAGTGTGTGGCAGGTGGTAAAGGTTGACATTAGAAATTTAATGACACAAGCGTCGACATACATCACCTAAAGATCAAATACTTTGATATGAACTACATAAACAGATGAAACTATCCTTTGCCCAGGAGTTATGGGCTAAAGATTAAAGGGTCACATTTACTTGGATTAGATATGAAAATGCAAAGTTATCAAGACGGGATAAAAAGCTGTTATCTGAGGCCACATATGTCTAAATTTGGAGGCTTTCTCACTTCTTTTCCCCCAACATGATGGGGTCAATATTTTCCAATTACTTCTTGATATGTCTCTCTTGTCCAGCACCCCGTGCTGAATTTTTTTTGTTTGATTCACTGTGTGTATGAGCTCATTAATTAAGCCTAGTTTGGGCAAACTGTGTTGAAAGGCTGGAGAGTGCCAAAGCAGGGAACAGAGGACCTGGACATTTAATGCAGAACATTAATAATAACAGGGGAGGCAGCAAGGGGGGAATTAAAATGAAAGAATTCTGCACCCAACCTCCTACTTTAATTGCAAATTTAAATTTCCTATAATGGATTCTGACATCTCAAGTCACCAAAATCCATCATTCTGAAGGGTATTATTCCTCAATTAACCTGTCACCCCCACCACCAGCAGCAGCCTGCGTCTTTCTGCAGGGCTTCAAAGAGAAATGAAGAATTCTAATTACTTTCAAATATAAAGCAGATTGATAATTCAGCCTTCTTTCACACACTTACACACAGTCCTACAATGGGTAAACTCTAGTTAACACTGAGCAGATGTAGAGGATGGACCTTATGAGTCAGCAGGAGGGTTTGCCTTATGTTCATCTGACCTTTATTTTATCAATGTTAATATAATATAACTCAAAATTCTGGAATATTAGGACATTGGGAAATAAAGATGGTTGTAGACACAGTTTTGTAAGAATGAGTGCTCTAGGCTGAGAGAATTAACATTAACCAGCTTGATATCTAGCTAAATACGTTGAAGTATCAGTGTTCATTCAGCTTCCTGCAGTTGTGGTTAATCACGCTGTCTACAAAACTCACATCCATCAATGCTTAAAATTATCACCATGACAGTTGCAGCCTTTTTCACACTTTGTAACAGCTGAAGCCATATCTACCACAGCTGCTAATGCCACACTTTTCACAGCTGTGGCTAATGTCATACCTACCTCACCACAGAGAGATCTCTCTTCAGAGCAGACAGAGTCCTGGATGTGCAGGAGTTTCTCGCCCAGTTTTATCCATTAGCTTTAGGTCACTAGTGCTTTGATGCATTTTTTCTCAGCTCTTTGCCTTTGTTACAGAGCTGAAGAGTTACTAAAGTTGCTGTTATATTTCATTGCAATGATTGCAAGCAGTGGTGCCATATGTGAACACACAAGTTAGGACATTACTAAAGACCCATGGTCGACAGACTGACTGCCATTAAAAATATTAGAAAGTTTGCTGCGGTTAAGTGATGGGGCCAAATGTGATATTCTTTTCATAGGGGCCAAAATCCCTGGTGTCCACCCTCACCCATAGAACTAAAAAAAAAAAATCTCTCAGCTCTCCTTGTCCAGTATCATTTAAATGACAACAGTGCTATTTGATGTAGGCAAGATTTGAAGCTTTGTGTTGCCACTATACTGTTGTGCAAAATTGCACAAACAAATGCACAAAAAGTGACCCTGTATTTTACTGTTTTCAGCAGCTCTACTTATTAAACTTCCATTGATGAAAATATCAGTGAAAAGCTGAGTTAGACAGAGAGCAGAACAGAAAATACACACAGATTGATATTTTAATAGGACTTGTGGCTGGGTTTTTCATGTTCATAAACTATGATAAAAAGATAAACATGTTGAGATGAAAGCAGGCCTGGTTTTATTCTATCGAATGGATGGCTCAGATCTATTAATCTACACTGCTGGCCAAACCATCATAGTTTTCAAAAGTCTACTGCTCTTATAAATGTCACATGCAACATTTTTATTCTTTTTTTTGCTTACTTATAAACCCACCCCAAAGAAGATACAGAAGAACACGAGAATACAGAGATAATAAGGGGGTTAGAGACAGTTAAAAATGTCAACATTGTGAAGGCCAGCAAGCGTGCCAGGGAGCTTTGAGCCTGTCGAAAAAAAACATAAAATAATATTAAGTCATCTGCCTGCAGGCGTATTACCGTTCTGGCTTGCAGTCATGTTGCTGTTGACTGTTCTGTACTTTTGTAATCATTCAAATTTAATTAACGGCTTTAGGAGAAAATGGCCTGAGCTGATGCTATAATGAGTTGCCAGGGGACATCTTTTTAATAATCTTAGTTTGTAACAAAGATGTTGCCAAGTCATAGTCACATTATAAGCCTTGGGAAGCCACTTCTACTGGCCAGATACTTTACACCGGCCTCAAGGACTGTTCTCCCTTATATAAAATCTTCTGACTAAACAGATGATTTCATTTCATCCATCAGTATTAATTAATATCAAGAAATACTGAAAACAAAACTGTCATTATCATTGATGTACTGCATAATTTCCTTACTGTATAACTTGATTTGTGTCTTGTTTGCTTGTTTCTAAGGCCATTTTAAAACATACAGTGTTCATCTAAGCAGACGACAGTTAACTATAGATCACCATCTCCCCTCCAAATGTATAGACGACTGCTCTCAGAAAAAAAGGTGCTGAATGATGAAACAATCACAACATTTGTCGTCTCCTTTTGGTACTTCACAGTTTTGGCATTCAAAAATAGTCCTGAAGTTTGATCCTGAATATAGGTACCATCTTTGCTTCATCCTTGTTCAACCATAAATAAGCATGTCAACTTTGCTCATAGGCGCTTTAGGGAACCTTTTCAGAGCCAATGATTTTTGCTGCTTATGTGCAAATGCCGACTGTAATTTTGATATTACAGTTATAAAATCATTTATGTTAAGTCATGAGCACGTCAACAATTGGGTTTACTGTTGTACTTAGCTAAAAATTAGACTGATTCCAGTTATTTCATGAAGAATCCTTGGAAAACGGACCACATGCTCTGTAGACTCAGTATGGTGATGCTTGATGCCAGGGCAATATAAAACTTTGCTTCCAGTCTTTTCCATCTTCTGCCTCAAAAATTAAGCAATATGAAGTATAGTACTATTTAGTGCTAATACATTTCTTTAATTAAATGGCGTAGAGAAACCAAAGTCTTTGTGCAATAATAAACTTGATTTGCTGTTTGTTACAAAAAGCCTGTTTATAGTACATTTAAGAGCAAATATGAGAAATGAAATGTATTACCTCCAAAAAGAAGAAGATATTCAAACAATGAAACAAAAAACAGAGACACAATGACAACATTTCCTGAGATTAAATTATAGGATGGTTTAAGTAATGCTGATAACACTTCACTATGTTTCGTCAACATTTTAAATTTAGCTTTAGGAGAAACATATCTTACTTAATTAGAGTTAGTCTTATTTCCATGTTAACTGGCATTTAAATATATCTGACCCTGTTACATTACATTAATATTTAAGTAAAGCAAACCAAATAATTTGAATGTTTAGTTGTCCACTGACACTATGCTGCCAGTGGTGCCATGTGATTTCTGGCAACATCAATTTTTCTCCCTTCAGCTGTTTTACAAAATATAAAGTGAACTTCACATCTGTTCACAAATCGAGTCACGTGGTTCAGTGGAGTGGAGGGCGGTCGGGGTTAGTCTGAAAACAACGTGGTGAGTGGGCATCTGTCGCACTCTGTCTAAGTGTTATAAGTAACATTAGTGATAACTATGCTTAGGTTTTACAATCCTAACTACAGTATAGCTTAGAAACAGTTGCTTGGTTGCAGGAGCGTTGCTGGGAATTCTGCCCCCCCTGAAAAGATATCTCAGTGGACCCCATCGCCACAGCCTACCCTACAAAATATAACATTGCTGCTATAATACTGGTTTATTTGCATTAAACAAAAATATATGCTTCTTAACTATCCTGGTTAACCGACTCAAATCTAAGCTACATTTCAATATACATTTTTTTCACAATACCTCCGAATGTATCTGCACAATATTGAATTTCAGGCTGTCCACCTCTTTAAACAAGATTATTTGAAGCCAAGTGACTTGTTGAATAAGAACAAGGGGGCATTATTTGGTATAATCTCACCTTATGAAGTAAAATAAAACTCTAAAAACCTACAGTTTACTTTCAATCAGATTGATGCTATGAAAGTATGAAAATGACAGGCGTTTTTAATGCATAGACAGTTGTTTAAATCACACTAATAGCTCATTGTATATGCGGTTTTTATCTTGTCAATTGCGCATCCACATTGATTGATCAAGGCTCTCGGTCTGTTCCGCTGCAGCCGCTGTCCACTCAGCACCTCTGGATCTGCCTGCTGCAGAGACTCCCCTTTTTTCCAGAAAGGAATTCTGAATGTTTGTTTATTTATTCAGACAATTTTAATTATCTTATTGCAGTTATATAACAAAACAAAAGAAAAGCATAGTAGAAAACACATTTTATTTCAGGCCCATTAAGGTACCCCTCCCCACTTGGTCCCCAGCTAGTCAGTCCCATTTTTTCCCCCCACTACGACGCCCCTGCTCTGTTGCACCTCAAATAAATTCAATACTTTTTCAACGCATAACCGGCCCGCACAGTGATTAAAATCTAACGCACCCACAAGGTAGCTATGCGAGTGTTTGGCCGATACAAGTACACTATTTTCTGGAAGTTTCTAAATAACTTATTATAAATAGTGTTTAGCGACGCATTGGTTTGTCTGTCCGCTCTGTGTCACGTTAAACTGTGAAGCTTAAGAAAAGTGTCGTTTGCCTTTCATACGAGCTTGTGCACCTCTAATGAAGTACCTGCTGTTAGACGATGAGCTAATTGTTTGAGGATAAGAAGATAGCTTTCGTAAGGAGGACACGTTGCAGAAATGAAAACCCACGATGGATATCCCTCTAAAAGAAGCTGAAATAAGTGCAAAATGAGGAGCAGAAAAAGTATGTATACTTGAGAGATACTTTGTGATAAATGTGCCTTAAAGTGGTGTCTATACATTTTTTATTTTTATATTATTATAGATACATGGGTTTCTCATTACTGTCCATTACAGCTAATTATTTACAGCCTCCACACCTCTTATTCCTATTGTAAAACACTATGCATCTATAAATTGTATGTTTTAACTTCTGCTGTCATTGTCGTGTAACTGTTTTTATGACATGTGCTGCTGACCTCTTGGCCAGGTCACCCTTGTGAAAGAGATCCTGATCTCAATGGGTTTTTATCTGGTTAAATAAAGGTTAATAATAATAATACCTCCAACTATCCTTTTCAAATAATGACACACAACACAACACTTGTGTTATGTCATTATTTTCTTGTTTAAACGTTGTGGGTTTTCTCACAGCCAACATTTTGACTTGTAGGACAACCAGTGAAAGTTGCATGTATGATTTATAAGGTTGCTCAGTTATTGCAAAGTTTCCCAGGAAGTCATGACAACATGATAGGAAGCCAGCTTTTTTCCTGACATTTTGGTATGCCATGGCAGGACAAGCACAGGTATGATTAATTATTTAAACTGACTTCATCCTATTTAAGTTAGACTGTAGGGACACTAGCATGCGGTACTCAAACTTAGTGGAACTGGGTCATAAAAACATTGGTTTGGTCATATAACAAAAGTAGGAGTTAGTTTGGGTAATTTAGAACATATTTTATTGGTTGTACTATTCAAGGTTAAAAGCAGAGATAGTTTGTTGCACCAAATCTGCTGGTCTGCACACCTTCCTGTCTGTCTTGTCCGTCTGTCAGTACTATCCCCCCTCTCTCACTCAGCGGGATCACTCTAATCCAATCCTATATATATTACTTGGTCCTCACTGAGATAAGGCATACTGGGGAATGTCAGTGTATCCATATGAATTAAATGGACTGCCGCTTTATCAAGATCATCCAGCAGGTCAAGACTACTCTGCAAGAGGATATGATGTAGCCAAACTGATTTTTTTTTATCCACACAGCCCTCTTTTTTTTTACCCCACCCTGAAAGAAAAATCACACAAATAGACCCACAACTGCAGATAGTTTCTACTTTTTACTGTTGTTTTCATGTGAAGTGAACAATGAGGAAAATTCTTATAGTTTAAGTCCAAAATATTTGAGCTTTGATGCAATTAACTGCTTATTTTTAAAGCATGTCTAATAAGATAACGGCTAACTAGATGCTTTGACGTAAAGAACACCCTGTTTATAAATATTGTCTTTGTTAATATGTTAATAACTGTTAGTGATGCACAAGATGGGCTCTTGGTACTGACTCTATGCCTAGTACAGTGACCACTGTTCAACAGACTGATTATAGGAACTATAAAGCCCAATGTATAATCCCTCAGATAGATCTTACACCTTAACATAGTGATCTGAGCTTGACAGTGTTTCTGTTGTTTACATTTTATTAGGACACACTTTTTTTTAGATGATTTAATAAGCTTTGTGTATTTATTTTTGCCTTGTTATTCTGATGTGACTGATATTTCAAACTTTTATTTCCATCATTAGGATGTTGGTGACTCGCTTACACTCTCTCAATGACCAGAAACATCCCCAAGGACCCCAAGGTGGTCTGCAAGGAGGGTCTTTAGCTGGTTGAACAGCATTCAATAACAACATGGACGAATCATGGCATCGATGCTTCACAGGTAACCTCACAAAGACACACTGCAACACTTCCTCAGCCACATGTAAGTAAAATGATTAAATCCGACTTGTTAGTAGAGGTGAAGTACAGAAGATATAAAAAGAAGCTAGTTGCACTTAATGTTTTGTTTCTTGAGTGATTGAAGTGCTGTTTAAAGTCTTCATGATGCTGTGTTAGCCCGTGTGACCGTGTCTATCTTTATTTTATGTGAGGGCCATTGCCTCCTACCTTGATGGAGGTGTGAACACAGGAAGAGTTCCTTCCTTTCAGACTAAGAATTTATTAACCTAGCACATGGTTACTAAAAGGTATAGTGTCTTGAAAGGATGACAGTTTTCATCAGTGTTCTTTCAGGAATTAGCATTTCTACATCAAAAAGCTTTTTGCCAACAAGGAGAATTCATTAAATATTTTAGCTGTTAGGGACCTATCCCTTTTAGCAAGTGCTTATTTGAAAAAAAGAGAGAAATATTAAATGTTAGAGTTGGCATAAAAGGTAATTTCATTTTCATGTGTGCTCTTAGTCTCTCTTAGTTTATTACTCATTTATTTTTTCTCTAACATTTTACAGTAGGATGTTTTATCATACTCATCTTCACACGAGAGTATCAAAGATGACGAGGATGAGCAGATCCCTAAGCCTTTTCAGTCAGTGGGTTACTTCAGGGGAACGAGGAGGTTATTGTATTCACTGTGACCTCAAACAGGCTGCTGCTTTTGACATTTTACTGTTTCACTACTTTACTTTTCTATATTCTGAATGATCATCCCTCACTAGTTTCTAACTGACCAAGAAGTGGAGAGTTGTATCACTAATTTTAAAGAGAGGGGCGCTGGTGGCCGAGCGGTCTAAGCGCCACACATACAGAGGCTACAGTCCTCGTCACAGGGGTCCCCGGTTTGATTCCCGGCCGGTCGACCATTTCCTGCATGTCTTTCCCCAATCCCTACTCCCCACATTTCCTGTCTCTCTTCAGCTGTTCTATAAAAACTAAAGGCAAAAAGCCCCAAAAATATAAGTTTAATTTTAAAGAGACAATGGCCACGGATACATGATGTTTTTTAATTCAGAATTAATTATTCAGAATTAAATAATTCAGAATTTAAGTATTCTCCTTCGTGTTCTTCTACCGGAAGAAAACAGACTCCAGTTCCTACTTCTTTTATTTTTCGGTTACAACCATAGACTGTAAAAAATATGGACGTAGTATCTGTGACGTCACCCATCTGTTCCTGAGAGCTGTTTTGAAGCAAATCGACGGCAGCAGCCATATTGGTAATGCGGAACTCAACTAGGCAGAGTGTGACGTAGTGTGAGTCTCTTAGCCAATGGCTGTGTGTTCCCGACCGGGAGTCACGTCAGTCATGTCCTTATTTGGGCAAAACTCATAATCTTAATATCTTCTTAACCGTCATGTTAGAAAAAAATTCACCCCCCGTACATTGTGTGCCATTAGAGAGATTAGCGTTGTAGGGCCAAGCCGTTTTTTGAACCAGGCTGTAAACATGTTTATTAATGCTGCAAAGATCGTCTTTTTCCCATTCATATCTATGTGGTTTCCGGTGTTTCTGCAGCCAGCCTCAAGCGGATTTTCGATGTATTGCAGTTTATATCACTTCCGCATTGGCTTCATCGTTTGAGACCGGAGTTTGCCGCTTGGTTACAACATAGAAGACCACACACGTGACAAGTCCCTCAATTAACTTGGACGCTACAGCTTTAAAAAAGGTCCACATTTTTATGCTTCCGTCCATCAACTCTTTTTATGATATCCATTTCTTCTAAGGCTCCTATTAAATAAATAGTCTTGGCTCGAGTCCAACGCTTGCTTCAGGCGGCCATCCTGGAATATCTGCCCGTCCGCCAGCGCAGAATATGTGCTTCATCGCGGCAGGACACGGGAACGAGCATGTGCAGAACGACCAGAGTTAATTTAAAGTGGAATGAACGTATGATCGAGGAATTATTCAATTGGGATTTAAAATCAGAATAAACCGGCCACTTACTTCGGATTTAAGTTTAATTTGGAATGGTCATTTTTATTCGGAACTAGGTCTTTACATGGTCATTTTTAATCTTTTTAAAGAGGATTTTAATTCTGAATTAAAGAGGAATTAAAAGTCTCATGTAAACGTAGCCATTGTAAATGAACATTTTACCACAAACTGAGTTTGAATTTGCTGAACATGTTTGCGTCATTCAATGTTAGTGTTGGATGCTTGAGATTTTTTTATTTTTTACAAAAGATAAATAGTTAGCACATCGTGTGTGTGTGTGTGTGTGTGTGTGTGTGTGTGTGTGTGTGTGTGTGTGTGTGTGTGTGTGTGTGTGTGTGTGTGTGTGTGTGTGTGTGTGTGTGTGTGTTTGCGCATGTGTGTGTGTCAGCACAGTCAACTGGAGGAGATGGAATGGATAAGTGAGGAATGGCAAAGATGAGGAGCTGTCTGTTTGTGGTTAGAGGATGTGGCAGACTGCTTGTGTTGGGTGATACTTGATCTGATGTTAATGTGCCGCTGTGTGTGTGTGGAAGGGAGTAAGTTGAAAGAGGCAGAGGGGAAGATGGGCAGATAATCCCGTCTGCCTGATGAGATTGAATGCTGGGATTGATTGATCGCCTAATCATAGGAGGAAATGGGCCTGAAAATGAATGGGACTCTGCCCTTGGCTTGCTGTGGAGCTGGGTGGTTGGGTTGGAGGGGATGTTAGCTGCAGAAAGACATGGCCTTAATGTGCAGGGGACCTGATTTCATTTGTGTCTGATATACAGTTATATGATCCTGGCTAAATGATCAAATAAAAAAAGGAAGAGGGGGAGCAGCGAAGGGGATGTAAATCAACCTTTATTGCTGGAATATTACTTTTTCATCTCATCTGAAATGGATGCTTTGAGAAAAGAGCAAGAATAAAAATTCATCATGAATTTAGAATTGATGGAACTGTGTGTAGGTACTGATACCCAATGTCTTGGATCTTTTTTGATTGGCTTGTAATAGGATTAGCGTTAGAATTATTTTATGCGTCATTTAGTTTGTATTATTTCTATCACAGCCAAAAGATTTTTCAGTAGAAAATTCACAGCTGGGTGGGAGAATTTTTAAAGAACCAACAGATAATTTGCCTCTGCTATCACATGGTCTTGGACCTCATTGCTAAAAATTATGGCAAGGCTTTTAAAAAAGGAACTGGCCATGGTGTGGATCCTGCAGAGCCTCAAATGTACTTTACCATTTTATAGGCGGAAAGAGGACTCCAAACAAGGAAATTAGCCCCTTGTTTGAGGGTCCTTGCTTTTTATGAAGAGTCTGCTGTTTGCAATAAATGCTGCCAGAATGCCAGAATGTATCACTCTGTGCGGAGGCATAGTAAAACAGTAATCCCTGACTGCAGAATGTGTTTTTATGCCACTAGGGGGCAGAAGAATAACCTGAAAACACAGGATGCTTTGGCTGCTTTTAGCTCCGTTTTGGTCTTCACCAACTATTCAAGATAATACCAGGCTCTTTTTTATTTATATAAGTATTTATATATATTTGAAATGGCAGTAAGAAACACCAATGGCTATGAGTGTCAACTTAACCCCCCAAAATGACACACATAACTCATAAAAAACACAAGATCATTCAACCATGTAACTTTTAATACTCTAAGATAAGCGAGGGACAGATTTAGAATGTGTGTACATAATGCTTTTTGTCAAATTAGCAAGGACCCACTCATCAGTCTAAATCTTTGTTGTGGCCCCCCTCTCTGTCTCCCTCTAGTGTGCAGGCTGCACTTGTTGGTGACAGAGTATAGAGTGTTGTTGTGATCAGAGCTTAACGCCTGCGAGTGGAATGACTGAGGAGGAAATGAGCAGCCCATGTAAAGAAGAGAAAGCACTGTGGGCCAAATGATCAATGGCATTGATCAGCAAGTCAATCCAGGGGTCTATATTCGTCTCTGTTTACACTCTCCCATTGCCACTGTGTTAAACTGAGTGTGCTCTAAGCAGCCACCTTAGGGACCCTCTAAAAGCAGGCTTCACACCCGTCATTGATTGACATGTCGATTATCATGGAAGCAGCACAGTTGTTAGCCATCTTAAACATTAATGATGATGGGGGGGGGGGGGGGGGGGGGGCTGTGTCCTTGAGTCACATTCCTGATGAAGAGGAAGAGATTCATTTCCACAATAACTCTTATTTTAAACAAAAAATCATAAAGAAGCTTTCCAGTCTGCTCTGTGTACCTCCATCACTGTCTGGTTTGGCTCTGCAACCAAACTAGACAAACACAGACTGCAGCGGACTATAAGGACTTCAGAAAAAATCATCGGTGTCGACCTGCCCCCCATCCAGGACTTGTACCGGTCCCGGGCCAGGAAACGGGCAGGTAGCATCACTGCTGACCCCACACACCCTGGACACAAATTCTTCAAACTCCTCCCCTCCGGCAGGCGCTACAGATCACTGTGCGCCAAAACAACCCGCCATAAGAACAGCTTCTTCCCCCAGGCTGTCACTCTGATGAACACTAAACCATAACAGTGTCATACCTATCAGATAAATACTCTCTGTAAATATACATGTAGATATACAATGCAACAATTCTCAAAGCAGAATTCCATATTTCTATTTTTTGTACTATTTAACTACTATTTTATAATGTAAAACTACCTCTGCAACTCACCACTGCACTTTATCATATTATTTTAGCCTGTACATATTAGTCAAGCCTATTTGTTGTTTCTTGTATTTATAGCTAAGGTTATTGTTATTATATTTTTATTTTATTTTTTATTGTAGTTCTTATTCTTATTCCTATTCTTATGCCTTGTACAAAGAGAGTACAGTTTACTAAAGTCAAATTCCTTGTGTGTTCAAGCATACTTGGCGAATAAAGCTGATTCTGATTCTGATTCTGATTCTGATTCTGATTCTAAAAATGAAAACTAGCTAATGATTATCTGTGAATGTACCAGTCTATGAAGTAGAAGACAGTCTGTAGCTTGTGTGAACAATACTCTAAATCAGGGGCTCCCAAAATGTGGGTCGGGATCCTCTGGGGGGTCCCGAGACACAAATGGGGGGGTCGTGAGATGTCTTCCAGAAGGTGTTTTTTTTTAAGTTATCTAAAAATATTTATTTTTATTATTATTTATTTTTGTTTATTTACCTTGTTTTCTTATGTTTATCTTCCTTTTTGTTTGTACTGTTAATTATTATTTTTTCTTTATTATTGACATTATTCTTGTATTTATTTATTTTTCTTCTCTTTGGTGGTTTTGTGTTACATATTTATAATTTGTTAACTTGTGGTGGACAAAGAAATACTGAAAAAAATGCAATAAAAAAAGTTGAATGACAAGTTATCTAAAAATAGTACATTTTATCCATTCATAGTAATAAATATCGACAAAAATAGTAGCTAAACTTGAAATAAAACCTTGAAAATAGAATGTAATGAGTTTTCTGCCTTTCTTTGTTGCCAGATGACTCCTAAGTTTAGGGTTAGTGAACAGTTTATTATCAAAAGCATCAGTAGCATTAGGTTAATTCATAACGGCACAGGAAACACAGACACATGCTCATATAGGTAGGCTAATTTTCTCCAGACCAGCTAAATGAAGCCACATTAAATCACTTTGAGGGACAGTGGGGGTCGCGAGTCTTTGGCACCTATATTTTGGGGGTCGCGGGCTGAAAAGTTTGGGAACCCCTGCTCTAAATATATGTTTTATTAGAGGACCAAGGAGAAAATTCCTCAAGATTTTAGGTTTTTAACAATTATCCAAGTTTAAAACAGCACACTGACTCTTAGTATGCATTTGTAGGCAAGTATTATGAGTCTAGAGCTGTCCCCTCTGTTTGTGAAGCAAATTTACTCTTCATCTTTTTGTCTTTGATATCGCAAATCAAGAACTCACATTGATTTCATCTTCCTTTCAACTTAATATGTCTGACCTTTTTATTGTGAAATCCAAAGCTTATCAGGCTGCTGATCCATTACACGTCTGCTCAAAAGACACGAAAGACACAGTGCAAGTTATGTCGTTTGGAGGCCACAGTCATACAAAAAGACAATGCCGAAAGGATGACACATACAAACTGCTCGCTGAACTTTGACAGAGTTTTAATAGGAGAAAGGCTGACACGTTACAGCAATGATTTGTGATTAAACACATTTTTGTACACAAGCAAAATGATTCAGATTCCACTGACATCTTTGGTTTGTGTTTGTGTGGTACTTGTCAGTGTTGGCATTATTATTTGGAGGATCTCAGAAAGATTGATGTCTAGTCATTTATTTTCAAAGTGTAATCAAATCCAGATCATCTTGATGTGTGTCAGATAATTGCACTAAGTGTGTGGAGTCTGTCACATGATGCTCTGTGCCCTGTTGACCTCAAACCATTTTTTTTCCTTTTATGCGTCATTTACAGCCTGTAAACAGCTGTATAAAACAGTTCATGAATAACTCCCAGAAGGTCCCCAAGCTCTCCTTAATATGAGCCTGAACTATGCAAACTGTTTTCTTTCACTGACATCATGGAATGGGCTGAAAATGGCCTGGCTGCAGAAACTACAATTACTCCCGGGTAATGCTAATTATCAACATTCAGCATGACGCTCACCAAGCAGACAGAGTATTCGCATTAACCTGACAAACAGTGTCTGTCAGGGAATCCTTTATTTTGATCTTCCCTTTGTCCACTAAGCTAGCAGCACAGGCCGCTGTAGGTTTGTCAACATATTAAAAACTGTGCTGCCCCTTTAAAAGATTGTCTTCAATCTTTTGTCTCTTCTATGTCACCTCGAAAACATTTGCTGGCTGGTATGATAATGATGTGGACCTGTCCAGGGTATTAGAGTTAAGCTGACTGATTAGGCTGCACATCGATTTGTCTATCACTCAGCTCTGGCCAAGTCCAGGCATCTGGTAAGGAGGGGGATTGAATGAAGGGATGAAGGAGGTTTGACTGCCACTCTGAAGACATATCCTTACTGAAATCAAATCACAAATGAAAACTTACAATTAAGTGCATGCATGTATGACTCAAGTGGCAACCTCCGGTCTCAAAATATAAAGCACGTGCGGAAGCATTATAAACTGCAATTCATCGAGAAGCGCTTGAGGCTGACTGCAGAAACACCGGAAACCACATACACACCAATTCAAAAAAGGCGATCTTTACAGCATTATTAAACAGTCAAGTTCACAGCCTGGTTCAAAAAACGGCTTGGCTCTACGTAGCTAATCTCTCTATCAGCACACACTGTACGGGGGGTGAATATTTTACTAACGCAACGGTTCAGAAGATATTCAAATCACGAGTTTTTGCCCAAATAAGGACATGACTGACTTGACACCCGGACGGGAACACATAGCTGTTGGCTAAGAGGCTGAAACTCCGTCTCTTTACCTCACACTAAGTTAGGTTGAGTTCAGCATTTCCAATATGGCTACTGCCGTCGATTGGCTTCAAAACAGCGCTCAGGAACAGATAGGTGACGTAACGGATACTACGTCCATTATTAATACAGTCTATAGTATGACTGCAATAGGCAGGGATTGGTTGGTGTTTTCCCAGGTTTACTCTGGCTGTAGATAGCGGCTTGTTTTCACTCTTTTTTAATAACACATTATGTATTGATTGCCATCAGGACATAAAGATCATTTTAACCAGTATAACAAAAGTGTATCTAAATCTAACTACCAACCCCAGTTTTAAGAGCTTATTTTAAGACTAATGTTGACGTTTGTGATTGGAACTTTATCTAGAATTGGATCAGATCAATTTGAATTAAGGAACTTGTTATACAAGAGAACAGTATCTTTAATAATTTGCTCTTAACTGCTTCTCAAAGGACACAATGAAGAAAGCAGTCACAAAATGAAAGTGAATGATGAATAAATAATTACTACAAGACAAAAAAAAACAAAAAAACACCTTGGTCAACATAACCATGGCCAAGGTTTTTTTTGGGTTCGGCATCAAAGTCTCTGATGTCAAGTGACTGTGGATGGGAGGTTGGCTCCTGTAACACGTACATGTAATACATTAATATGATAAAGGATGTCAGAAAAATGGAGAGTGACGTGTGCTATGTTGATGGAACAAGAGGGGAAAGAGGCATCTGGGGAAAGGTAGAGGTGTAGCAAAGAGAGAGCAGTCAGGTTGAGGTTAGCACCTCTGCCTGAACGCTGCATCTTTTTATCCCAGAATAAAGTCATTAAGGTTTACAGCTACAGGAGAGCCCAATTAAAAGCAGAGCGTAGGCATGCATCTGAAGAAAGGCATCATTTGATGCAGGAAGCCATGCCTTTTATCAGACCAGTGGGAGCCCTCAGTTATTCAAGCAGGGAGTCACCGGGTCTGTCAGATATGTCTTTGAGATGTTTTTACTTCAGATATTTCACTTTCACTCAGAAATAGCCCAGTAGTAAATTACCAGAGGATTTAATTGAATTGGCCAAGGCCCAATGAAAATCAAGAAATGTTGTTTTTACCTCTGAATGTTTTGTCCCATTCAAGACTAAATTTAAAAAAGCATTGAACCTAAGATTTAAAAAAAAAAAAAACAAAAAAAAACTTGACTTCTTGAATAATTTCCCTCTATTGTAGCTGTTCATTCCTCTTGTATGTACTTTTCCTTACAGAAAAAAAACTACACATTGTATAGAAATCCTCAATTATCTCTTACAAAGCTCCATTTTACTCCAATTAGTTGCTCAAGCTATCTGTGTGGTGATTAAATTCAGGGATTGAGTGAGGGGCAGGGGGTTGATCTAGACTTCCTTGTTTACTGGAATAATTGATATTATCAGATTGTTGGTGATTAATGGGCTTAGCAAAAAATACCAGGGCTTAGCAGCTCTGTCTGAATGCAAAGCTCTTGAATTGTATTGTGTGTATCCCTGGAGTCGACTAATTACTCTGTTGAGTTAGGCTTGCTGTGGAATGAAGCTCATTCAGAAGCTCTCACTTCAGACGTAGCACCACTGCCTTTTGTCAGGCCAAATATTGATCGATTGTAGGGCTATAGAAACTTGAGCATTTCAAATTTCGCATGAATGAATGAAGAAGTAGTGTTGCATGCTTATGTTGAGAGACTTGTAACAGTAGTTTTAAATAAGAATTAAGAATTAATAAAAATGTAATAATGATTGGAAGATTTGACTTTGACAAATGATAAGTAATAATAATAATAATATATTTTATTTATCACGCACTTTACATTTGGAACAAATCTGCTACAGGGCATAATAAAAGGGCAGGAAGAATAAAGACAGGGTTAAACAACAGAGTAAAATGCAGACACTTGTTAAAGACACTGTAGTTGAATATAAACAGTAAAAGCAGCAGGGAAGGTCAGATAAAAACTATGGATAAAACCAGGGAAATATAAACTAGGGAAATGCCCTCTGAAACAGAAACATAGTAGTACCCTTTGTGTTTATATAGGGAGGTAGAAACTGCAACCAGCTGGCCCATCCGCATTGTTTTAACTGCATACACTATATGGACATTGTTCAATACATACATGACCACATTGTGTCTTGATAAAAGGGCTCTGGTTGATCATTGAAGAGTGGCTTATGGGAGCTGGATGAATTGATCACAGCAATAAATTGTAGAGTGTTTAATGGACCAACTCTGGAGATGCAGTTTTCCTCGACTAGCAGAGCCTCCTTAGAACTATTAATAATGAAACAACATGCTGGTTTGTACGGACTCACATATCATGAAAGTGGCTTTTTAGTTGCTCTAACAGACATTTTACCTGTCTGTTCGCCTTTCACCAGAGCTGAAGTTTTTGAAAGGCACTGTGGGAGCTTTCTTTGCCCTTGTGGAGGGCTTTTTTAGATAGTGCTGTTGGTGTGTAGAGTACAGTATGTGTGGGGCTGCCGAGATGATATGTCAGAAGTTCTACCAGCCAGAGTGGCACTACAGTGCCCAGCTTGCAGACTTGCTGCACTGAGCTGACAGTTTTTCTGTCTCTGTGATGGACTGCTTGTGAATCTCAACAATCAATAAGTTGAGGATTTGGCACGGTACCTGTCTGGTCTTTTTTGTCATGTCAGAATATATGAGATTTTTCACATATTGTAAGAAAGAAGTGAAGAAATTGCTGAGACTGGTGAATAATTGATCTGAAGAAAGTAGAATTGTTGAGATGAGGATGTTTTAAATGAATTGCAGACTACAACAGGTACTACTATGTCCATATCATACCAGCCTTTGGAGAGAACTGAACCATCATCCACTGCTTCTGTCTGTCTGCAATTATTTGCAATGCTGATTGATAGCTCTTTCTCTCACCCCCTTCATCCCACACTGCTACGGTGTTTTGCTGCCTCTTTATTTCTGTCTTCTTTTGGTTCCTTTTCCTCTTTTGCTCAGCTTCTATCGCTCTCTTTGTGTCTCTCTGCAGACTGTGAGCTGATATCATCCTTTGAAAGGGTAATGATCCCACTGTGTTGAGATTATGTATGTGTGCTGCACAGTGTAATGGCCTGGCTTTTTATTGCCTGCCGCATACTAATCCCACAACTGAAGGAATGAGATGACACCTGCAGGGAGCTGTGTGTGAGCTGCAGCCTCACATGAAAGAATGGCCATTAAAAATGATCAAAGAAATTACTGCACTCGGCTGCACAACACTGCTCTCACGCCCGGCAAGGTGTACATCCCTCTGCCCCAACATGCACAGGCAGGCTCCCACCTACACATACACACATGCACACACGGACTAATTAGTATCTCCCTCTGATGGATACTTTCCAAGTGATCCTCTGTGGAAATGTCCTGGGCATAGTTGCCTTAGGCTCTCCATAGTTGATGCACCCACGCTTGCAGATAGGAAATGGAGGACATGCGTGAGTTCAAAATGATAGTCTGTTCTCCATTCCCCCTACCACAAATTATTCATGGACATATTACCACAAGTGTTTTCTAGCTGAATTTTTATCAGACCATTCTTCAGAGGTGTTTTGTTGTATTAAGACATTTCAAGGTTTATCCACTTGATTTATTTAACATGTTCGCTGTGTTGATGACAAAGTTTCCTTTTATGAATCCATTGATCAGAAGACCTAAAATCTGCTCGATAATGCTACCTTCAAATTGCAAAGCAGTGAAAATTTCTATCAAGGTCGAGTCGGTTTTGTCTTACCAGATCTTAATGGCCTTCCAAGGCTTTCTTATTTTTGCACCTTTTTAGAGCACAACACTGCATGATTCATCTACTTTACTCATCTTTCAATACTGGTGTTCACTCACCCCCGTTCTTTGTTTATGTTATTATATACTGTCATTCAGGATGGGAAAACGTATTATCATCTAGAAAAAAACATTAATAACATCGGCCTCATGAGCGCTGGCAGCGGGAAATCTCAGTTATTTCAAAAAGCCATTAATTGGCTGACCAATTAATCAGTCTACCTCTAATCTGTCTGCTTCTGCCCTTTTTACCAGGGGCTGCACATCACAGTTTGTCCATTGTTTTGTGCAAAACCTCTGTGCTGATCAGCATAAACTCACAATTGTAATTCATGTGTTCCTTAACTTTTGTATGTAACTGATCTAATGTCAACAACCACTTCATAAGCTTTTGGAATCAACATGTCAAGAAATTATAAAAGGGGTCTCAATTGTAGAATGGGAGTACAAAAATTAGGAAGCAGCCCATACAGACTTAAAAAAATATATATATATATTTTGTAATTTGAAGTGGCTGTTGTAGTTTTTTTTTTCTGTTGTGCACAAAGGCTCACCAATGTGGACGAAACATGATAATCACAAGGAACCATTTTACTAAGAGATCTTTTTTTCAGTACTCCTCCTCTCTCCCCCTTAGCCCCTCCCTTTCTTTCCCTCAGTGGTCCATTTTAGAACCATGCGACTGCATGGTTTGGTGGGTAATTTCACTGCCTTTTCATGTATCGGGGGGCGAGGAATCCTCCTCCATTAGGTAGTGTCATCTTGTGATGTATGATGTATGCACAGAAAGGCAATCTGATGTTTATTCATGACTTTCAAGGCAATGCCTGAGCTAAGCTCTCTGATTTCCTTTTAAGGAACAAAACTACGTGAGATTGAGACTTCAGTTTAAAGGCACACAGACCGTCCTGCAGTATTGCTTCTACGTTTCTCTCTCTCTCTCTCTCTCTCTCTCTCTCTCTCTCTCTCTCTCTCTCTCTCTCTCTCTCCCCCTCTGACACATGCATTCTCCCCCCCTCTCATCTTTCACCCTCAGCTCTTTTTTTTTATCTCTTTTAAATTCTCCCTAGATATTTTTTCTGTCAGATTTAATTTATTTGACCCTTAGAAAAAAGATCACATGCAGTTATTTCCTTCTGATTTCGCCAGGCTGTCTCCCCATCTAGCCTCTGTACTTAACTAAAGACTTTGATGAAGAGATGAATTTCAACCGTTTTTATAGGAGGCTGACACGTTAATGAGACGCCACAACTGCAAGACTAAAAGGCCCTGTGGTCACACCAGACACACACACGCGTGCATGCATGCACGCACGCACGCATGCACGCACACACGCACGCACGCATGCACGCACACACGCACACACACAACAGTCATATTGACCTCTTCCTTTCCTTTCTCACTTGTTCAGGTCACTTGCATTATTTACTATGGCGACTATTTGTCGTAACAAAAAAAAAATCTGTGGTGATCAGTTGTTTTCACAACTGCCAACCAACAGCTTGTTTTTAATGTTTTCTTCGGGTCCATTGTGTTATAAAGTAACCATAACTCAAAAAGCGAGTCCCTATTTGTCTTGTAAATGACTTTTTAATGGTAATAAAGCTAAATCTATCCATCATACAAGCACAAGTCCATGCAGGCCTTTGATGGGACTCCTCCTATGAACAAATGGTATCTATTAATATTCTGAATGACCAGCCCTCCAAGAGCACATGCATCATGAGA